>NC_135770.1:7294305-7611805 GCF_052425735.1 Oculina patagonica
ACTGTATACTTGCAAGTCTTATTGTTAATAAATACATATGTAGATATAAATAAACTTGCTAAATCAAGCAATGTTAATGTGAAAAGAAAAGTATCACGAGATTCATAAAAAATGCGGAAATTGAATCTCTTAGATCAAACGATGCATACATCTTGTGTATTCGTACTATCTGATGACTGTAAATTATGAATTCGAACTCAAGTTATATCAGAGCTAGAAAAACTGTGGTAAATACCTTTTGTGAGATCTAAATTACTACCATGCATAATTAAAAAAATCGTTTAGCAGCTAAAATATGCGCAGTTTCCGACACAGAATTTTGAACGTTTCATCATTAGATTTTAGACGCTTCACTAACTATTGCATAATAGTTGGTATCCAAGATACTTTGTTGTTAAATGTACACATAAGAACGGGAGCACGAATCGAACAGCGACACCGAGCTTGTTTTAAGAGAGTTTATGCGCACCAAGTTAAAAATCCCGCCGGATGATGAAGAACAGATACGCTTCGACAGAATCCATAGAATCACGACGCGCGCACAATCCAACGGCCGAAATCTTCAACCGCGTCCAATTATTGTTAGGCTGTCGGATTTTCAAGATAAAGTTTTCATCAAGTCCTTCATCAAAAGCCTTCTCAAAGGTACCGGATTTGGAATATCTGATGATTTCCCAAGAGAAGTCGACGACATTAGAAAAAAGTTATACCCGATCCTCAAGGCAGCCAAACGCGACAAGAAAGCAGCTTATTTTAACGTGGAAAATGTCATAATTGAGGGCTCTCTTTACCGCGGTCCACAGAAACAACAATTCCCTTTTTGTGGACGTTTAATGGACAATTAAGCTAGAACAAGTACTGAACTCTTAATTATTTTCTTTTGCAACCACTTTCTCGACGGCTGCTACTTTCAGCTCTTCTGACCCAGCCAAAATAGCCCACAAAACTTTAGGTAAGTCCGTCATAAGTAGAATTATGTGTCGTTGTTTTTGTCGTTCTTGTTTTCTCTTTAGTCTGCTTTTCTGTTGCATTCGCATAATTTGCTCGGTAAAAAAAGTCTACCGCAAAACGAGCATTAGTAGAACTAAATGCATAAGATTTTATCGCTGAACATAAGAGGGCTAAACAGTTCGAGAAAGCGAAGACAAGTCTTTCGCTGGTTACATCAACAACAATCAGATATAATTTTCTTGCAAGAATCGTACTCTACGCTAGAAACTATTAAAAGATGGGAAACAGAATGGGGAGGCAAAATCGTTTCCAGCCACGGCTCTTCTCACAGCAGAGGAGTCATGATTTTATTTGTAGACTTGACTATTTCCTTGTTTCGGATCAGCTTAAACAGCGCGTGAAGGAGTGCAAAATAATCCCAAACATTCACTCGAATCACTCTGCCCTTACTTTCTTTGTGCTTTTTGACGAAAGTGAGCTCCCCCGGGGCCCCGGATTCGGGAAGTTTAACAACTCCTTGCTTTCAGATACTAATTATGTGCAATTGCTGACCTTTCAATTCGCAGAATTCGCAAAAAAACATCAACAAGTCAAAGACAAAGGGTTGTATTGGGAGATGATTAAAATGGAAATGAGAGCATTCACAATAAAATTTTCGAAGTAAAAAGCTAAGCAAAAACGCGATGAAGAGATAGCTCTTTTGTCAAAAATGACGAAAATACAGACCGAGCTTCAGACATCATACAGCGACTCGCTAAAAATCGAGTTGGAAAGAGTAAAATCCAAGCTTTCAAAAATTGTAACTGTTAGGACAAGAGGGACAATCGTACGCAGCAGAGCGCGCTGGTATGAGCACGGCGAGAGAAACAGCAAATATTTTTATAACTTAGAAAAACCGAACCACAGAAAGAAACATATAACGTCTTTAATCATCAATGACGACAACAAAATTACAAACCCCAAAGACAACCTTGAGGAAGAAGAGCGTTTTTTCAGACAAATATACACGTCAACAAATACTGACCCAGATTGCCCTGATTTTAATGAGTTCTTCGAAACCGAAAATGCAGTATCGGAAGAGATGGCGAAAACTTGCGAAGGCGCTATGTATATTGGTGAATGTGAGCGTGCGTTAAAATTTATGGAAAACAATAAAGCGCCGGGCACAGATGGCCTCACCCCTGAATTTTATCGTTACTTTTGGGATATACTAGGTTTTTATATGGTAAATAGCTTCAATTACGCCTTCCAAAATGGAAGTCTTTCTATTTCTCAACGTCAAGGTTTTATATCTTTAATTCCAAAAAAGAAAAAGAACACGGAATATTTAAAAAACTGGAGACCTGTATCGTTACGGAATGTGGACTACAAAATTGCGACAAAAACTATTGCTCTGCGTTTGGAAAAAAATCTTACCTAACATAAACCACCCTGGCCAATCTGGGTACGTAAAAGGAAGGTTTATTGGGGAGAGCATCAGGTTAATAGCAGACACAATGAATTTTACTAAACAGAAGGATATCCCCGGGGTTGCAGTACAGTGTTCTTAATTAGACTTCGAAAAAGCCTTCGACTCGATTGAGTGGAATTTTATTCATAAATGTCTTGAAACTTTTAGTAATTTCGGTCCTGACCTTCGACAGTGGATTAAAGTGTTTTATAGGAGCATCTCGAGTTGCGTAATGAATAACGGTCACGCGTCAAAACACTTTCAACAAGAACGTGGGGTGCGTCAGGGGTGCCCACTTTCAGGCACATTGTTCGTTATCGCCATGGAAATACTGGCGCAACGTATAAGACGATCGAACGAAATAAAAGGAATTAACCCTATTCAGACCGGGGGGGGGGGGGGCTTTTGAGGCCCGCGCTGACTTTGAACTTTTATAACTTTTTTAAGATTTAACCAAACGCTGCCAAACTTTCTGAGTTTTCCTGAAATTTATCTGGCAACGATTTGGTAGGGTTAGATGATGTGTCAGGAACTTGACATCACCATGGCAACGACATTTTGACAGGCGTGTTTTCCCAAATTTGTAATTTTGCGTGTTTCTGTTAATAAAAATCAACTTTAATGGAATTATTTTTTACATATTTACGGTTTTAAAGCATATTTTTACTCATTTTGAGTACTTTGCAGTGATTTTGGGTGGTTTTCTGGCATTTTGGAAGAATTTTGAAATCCAAGATGGCGGATCCAAGATGGCGGCTATTTTGACATCATGATGTAATTGTCACGTGATGTGACGTCACCATCCCACGTGACGTATACCAAAAGAAAGAGTTTCGGACGTACAATACATCCTATAAGTTTCATGGTGATTGCCTCAATATTCTGGAAGTTACATAGGGGGGGGCTTCCGAAGCCCCCCCCCCCCCCCGGTCTGAGAAGGTCCAAAAAAGCCCGGTCTGAATAGGGTTAAGATACAAGAACATAGAGAAGTCAAGCTTTCGCAATATGCAGATGACACAACTGCACTTCTTTCTGATGCCCAATCAGAGGCTAATTTATTTGGTTTACTATTGCTTTTTGAAAGTTGCTCTGGTCTAAAAATTAACCAAACAAAATCTGAAATGCTATGGCTCGGCTCTATGCGCTACAGAATAGTTACAATTCTTAATCTTCGAATGGACAGTGAACCAGTTTATGCGCTTGGAGTACATTTTTCGTACGATCTTGAAGTTTCTGAAAGGAAAAACTTTCATGAAAAATTGGTATCGTTAAAGAAAACCTTAAATATGTGGTCTCGAAGAGACCTAGCCATATATGGCAAGATAAACATAGTTAAAACGTTGGCACTCTCAAAAATCGTGTTTATCTGCAGCATTATGGAAACCCCAAGAGATTTCCAAAGAAGTCGACAAAATCACTCTCGACTTTATTTGGAATCACAAACCAGCCAAAATAAAAAAGACCACTCTAATCAGGCAAAAAAATACTGGTGGCCTGGGCATGAGGGACTTTTCTATTTTTGACAAAGCGTTAAAGCTTAACTGGGTCAAACGACTAAGTTCGAACTCTGATGCACCAAGGCAAAATATACCGAAATTAATCCTAGCTGGTGTTGGCGGCACAGAACTGTTTAAATGCAATTATGATTATAAACTCCTTGACCTCGATAAGCATTTACCTGAATTCTACAAACGAATTATTTATTACTGGCAGGATATTGCAGCAGCCACGCCCATTAATAAAACTCAGGTACTTTCACAGATGATCTGGAACAACAGATTTATAATTGTGAATGGGAAAGTGATACGGTACCCCCTTTGGTTTCGAGCAGGAATAAAGCAAATATCTGATCTTTGGAACTCCGGTGAAAATCGCTTTCTTTCTTTTCATTCTTTTCGCAATAAAAACAAAGTCAAATGTAACTTTTTGCAAAATTATAGCCTTCTTTCCTCTATTTCCAAAAGTTGGCAAAAGCTGCTCGGAGAGAATTATGAGGCCCTAGCTGCCTCAAATGCCTCAAAGTGTTACTGTCTTGCAAGATAATATATGACATGCTGTTAGACCTTGAAAACCTACCCCCAATTACTTCTGAGTAAAAACTTTTAGCATGCGGGGTCAAGAAGAAGGACCTAAATAAACTATACCTATTACCATTCAGAGCCACAAAAGAAATAAAATTAGCTATGTTCCAATACAAAATTATTCATCAAATCTTACCAACGAACAACCTGTTACACAAAATGAAAAAAACGTTTTCTCCCCTTTCTGCCCTTTTTGTCATTCTGAGTGTCAAACCATATGGCATATGTTTATTCACTGCCCGCAGGCAACCTCTTTTTGGAATAAATTCCAAGAGTGGTATTCGTTTTTAAGTAACACGAAATTGAGTCTTTCGGAGTTAGACATCATGTTCGGAATTATTTTGCAGTCACACTCACTGTTTAGCTCTCAACCATCTCATCATGTTAGGCAAGTATTTTATATATGTTAAAGCATTAGATACTATTAAGTTCCAGTTTCAAGATTTCGTCTCTCTTGTGCGGGAAAAAATGAAACTAGAGAAATATATCGCAGCCACGTCTGATAAAGTGAAAGATTTTAACAATAAATTGCATTTTTTCTAGCAATTTTATTTTTATTATTATTTTGTTTTCCTCTCTTTAATTACTTGCTTAATTCAGTTGATATAAGCTACGTTTTTGCTATGTTACTTAAGAGAATTATTTGGAAATTCACACCTCTAAGTGGACAGTTTTGTAAAACAGTTATTAAGGTCGCGCAGGACCCTTGCAATCATAAGTATGTATTTATTTAAAGAGTATGCACGAACTGCCGGACGACTGAAGCCGACAACAAACGAAATATTCATGAGAATGTTTGTTTTTAAACTCTTTTGTACAAGTAATTACTAGTAATTGTTCTCAGCTTTGTGCCACGTGCGCTGGAACATAGGGAATTATCATAATTAGATTCACAGCTTTGAATATATCACACGTTGTTGTAAACATTGACTCGGAAGGTCTTCGGAAGCCTCAAAACCTGCAATTTTGTGTCCAAGTTTTCTCCGCCGATATAGAATTTCAAGAGTTGATTCGCGAGGAACATAAACTTGGTGTACTCTATTGTGCTATGACTAGAGCGAATTTTTATATTTCCTTCTCAAAATGAAGATAGCACGTTTCAAAGTTAAGATTTCACATTTTTGCTCTCTTAGAAGCCATTAACTTGTAGCAGTTTTTGAAAGCGAAAATTTCGTTCTAGCCATAGCACAAAAGAGGTTAAGATTTATCACTAGGTTAAATAATCATTTAATTTGGTGCGCTGTTCTAGCTGAAAACTTGGACACAAAATCGCATTATCTGCTGGTAAACTTTTAAGGGCTTGTAACATCACAGACAAAGGTCATCTCTCAGTAAAAGGACAATCATGGTGTAATTCCATCATCCCCGAATATCCTTGTTAAATTTTAGAGGAATCGATGTTCAAAATGTAGTGAATTAAAGCTTTACAAGATAGCACTCCGTCAAGAAATTTGGCTAATGAATTTATTAATGAGCAAGGGTCCTGCGCGACCTTAAGTAAGCACGGTGGGCACAGAATGACTCAAAACCGCTCAAGTTTGCCATTCATTTTGTTCAGCGGTTACGCGCGGTATTGGCGCCTGATTTCAAAATGGCGGCTCTTTCTGTGGATGAAGTTCGTGAAATGGTTGATATTTCATGAGGTTTTTCCCGTGGTTGTAAGAGTGGCTAAAGCTAAAAATGGGTTTTCTGTCCCATTTGTGTCCTTTGGTAAAACTCAAAAGGCAGAAACAATTTCTTTCACTACATTACGGCCAATTTAGCAGCTTTTCTCTCTCTTTTTTTCGACGTTTTTGCTTGTTTACAAGCTAAAATGGTAGAATAGGGGTTATGTGGACAAGATTTGGAACCACATATTTGTAAACTCTCAAGGGACTTTTTTAATTTCTCAAGGGACTGTTTTAATTTCTCAAGGGATTACTTTCCGCTGTGGGTGATCACTTGCGATCTTGTGGAAAAAACGTGACTTGTCACATTTACAAACGTTATATAACAATTTTAAAAGTGACATGTCAGCTTTCTTATCTCAACGCACGTGTGTCTGAAAGGCGATCTATAAAAAGCGTCGCACATGGATTGCGTAACTAAAACACGAATAAATAATCACTAGCACTTACATCGTTTAAAAATTACAAACGTCAAAAATAAACCATACCAAAAAACTAGCTCTTTTCAAAGATATTATTGAAGTTAAAACAAATGCAAGAGATGGGGGCTTCTTTTAGCTTTTAGAGACCTCGCGTTGAGCCGTTGACAGCAATGTTGCATGAATCGGCTTTACAACATGCGATCGTATCTACGCAGTTCGAGTGGAATTTCAGTCAAAGACAGCAAAATTCTTTCGTATTTCATCTTCAAATATAATTCGAAAGCATTCACTGTATGGCTTTTGTTTAATCCTGGGTCTTGATATCCGACCCTCGCAGAGCCTAGACAAAACGCAGCTTGAGTGTAACGATTTGTTTACGCCGCAATTATATGCGCAATGTTTTCTCCGACAGTAGTCGGAAATATCCGTATTTTTTTTCGTGCTTTTTCGTGGAGCAATCGTAACGATACGGCCTTGAACACATTGAACAGCGGTCTACTTATAACAATTCAAATATGGCGTCGCAAAAACAAAACGTCGAACGCATATTTTGCTGTTTCATTTGCTAATTTCGCTGCCGTAATCGACTGCCTCGAAAGGTCGTTGCAATTGTAAAGTATAGAATTGTCAGATCTCGGTGAAATTTGCACTGTTTATTTGTGTAATGTTAAGGAATATGTGTATAAATACCCGGCGCGGACGAGCCATTTTTGACAAAATTATATGGCTGCATTTCCTCCGCGAAGATAGGAAATTGCAATTGTTAAACTAAACTACAAAGAAACTGTAATGATAAGTTCGAAGAACAATGCACAGGATTAACCTTCGACTCATACTTCATGCAAAAACGTCGATATCTCGAAGAGACTTTGATTAATATGGTCTATAAACAGAGCGTTTATATGTTGTCAACAAGTACCTCAAGCGGACTTTGACAGGAAAAAAAATCGGGCTGTAGAGTATCCGTTATGGCATCCGAAAAGAAGAACTGGAATTTTCTGTACAAATTAAGCAAAGGCCAACTATCCCTGCTCTTTCACTTTGGAGAGTATGTCATTATGCTGTGGACAACAATTTATTTTGAGTTGCAGTTGTGCATAAAAACCCCATATCATGTGTTCACCAAATCTTGTGTAAATAGCGGCATTTTGTTCGCACGGTTTTACTTTGTAGTGTTTTCCTGCAAACAAATAAATAATTACGAGTAAGAAGTGGGTAGTTTAGCTGAGATAACAATTAAGTTATGAAAAGTACCATTCTGTTTTCACTATTGTGGGAGTGGGGAGTCTCCCAAATGAAGGGGGCAAGAATGCTAGAGAAATGAGAGCTATGCCTTTAAATTCTAAAAGGATGGCTAGAATAATTCTAATACCAAAATCTACAAAAATTTACACCTACCTTTAGGGGTTAACAACATCAGAATAAATAATTTTTTTTGTATCTTTTTAATGTTTTAGGGGGCTTTTGAGAACCCTTAAGCATTAATTATATTAATTATATTGGGCTTCAGAAGCACTCTGTAACAGACATTGTGGGTGGGTATAACAAAAAAGTCATACCCCATTTCCCTATAATTATAAATAATCAATACAAGACAGGATAAAATTCAATTTAAATTTATTAACCATTTTTTTTTCAAGTGCTGAAACAGCTTTTAGCCTTAAATATTATCTTTCACATACATCAATATGCTGTTGAGAAATATGTATATCAAGCTCAAAAATCTGACCTGTGTTGGCCTATCAAGGTATATGAAATTTAACAATTATCAACATCTTACACATTCACTGTATGTCATAAGAAATACTAAGCAATGGGCCACTTGGCTCGGACACATACTTTACCTTTTTTACCATAAGAAATACTAAGCAAAAATTGAAGAACAGCTAAGATTTTAAAAAATCAAAAAATAAATAGAGCTAAATTAATGTCTGACCGGTCTTCAACAGTGTGCCCGTTCACTGTAGTTTGATGATCATAAATTATGCCAAGTTAAAAAAATGGGAAAGAGCTGTTGTATTAATAAATATATTGAGCTTAAATGACTGACCTGTGATCAACTAAATTAATACACAACCTCTGAATTCTAGAATGATAGGTTGTTTAGTTGTTATAAAATAAATCAAAGTTAAAAAGACATTAAAAAACAGCAAAATTACAAATAGAGCTGTTGCATTTATATCATAGACACATTCAATGTATTATGTTATTAATTTAATTCTGCTTAGTTTAAAATATGTACAATACCTTCAACCAGCTTAAAAAATTTTAAATAGAGCTATTGCCTTAATAAATATGAAATCTACAGTACACACATCAACTGTATTCTATAATGCTAAGTTAAAAATATATTCAAAGTACATCAAAGATTTAAAATAGAGTTGATGTCTTAATAATATCTTGAGCTACGGGTAAGATTAAAATAATACAACTGTCTTAATAAATATCTTGAGCTAAGTAAATATTTAAATAAAGTTGATGTCTTAATAAATATCCTGAGCTAGGCTAAGATCCAAAAAGAACTTCTGTCTTAATAAATATCTTGAGCTTATTCAGCTAAGATTCAAATAGAGCTTCTGTCTAAATTAATATCTTGATCTTATTAAGCTAAGATGCAAATAGAGCTGCTGTCTTTATAACTATCTTAAGTTTTTTAAGCTACGACTCGATAGCCCCATTCCTGAACCAAAAATATAAGACCTTTGTTCAACACCATACACATTCACTGTAATCTATAGTTATGCTAAGTGATTAACAGCTTATATTTAAAACACAGCTGTTGTCTAATAAATCAAACCAAAAATATCTGATATGTTGACAGCTTACACATTCACTTAGGCTCGATTTCCGCCGCCTCCTCGAGTCCGGTCTTTGTTCCTCCCCGAGAGAGACGGCTGGACGCGTGAGCGGCCTACCATGTCTGTGACGTAATTAAAAAATAGTAATTTATGCGTTCTCATATGTCATCGGAGGTGAATTCGTATATTTGCCGTTTGTATTAAATTCGGTCTTTTGACTTTTTTTGCTTCCCAGTTGTTTCTGAAGGGTACTATATGCTGTATTATTTGGAGGTATCATGTATGTGTTGATTTAAATGGAGCCGAAAGACTGGCCTAGCAAATTTCTAAAGGTCATAGGTCTGCGCTGCACGAATTTCCGTTTGAAGAGTTTAACACTTTTGGTTCTGTTTCGCTAGCGCGGTTTGTTTTGGCTCATTTCTATTTGCAAGATATGCTTTAAGCTTTTAAAGTGTTCGCTCTGGAAGGAAAAGATCTGACATATTTCATAAAAATGTTGATTTAATACTTGCATTTAATTGATTCTGGGCTTTGAGCATTGTTTAATCAATACTGTTGCAAGATGTACATGTATTTTGTCTTATCACGGATTTATCTCTGTCCGGTCTCGCCAGAGACTGTTCTATCTTTACTTCTAGAAAGTTGAAACTTGGTTTGAGAGAGACATTCTGTGCTGTAAAGGATATGGTTCTTGCTTTGATCGAGCGCTTTGTCTTTTGAGCTCAATGTTTGGGTTTTACCTCCTTTGTTCGTTCCATAACGTTGGCACCACGTACAAGATTCGAATGTAGATTTGTAGATCAACGACTTTCCTGACCCTGTTGGCTGACTACGAAGACATCCTGGCCGCTAACCTGCTTTTCTATCGCTTTTTGCTCTAATAAACGTCTCTAAAATCCGTTCACGTGCCACACGTAACATTCGTCATTTTGAACATCTTTGTCTGACAAGATTATTTATGCGGCCTGTTCGGCCTGACAAAAATCTGCAGGCGGAATTCTGATTGGCTAAGGCAAACAAAGGAGACCTCACGCGTCCAGCCGTGCTTTCGGGGGGAGGAGCGCGGGCTCATTTTCCCGAAAAACGGCTGGAAATCGAGCCTAACATTCACTATGCTGCTGTTAAAAAATACTTGCTCACTTGAAAGATAAGTGAGCCTCTCTATGGGTATTTCTGAAGAAATCGAAGATCTCAAGATTGAAGTGAAGAGCTGAAATTGACCAAACTTTGTGTGATCAAATTGAAAACTCAGATATAAAATCATCAAAGCTTGTAAACACTACAAAATATATTTGCAATTTCTGAATTTTGGCATTTGACCACATTTCACGAAAAAAGCAAATGGGAATACCATGGGAACCCATAGAGAGGTTTGTCAGTTAATTTAAAAAAAAATGAGGTTGCATGCTGTTTATATAAATAACAAGCTTCCAGTAGACCTGACTCTGGCTTGGTTCCCCAGTCAATTCCTGGACAGAAATGTGAGTTGTTGGCAGGTTGACTAGATGCAGAAAAGTAAAAAAAAATGGCACATTTCTAATGAAGCGGGGTTAATCATATATCATCATATGCATATAGAAAAAAGTGTTAAGCAATCACAATCTTTATGGTGTAATTATAGAAGGCTAATAAGAGCAAAACATAACCTTTAAAAACTGATTAGGCCATATCCAGTTCAACGTAGAACTGAGAGGTGCAGCACTTATGACAATTCGTTGTTATTGATTGAAAATAGAAATCTAAACAATCAGTCTATGCCTGTTATTGAAAATGATTTATGGACTTTTGATATAAACACAACTGAATGTTATTTTGGTCCCTTTTGATATACTTAAGAGTATTAGTACTGACATAGTGAATACAGGAAAGACATGTATGTGAACTGTGGATAATGATGAAATAAATGATGTGATCCTCACAGTGTGTGAGCAATTTAAGCAATTGCATTCTTTTAGCCTGAAAAAAATTTCAAGGCTATCTACAGTACTATAACCTTCATTGAATATTCATAAACAGTAGTTTACGGCATGATGTGTGTACTGTTGTACTTGTGCTTATAAAAACAAAATTTCATAAACAAAGCAAACAAGATATATTTTAAAAAATATTCACTATAACATGGCTGTGCGAAGATACAAAATTTCTCTTTGAGTGTTGAAAAATATTTCACGAGTTAATTAGGGAAGCGAACATGTGAAATATTTTTCAACATTCAACTCAAACAGAAATTTCATATCTGTACGCAGCCATGTAATATTCTATTTATTATATAAACTGGGAAAAGAGCGATTTATTATGTAACCATAGTAACGGTTATCTCCGCATGTTCACGTGTGAAGATATCAATTTTTTGCGCGAAAGCTCACCTGGTATTTCACTGGTGTTTATATAGTAAATATACATTAGATTGAGCTTACCTGATAAACAAAACCAAGTTCAATTGCAGAAACGTACTGTCTTTGAACTTTGCGTACTTTTCGTGTCATTTTATCACTAGCAGAAACACCCAGAAAGCTGGAGGCAGGTAAACGCCAGGCCTCACAGGCCATTTTCAATTCAGAAGCACTGGGACACGAAGCGGCTAAAATATCAAAGCCGACCCGTGATGTCTACAAAAACAGAAACTTACCTTTATTTAAATAAAAGCTCTTTCCTCCTATTTCAAAGATGGCTTCCTTGCATCAAGCTTCCAACATAGGGCTCTCTGGGAAGGGCTATAAAAACGTCATTTCCTGCTCCGCTAAATTCGTACCCAGTCTGCCGAAAATAGACCTCGTCCAATATGGCGACCAGTCACGCGAATGGCGAGCGATTTTGAGCTATTCTGTGCCCACCGTGTAAGTGAGAGCAAGAAAGTAAATAGAGCAGCTATGATATTTATATTGTTGTTTAGCAGAAGCAGTTGTAATGTAGCATGTGCCGTTAGTGTTTGTAAGTAATGTAAGTTTCTTTTGTAAGAATGTCTTTGTGTTGCAATTAAAAAAAATGTACACTTACGAAAAAAAAACGATCGGGTACATGAAAACAGTACATGAAAACCATAGTTATTAGAGGGTCTCCTCCACTAACTATGGTGATTCCTATTTTAATTCGATTCCCCTTGAAAACAAATCAGTACTATATAAAAGACACTGAGGCATACCTTGCTTGGCACAGAGAGAGGCTTGATTAATCAACGACCACACCAGAAGGAGACGGAGGAGAAGAACACAAAACAATAACCCTCTGCCCAATAAAAGGGTGTGGAGGGTTGGTACAAAAATACCGAGCTAACTTTAGAGCATACGAACTGAGCACAAACGAAGATTAGAATGCCTTGAAACAATGCCTTGAAACACGAGATCGATATCATGTGACCAACCCTGTTACCTTCGGGAAATTAACTATTTTAAAATTTCCAAAATAACACAAACATGTTTAAAAAATGTTCACAGTTGCCCTCAAAGCCTCGCTTCTCGGCCAACTGTTCAGCTTCGGTCGATCGTTCAACCTTAGGCGTTATTAGTCCGGCGGCTTAGCTCGAAATTTTAGTTGAATTGTGCACTTTTTGATACAAGCATGAAACTTGGCACAATGAAAGTGGTCACCAACAGAAGTTTTTTCAGATATAGTGCCAAGTCCGAAAACCATTGGTTACCATGGAAACCGTAATTTATTAAAATCAATGAAATTTCGTGAAATATTTGTTTGTCTATCAACTTTATTGATCTCAAAATTTACAAAAAATAATTAAAAAAAAGAAAAGGACCAAAAAGGAATTGCGCGAACGGGAAAATAATGTTACCCATGCGAGGCGCAACCCTAAAAACTAGTAAGAATGGCGATAAAAATATTAAATGTTTTTAAAAAATTCAATAAATCTAATTAATTACTTATAGTTAAAAATTATGGTTAAAAATCTAATTGATTACTTATAGCTATAGTTAGAAAACAAGATGCAGATAATATAAGTCACCAAAAATTAAGAGCGGTGGCAAGGGCAGTTACGGAAGAGGAACTAGGTGCAAGGCATGTCAATATTACAGGTAGTGTCCAGTAAAGTAAAATAAGTGGCACGCAGAAAATATTTTAATAAACTAAGGCTAGAAAATTTGTCGTGAGGGGCGAGATTGCAGATAGTGTTCCAAGGTTTTACAATTCTATTGTAAAAAGAAGCTTGAAAAGTTGCGGTTTTACAGTAAGCAGGTTTAAGTACGAGGGTGGGGTTCTTAGAGCGGGACCGGCCATGCGTGACAAAAGCCACATATCGATCAATATTTAGGTAAGTGTATCCAGAAATACAGTTATAGAGAAATAAAAGATCTTATCTCTCAGTTCCCTGTCATATGCTAGTGGTAGCAAGCGAAGAGTCAGCAGTCGTTGTTTGTAGGACATCTCGCCGATTCTAGTTCATAGTATCCAGCGAGTGGCGCGCCTCTGGACTCTTTCTAGGATCGTTCTCAAATTGACACTAGCAGGAGCAGCTGGTTTATAGACAAATACAATTATGTCAGGTAGTAATACCAAATCGCGCGTACAAAATTTAGAATAAAATGTTGCAATTTAGACTGTTCACAACCCTATATTTTCCTATTTTTCTTCTGTTTGCGAACGGTTCACCGATCGCGAGAGACCTGGACTCTAGCGCAGAGGGAGCATGGGGCGGGGAACGAAAAATCTTTTCCCATGCAATAATTTCCAATTAAATTATTGGTATAAAACAGATGGTCAAAAATAACAATTGTAAGCCTAATTTAAAGCATTCATATCTGTATTTATGAATAAAAATCTACAATAGAAGGTTTATAAAAGTACAGAAGAAGTACTTCGTGGGGGAGGGGCCTCTCGGCTGAAAATTTCATTGCTGTCTACTAGCTCAAAATGGGAAATTGGCGTTGGCACTATATCAAGAATTGATTAGTATGCGAATGCTTGTAATCCCGCAAAGTTTGGTGCTTGTATCAAAAATCGCACAATTCAGGAGCTAAGCCGCCGGACTATATCCTCCAATAGACCAGCCGCTTGGAGGATTTTATTTACTAATTAGTATATGTAATCGCAATGTGCCCTCGTGCAATTAAGGATTAATTTCACGCGCATTTTCAAAGTTTTCACAAAATTGCCGAGTCGCGAAGCGACAAGGGCAATTTGGAAATTTTTGAAAATACTAGTGAAATTGATCCTTAATTGCACGAGGGCACATTGCGATTACTTGTTCATCACATAAAGGGCAAAATTAATACAAAGAAAATTTTTTGAAGGCCTTGCTGTCGAGTAACCGGTTGGCAAGAACATTTAATTCGCTCGTAGCAAAATGACCACATACAGCTGTACACAATTAACCTAAGTCCAAAAAGAGAAAAGCCTGCAGTAATTTTTATAGTAATCATAACATAGCATGTGCAATTCACACATATTAATTCCTTCACAGATTAAAACGAAAACAGTTTAATTTTATTCACCTTTGTTTGCGAGGCTTGCTACCGCGTGGAAAATCATTCGAGCTTCAATATCCCTTCTTGAACCCGACATTCTTGCTTCTACAGCGAAAACTGTAAGTTTCAACAAAAGTTATGCCATTTCCGGGCGGATAAGGTGGCCTCTGTTTCTAATAAGGCGACGCGAAGCAAAGTGAAACGAAGAAATTATCTTTTAACCTCGGCCGCCATAGAGTTCTATTCTTCGTGTAACCCAGACCAGAAGCGTTTTCGGCCTGTGAAAAACGAATTTGGATTGAATAGCTCTCTTTGTATTCAACCAAGGCACCGCTCATTTCTGGATGCCGATTTCCTTTCACGTTTGATGAAATGACCATGAAAAGCAGACTTTTCTTTTTTTTTTTTTGTTATTTGAATTTGTTGTTATTAAATTTTTGTAGTTAGTTAGATAGATAGATAGTCCAGTAACTTAATTGACTGATGGAAAAACCGTGTATGAATAAAGTTATCTTCTCTTATCTAAACTCAGAAGCGTTGTGTTTCTGAACTTTTTCTCAATCTCGTTGCAAGGAAGAACCCAACTGAGTGCTGACGCCGCGCGCTCAGCCAATCAGGATCAAGTAATCATGCTCTCTTGATTACCAAAAGTGCCCTCGTGATCAAGAAAAAAACCCCTCTGTCTTAGCCAATCAGCGTTCAGCAATTTTGTCCCGTATGTGATAAACTGAGAAAATTCTCTTACGCCCATTGGTTGAAAGTTATGGCCGATGAGATTATATGTAGGCCATGAAAATGAAACATTTAGGACAATTTTAAATCTCCACACTTTCCTCGAGCTATAACACGCGCAATTCCTCGCGCATTCCTCGAGCTGTCACACGCGCGCACGATTTTGCACTGATTTTCCTTCTAATCCACCCGTGTATTTTTCGTGATATTGTATAAAACGAATCGACTTATTTTTTTTCCGTAGACCTTTTTTCCATTAATTTTTTGACCACAGAAATGATACCATAAATTGTCCAAAATTTAGATTAAATATCTTGCAGGCTTTTTGCACCTGGGGAACTTACCACACAAGTTTGATAAAAACTTGAGAGCTTTGTTCTGAAACTTTAATGGTGTCGCACACTGTATACTGTCTCCATCTTGAATGACAGCTGGTGAATTGTGTAGTTTTAATCTGAGCCATTTAAGATTACAGTCGCAGTGGAATGGGTTGCCTTTTAGATACCTGCATAAAAAATTAAAATAGAGTTAACTTCTGTAAAGGTCAGTTACCCCTTAAATGTCTTGAATAGGTCTGTGAAATGAAAACTTTATACTAAATTGAGACAGCTACATTTATAAACTGACAATGGTCTTGAATATTTTCGAAGTTACGGAGGGGGACACCTCCCTCCCCCCCCCCCCCCCCTTTCCGCCCGGTTGTAAAAAATCCAAAAAAGCGCGGTCTGAATAGGGTTAACTTAAGTACCAAGTACCAATCTGGGTACTCTCTTAGATCAAATGTGACTCCAATGCTTGTGCCACCAAGTACTAAGTACCGTTCTACGCTCGGCAATCGAACGTTCTAGTAGCCTGCGAATACAGCCACTTCTCATCGCTCCCGCTAATACATGAAGAGAGTGGTAGCGAAGTACATTGCAACGGAAGCAATGAAAGACGGCTGTATTCGAAAACTAGCATTCCAGTCAGCTGCACCTAGTCTCTGGAATGCACTACCACCTGCTATTCGTAATATTAAGACACTCGATGCTTTAAAAGCTGATGTTCAAACTTTTTTCAATTTAGCTTTTTAATGACTTTTTAATTAACTTTCGCCGTGGAACTGTTTTTTTTTTTTTCATTATCATGAACGATTGACCGTAATAGCGGGGTGTCTTTCTTAGAGTACAATACTGGTGCCAAGTTTCAATTACTTTGCTTTAGTATTTACAGAGATATTACTGATTTTGTGTTTTTACACCAATTACTGTCAAACTTATGACGTCATCAGTTATCTAATTTGCATAATACACAATCGTTAATATCTCTGGAACGAGAAAAGATATCAGGAAAAGGAAAACACAATCTTTCTTCATTTTGAAAGGCCTTCCATATGAGTTCAACTTGGTTTTCATTTCATAGGCACTTTAAGATTAGTTTTGAATAGTTCCTCGGGTTTGATTGTTACGTCTATTCTTAGGCTCATTTTCAGGTATATTGTAAAAGCGAAAATGAATATATTCACACAGATGTGAATACAAGATGTGAATATATGCGGGGTAATACTTATGATATTGCATTGCAAGCTAGGTCTAGTCCGGCCAATAACGAGAATACGAATATGTTCTATTGTATATATTATTACTATATTATGATAAAACAAAAACATTGCAGTTATCCTAACACGTTTTAACATAAATGTTGCGAATAAGCTCCATCAAACTTACACTTCTTGTAACTTTTCAAGGTGTTCCAAATCGTCTTGAGCAATGTGTGTAATCTGGTTGTCTGTAAAATCACTGAGGAAAAAAAAAAAAACGTGAAACATCAAAATACCTAACAATAATTTGCCAAAGGGGAAGTGAACGTTGGTGAAGATTTACCGAGACAAAGTCGAGTAAAGATTATACCCGTGGACCACCGGCATATGGGACATATGAACCTACTAAAATGGAAAATTTTATCTTTGTCCCACGCTCGACATTCTAAATGTTTCATCTGTCACATTTCATAAACCGAGCTTAAGATTTACCATTTTTCTTTATTTACTTCTTTTTTCTTTTGCAGCTTGGAATTCGACTTCTTCATTCATGGTATATTTCAATTGTAAAGAAGAAATTATGAAGTTGCCTACTTGAGTATTGCTCTGTATGCTCAACAGTTCGGTTTCTATAAGTTCCGAAAAATCGAATTTAAAGTTTGGGAGTCGCTATTTAAAGACATTTGTAAATAAACACAGCGCGCGCACTATCTGAGAGATATAACAAAGGTATAGTATAGATAAGTTCAAGCAAGCTTTTTACTATTTGGTCAAATTAATATGCAAGAACTTTGGTTCCAGGAACCATATACATGAATAAATAGGTGAAACCTTCCCGGCAGAGTAAGTGTCCGGAGAAACTAATAAAACCAAAATCTTTTACTTACGCTATCAGTATTCCCTGCGGTATCTTGGGTATTTTGCTTAATCCAGCCCCCCTGCACTGAAGCTTTTTTCCGAGTTCAAGTACCCGGCATCCGGGGGGAGCACTCTTCTCTCCGTTAACAAAAACGATTGTTAGCCCAAGCAACAACAAAACGTACACGAACCGACGGCCGCCCATTTGAATTCTTTCTCTTTTCACATGTCTGTGTTGTTCAAAAGAGTTCGATCTTCGATGTGACGTAATAGACACTAATGACCAGTTAATTGAGTGTAATTGTACGTCATCAAAGAAGTTCGCATGGATCAGAATGTAAGGATTTTATATTAACAAGACGCATATTTGCGTGAACTCGGGCTGGTTTTTAGAACAATTTGACACTTATTGTTTATGTCGTTTTACCGCTCCTTTATCGTGGGAAAGTATGAATTACTGAAATAACGTGTCTGAAGAAGAATCCGTGAGAGATTGGTAATAGTCATTCAAGTTGTCACGGATACGTCACTAAATATTTGTTCAATATTTCTCGACACGTCTTCAAACGTTTCTAATTGGTAATGTGCATTCGTGACGTAGCCGTTACGTCGTTAATTCTTTATTAAACTGCGATTTAAGGTATAATCGTATCTATAACAAAATTCTCGATTTTGATTGGTTCTGCGCGCGCCTATTTGTCGCGTAATCGGCGCGAGATCACGTGGGTGTCCAATTTCAGGTATCCAATTTGAGCAACTTCAAATAGGATACCTGTAATTGGACACCTAAACCATTTGCGCGTCAATCACGCGCATATAAATGGGTTCTTTCTTGCTGTTTTCGCACTGTTTGTATAACCAGTTGAATTTACCATTGACTTTTTCACACTAAAAACGATTCTCAGACTTCCTAACCTCGAATTTTGGTATTGATACGATTAATTAGTAATTGGACCTTGTGTCGTAAAATTCTTATACCTAATGGTACCTTTTTGGTTCGCTTCGGTGGAATATCAGGCGAGTTTGGTCGAGCCATGGCTCGTATTTTGGCGAGACGCAGTCGAGCCAAAATACCCATGGCGAGACCAAACGAGCCTGATATGCAGCCGAAGCGTAACAAAAAGGTACGATTAGGTATTTAACGTACCCAGATTCAGCCAAAAATCCGGTTATATTTATCGCTCTGTTGAAGCCATGCTTGTAAGGTACGAACTGCAAATAGTGTTGATTTCCACACTTCTACCAAGTTCCTCTTCTGCCTTTTTTTACTCGTTTGTTTAGAGTTTGATTCTCTAAATTTTCAAAATCAAAATTAAGCGAAAAATTTGGAAATTCCGATTCAATTTCTTCCATCTGAATGTCTCAGTACTCGTCGGCAAACATCGCGCAATTGGCGAGGGCGCTCAAGTTTAGTTTTGGCGGGAATTTTTTTCTCTTTTTACGACCGCTAAACACCGCTTAATTTAAATTACGAAGTTCTGTTTTATTGGTAAAACCTCTTTTCAATTCATCGTGCAAAAACACTACTTTACTTCAAAGTGACCGTGTTATGGTGGCATATCAGGTCAGTGACTTGATATCGTAGGATATCAGGACAGTAGATCGCGCTTCTGATTGGCTACTTGCGAATTTGGGTACGGTAAAGAGAGTAATCGTGCTCGTAATTTCAAATTGTCCTCGCGCTGCGCGCTCGGCCGATTTTGAAATTACTCGCCCGATAACTCCCTGAATTGTACTCCACTCAGTCCAATTACTATTACGAAAGTAATAAATAACAAAGCCAAAATTTCAACGCGGGCGTTTCCTTAAAAGGCCGAGTAAAAATATTATTTCTGAGTAAAGTTCTTAACCTGTAAAACTAAATTACTACGTGAACCATACTCTCGTACCCAGAGAAAATCTGAGTGCGAGAAGTTAGAGTGAGGTCTTGTTATAAGCGCGCGAAAAATAATACTATAAGGAAGAAATAACGTTAAAAACAGTTTGAATTTACAAATAAACTAGGAGTTGCTTATAATAACAAGTAAGGTGCTGCGAAATGATTTATAAGAATAATAATTATAACAGTAGCGGTGATGATGATATCGTGATTTGTTTCAGGAAATTTTGTTGTGCTTTGCCACTTTCGGTAATGCCTGAATGAGAAGAATTAAGAAAAATAGAGGAAAATGCCTGCTCGAGAAAAGAAATATCATACACCTGTATCTCCAAGCAACCATGTGTTTTTTTTTTCTATTTTGTAACCCTACTTATAACGTAACGAGGCTTTTTACGATTTGCCGAAGATTTCCAAATATTTTCAAAATGTTGCCGTAATGTTGTACGCTTACAACATACAAACAAAGTAACGGAACGGAAGGTCATAGGAAAGTTTCGGATTTTCGCATCTTCAGATGCGAAAGATATGACTTTTCTTAGCCAGCGAAATTCTGGTAATCAACTTAGTTTATAGAACAATTAGTGACATTAAGGGAAGGGAACAATGTAACATATAATAGAACCAATAAGAATGACATGACTTGTTTTGTTAGATGTATCTTACAAATCATGTAATTACGTGTACAAGGCAACAGAAAATAAACGTATAAAGTTTTACATGCGCACCTTTCTTGAGTGTCCTTTTCAGGTCACAACTTAAAAATATCGGCGCGTTGAAGAAATAAGTTCTCTCAAATGGTTGAAATAATGCTACAGAAACAAATAAAACAACAAACAAACACATTCGAACATGAAAACACACATTGACACAAAGTATAAACGGAAAATCGGATTGCGCCATTAACATACCGGAATGACAAATTGAAAATTTCACATTATGATTTAAAGTACGCTACAGAGACAGGGCGCAAAAACGGCTGATTGGTCGAATTTTTATGACGTATCATGGCGAATGACGCCTAAGTGCGCATGCTTTTCAATGAGAGCCTGCGGTCACAAATTGAAATCGATTGAAAGTGTTCGATCTCACTGTGAGAATTTTTACTGTTTATACGGTCGTACTACCGAATAAAATCGGCTAACATGGACACTACAAGTGATAAGACCAGAAGTTGGCTCTACCTTGAATCATTGCAGTGCTGATAGGTCAATGAAATGATTTTCCAAAGGAAAGATTACGCGGAAACATGGGTCAGCGATTCAAAATGGCGTGAGTCACATGCATTGTTTGTGTTTGAACTGGCTTGCAAAAGGCCGTTTTTGTTTTAAAATGACATTTCCAGTGCGAGTCTACTAGTTCAAGGCATGAACCGATCTTCTGTGATGATTTAAAACTCGAGTTCTTTTCCAATCCATTCTGGACATCAGCCGTGCACATGTTAAATTGGACAGGGCTTCGAGAGGCTCCAATGTTCTACCTTCTCCATGGATTAAGCTGTATTTTAAACACTGTGTAGTCTGTAAAAATTTTAAAAACGGGCAAGGGCGTTGTCCTTTATCTTGGAAATTTTCAAGTGAGGTGACTCCTTGTTAAAGTCAGAACCTTCGTGGTGGTCGCAAGATGAACCATCGGAATCGCTCTCGTCCTTTAATATCGTCACCATTTTCAAATCTTATCCTTCGTTATCCGAGTTCGTTCTCATCATCATTATCTTCCCCTCCCACCAGGTATCTAATATTTAAGTTTAAAGTGATACTTAAGAACATTTATATTGCACACATATGAAGTGTAATTAACGTGTAATGAACGTGTGATTAAAATGACACGAATCTGTCTCTTTAGTGTGAGTTTCAAATATTTTGAATAATATAAAATCGAAACAAGCATGTACAGTGGAACCCCGATATAACGATATGCCAAGGGGGCAGTAAAATTATATCGTTATATCGAGGAATCGTTATATCGGGGTTCCATCCCATACATTTTACTATTGCCGGGACATAACTTATTCATCGTTATATCGGGAATATCGTTATATCGAAGATCGTTATATCGGGGTTCCAGTGTACAGTGTCTGTTAACCAAGATCTCTCTATTTTAAAGTCATTAGGCATTGATGTCTTCAACTCTAACAACTTTTTCTAGACAAATTTTCGTTAATTTGAAAACTACCTTATTATAGGAAATTAACGCGTCATGAAATTAACGCGAATTTCAAACTTTCGCGTTAATTTAAGTCGCGTTAATTTTTGTTAACGTTAATTTCCGCGCCGTTAATTAAGTGTAGCGTTAATTTCCATGACGTTAATTTCCATTATTTTGGCCCCAATTTTTCGCTTCAGTCCAGATGTTCTTGACTCCAAGGAAAAAGCATAATTTTATCTGCCACTATCATTGATACTGTGAAGAACGCTCAAAGTGGGGAAAAAGTACCACAAACATTGTTTTTGTTTAAGATTATACGCCTACAAGTGTTGAAATAAACATGTTCCTGTTGTGTACGTCGCGTTAATTTCCTTCATTTTGAAATGTTACCCCCTCTTTCGTGTTAATTTCCTTTATTGAGAAGTAATTTTTCCTTCAATTCGCGTTAATTTAAGTCGCGTTAATTTCAAATACCTTAATTAACACAAGCGTTAATTTCCTATAATAAGGAAGCTCTTTGACTTTTGTTTTCACTATACATGTAGCTATTGATTTTATTTATTTTAGTTTTAAGGAGCAATTAGTCAACCCTGGTAATACATGTTTACATGATGTTCATGTTGAGATGCAACTATATGTTGGTGTTCAAGATATTCCTGGCCTGAAGAGAGGTTGTTACTTTCTGTTCCATGAAATTCCTCAGTTTTTAAACCCAAAAATTTTAGCTTAGTGCTTCAAGGAATCATTACTTTGTACAGTAGTGACCTAATTTTAAGTCTCTATCATTCGCTTGCATTATTCTGTCTTCTTTTCAGAAACGTCTGTATTTTTCAGGGAAGGCTACCCCCCTCCCAATTTTTCTGAAAAAATAAAGACTTACTAAGAGAAGAATCTCTAACCCCCTCCCCATTGGAAAAATGCTCAGCGGTCTCTGTTTTTTTAATGAACATTACCTGTTAAATGTTGTAGCAAGCTCTTCCATTCTAAGTTTCAAAAGCATACCTGACATTGTGTAGTTCCAGAAAATTTCCACACTCCCTCCACGGAAGGGATTGAAAATTCCTGGGGGTGGGTTGTTTTAAACATCAGAGCATAACTGTGATCTACACAATGATTTTGATTGTCACTTTTTTTTTGTAATACAGCCTCTGTGGAAGGTGTGGCTACAATTTAAATGAACAAGCAACAGTTCAAAATATTTATTGCAGCACAATTTTAATAGGGCTTGTGAAGGCAGTGAAGGGTCTGGTTCTCTTGGGAATGCATTAATTTATAACCAAGAATAGACAATGCTAATCAAGTCTACAGTCTAGTACCTGTAAGTAATATGACTGCAAAGGTAACAGCCTGAAAGCAGGGTTAGAGAACGTTTTCTCAGCATGCAAAATTTTGAAACCTTTGATTCTGGCAATACATTTTACAATAATATTTATAGTCAGTGTGTTATGTGGGAATGGCATTAGTTTCAGTGGGGATTCTTTTTTTGGTTGGAATGGCATTTGATTTAGGGGAAATAAATTTTATGGACATGACATTTCATTTTAAGGGGGGGGGGGGGTTGGTGTTTATGGGTGCGACACATTTCATTGGAGATGCGTTTATTAAATAATTATTCTCCTTAAAGTGGACGTCATTCCACTTAAATTTCAATGGAGAGGCATGTGCTGGGAAAGTTCAGCCACATAAATTGTATTCTTCCGTAATGGATCCCTCCATATCTGAACATGGGTTAATTTATTACTGTCAGTTGCTTAAGGTGTTAAGATAGTGTTATGTTAACTTACAGATGAAACTCAACTACAGACATTTATATTGACTGCTGATAACAACTACCAATAAGAGCGATAAGACAACTGATGGCAATTACAGAATTACAGCCATAACTTAGCATGTGTACAGATAATAGTCTCTTTACAGTGTATAGGATTATTTTAAGGATTCAATGCCCTAAAATACAAATATACTGCATGAGAATATTTCTCTGTAACCTGCCATATTGGTAGAGTTTCTTCTGTAGGGAGGGGGGGGGGGATTTTTTTTTTGGGGATTAATCTCTTAGTCTAAATAGACTTCTTGTTCAAATAAATCTGTTGCATGTAATTTTATTCAACAGAATGCATATGATCTTTATCAATAAATAAATAAATAACACCAATGATGGAAAAATGTATCCTAAAAATAATACAGGGATACACAACATGTACAGCATGAAAAAAATAAATTTCATAAACTACTCCCTGGCTTATACACTGATAAACTGAACTCTTAGTATTGACTATAACAGGGGGTGGGGGCACTTGTCTTGAAGAGGAGTACCATGAAATCATGGGTTTATAACCCCCCTGTTATATATGCCCATCTACCTCCGACTATAAGCCCCCCCCCCCCCCCCCTTCCTGGATATAAGCCTCCCTTTCCCTATACCATTCTAAATATTGAAATAAATTTGACTTCGTTTAATCAATGCTGCTGTAGCTTATTTCAGAACATTGTTTTTATTCAGCTTATAAGCCCCCTTGGATATAAGCCCCCCCCCCCCCCCCCCAGTTATGAGATCATTCAAAACCCCTTACGAGGTTGTATAAGCCCAAGGCTTATAACTGGGATTTTACAGTATTCAATGTGACCCAGACTAAAGGCTCCCTGCTTTATCTCCCTTTCGATTTTCTTTGATGGTTTAAGGCAGCTCTTTGTTGACCAGAGTAATTGATGTGGACCACTCAGTTTTGATATTGGCCTTGAGTTAAGTCATTCCCTGCTCTTCGAACTCTCTTTCTGCTCCTTCTGCTGCTCTTGTTAGGAACAGCTCTTTATGTTCAATAGAGAAAAGTGCTCTGCAGCATCCAACCAACACAGTGTAAGCTACATAATTGAATAAGCTTAAGTTAAATTAAGGACTACAGGCAGATGAGATAAAGATGTATTTTTCAACAATGAAACGAGCATGGAACTGGAAGCCAGCAGCCATCCATGTTTATGATAAACCTATGTGGCCTACACATCAAGTGAGCTTGGTAAAATATTGTGTATAGCAACCAGAAGACAAGATTATAATTTTAATGTTGTCTCCTTTTGAGGCTTAATAAAAAGGAATGAAAAGTTTTCACATTTTTGTTCCACATGAGTTTCAGTCACTGAGCCTAAAGGATGTTATGAGTGACTAAGAGTATGTTATGTAAGTTTATGATGATTGTTCCTTTGTGTTATACAAGAAATTGTTAGTGAAAATAGTCACCAATAAAGAGTTGATGATGCCATGTTGGCTCTCAAGTTAGGGCTTAGTGTACATGTTGACAGTTGCAATTGTACATGAATGTAATAATTAAACCTTGAAATTTTTTCTGAAGCATATTATCCCCTGCTCAATTCACTGTTTGTTTGTTCTTAGTTTTTCAACAAATATTTATTTTGCTAAGCTCGATAAGCTATTTCTATTAGCAAAGTAATTATGCGTTTACAGCATAATTTCAACTGAAGGGGACATTTTTAACCTTTACTTGTCTCAGGAATTGTTGTGGATACAAGATAAATTCCTTTTATTTATGTATTGCACTTCTATGTATGGGCCTCATTTTAGCAGTCTAAGTTAAGCACTTAAATGTCTAACCTGATTATTATAAAGACCTTGAGTTAGGGACTGCAAGTAGAGGTAATTTGTGTGGTCATGCATTTATTTTAATATGTATATACTTTATTTCGTATTTTATTTTTACCTGTCCTCAACACAACCAGCCTACTTTCTGGGGAAGCCACTGCACAGCTTAGTCACACACACATTACAATTTCGTTCAACAGGATAAATTTGTGTTTTTTTTGTACTGAGTAGCATTAGACGTATCATATACACCACAACAATAAATAAAATAATCAAATAACAATTTATTTGACATTTCAAGGTACATTTCATACATAATATACGTTTACTGACACTGTACATAAAGTCTTGAGCAAAACAAAAGACGAATGAATAGCAGACAAGCGAAAAACACAATACAAGTAGGCATTAGTGTGTTCTACTTACGGATTCTTCCTCCATCTTTCCATATTTTGTCAACCATAACGAAGTCCATGAACAAGAAGCATTTAAAAATTTTCATCAGCACGAAAAAAAAGTCATATTTGATATGTTCCGTAGAAATTAACAAGCTGCAATTTAGTGCTGTTCAAAACCTTAGCGGACTTGACATGACCTTAAGTGAAGGCAAAACTTTACCTTGTGTAAATTTGGAAAAGCTGAAAGTTACTTCTCAGATGAGGTGTCTTCATCGCCTGATAAAACTGAAAATTTCGTTTCGATCCTTTCGATCAGAGTCGAAACATCAACACGAGTGATTGTAGAGATTAGACGAGTTGTTTTGAGGGGCCTTGAGCGAGCAAGATGTTGCAAATTGCCATCACCATTACGTGTTCGTTTTTGATTCGTCGTCCGCCATTTTGAAACTCGAATGGCGGGAAGACGGCTAGGATCTTACTGCGCATGTTCAGCCGTTTTTGCGCCCTGTCCGCTACAGATGCAAAATCACGGGCGAATTTACCACCGCTGATCATACATACTGCAGCTACTTAAATCATCTCCTACGAAAAAGTCAAATCGTGTGTGACTTGCATATAAAGCACCCCGGCCCTACACAGACAGTCACAAATAGTGTGCTGCTACGCTAATTTTCGTAGCAAATGACATGAAACTTTTGCTTATACTGTATGAATTTCTTCCGCCGAGCAAATTTAAGGATAGGAGTCGAAATAAACTCATAGCAATAAGAAATAAACTCTCGCCTGACAAAATATCACGCAAGGCCTCACGGCAACACTTATGTCCAGGATTGAACCACAGGGAGCCCATACAAGCGGCGTGACTGTTTGTATGTTCGAAATATAAAGAAATGTATGGGGATTTTAAAAGGGTCTTATGATCGAAAAATAAATTCTAGTAATGTCTATGTTTAAGGTCAAAATAAACGTTCACTTACTTCAGCTGTTGTCTGTTGTCGTTATTGAGCCTCAAAATGCCGTATTTGGGCGATTTGAAGGGTTTTGCGTTGAATGTTACTTTACGCCTAAGAAGAGTCCGGCGCCATAACTATTAGGCCACCGCGCCTTTCATATACGAACAGTTAAGTATAACGTCATGTTACTAAAGACTAACCAGAGCTTACTGCAGTTGGCGTTGATGTGACCACAGCCAATGCAACTAAATAATAAAACTAAATAGAGTACTAACAATTAAAATCACAATTTAGAGTCTAGTTTGCCTGCATTTTATTAAGAAAATAACACGTTTACAAGTCAATGCATCACGACAGAAGAAGTTTATTAGGAACAGCTAATAAGGCGATTTAAATGTATATAATAATTATGTACCTGTTTTCTTGAAGTAATAAATTCTTACAAATTTGTAAATCATGAAAAACCGTTTAAGTTTCTTTTGTAGTTTCTTTGGCAATTATAACTTCGAAAGAATATACCACGTGCTGAAAGGTGAACATCAGATACAAAACGTTTTAACAGAAGCCAATAAGTTAAAGTGTAAGTTTTTCAATTTACTTTAGGTTGATCACTTAGTAGAAAAAAAAGTATGAACGAAGTCTTAGAATGTCATACAGTACTGTTTTCAAAACGTCCACGAAAGAATAACAGGTATCAGCAAAAAAGGATCAGGTATAAAATGTAAATCTTCTGAAAATTGTCACAGCCTCTACATTGCCATCGGAGGATTCACTGCGTGCCATGGGAACGATATCCGTGTCCTCTGTTCGATCTTCAATCTTTCCTGCAAGAGTACGAATAAAATTTTCACGAATAAGTAGTTTGTCGAGTGTAATCCGGGGGAGACAACATTTTTCAGAAACCACTGTTTCTCGCTGACATTTAAGCACCTCCGAAACATCGGAAATAGTTCGAGCGTGTCTCGAGCGTAGTTCGAACTGTGGTGTAACGTTTCCTACTTAATGGTAGGGTAAACATTTTAAGAGTTACTCTTGCCTGGGTGGGGGATAGAATAGAATAGAATAGAATAGAATAGAATAGAATAGAATAGAATAGAATAGAATAGAATAGAATAGAATAGAATAGAATAGAATTGAATTGAATTGCATAGCAGAATAAAACAAAGTTTATTAGTTTATTAGCCAGTTGCTCAAGAGCACGGATTTCAACTATTAACTTTTAAAAGACACTATAGATGCACAGTTCCTTAACTCTTCATAAAGAGAATGCCAGATAGTTCCAGCAGAACACGAACGAATGTTGCGTCAGAGCAGTTTGAAATTCAGGCAGTTGTAGGTTGTCTTTATTTCAAGCAAGAAAGCTGTGAGTCTGAACTCTTAGAAAATAACTTATTTTAGTGGTGAGAGGTCAGGTAACATGATAACACATGCAGACAAAATCAGTAAAAAAAAAATAAATTACACTGTTAAAGAAGCTATGTCACGGCAACACATTTTGAAAAAAATGGCAAAGGTTTTACAATTTAATTTGTTGTTAGAAACTTGTCTTAAGAGGAAATCCGCCAGGACTTCGAGTAGTTATTGGAAAAAGTTATGTACCAAAACTATTTACGCCTGATTGCAAGTTTTTGTGTTACTGCTTCAAATATCTTATCGAAAGAAATCTTTTCTAACAACACAAAACATCGAAAACAAATTTCGAAGTTCCACTGAATTCCCATGTATCGCTTAAAAGATGTGAGCTTTTGCCCATAGCTTGTAAACTTTGAATGTCATTTTCTCAGACTCGATAAGAAATTGTTGTACCAGAATTATTTCCACCTTATTGCAAACTTTTTTGTTACTGCTTCAAATATCATATCAAAAGAAACCTTTTCTAACAACACCAAACATCGAAAACAAATTCCGAAGTTCCGCTGAATTCCACTGAATCGCTTAAGACGAATTTACAAAATGGCTACACGTAAGATTTTGCCTATACCTTGTGAACTTTGAAATTTATTCTCTCAGACTCTGATAAGAAATTGTTCTTGGTGTTATCACGGATAATTGCTTATATCTTTACCTTATATTAAGGGTAGGAAATAACGCAATAGGATTTAAATTATTCTGGTAATTAATTTTTGTTCAACTTTAATTTATATTACTCGACTTCCTAGTGGATTCCGTCTTAAGGTCGCGCAGGACCCTTGCTCATTAATAATATTGATTAGCCAAATTACTTGTTGGAGTGCTATCTTGTAAAGCTTTAATTCACTACATTTTGAATATTGATTCCTCTAAAATTCAATAAGGATACTCAGGGATGATGGAATGACATCATGATTGTCCTTTTACTGAGAGATGACTGTTGTCTGTGATGTTTCAAGCCCTTAAATGTTTAACTGAAGACAATGCGATTTTGTGTCCAAGTTTTCAGCTAACACAGCGCACCAAAGTAAATGATTATATAGCCTAGTGACAAATCGTAACTTCTTTTGTGCTCCCACTAGAACGAAATTTTCGATTTCAAAAACTGCTACAAGTTAATGGCTTCTAAGAGAGCAAAAATGTGAAATCTAAACTTTGAAACATGCTATCTTCATTTTGAGAAGGAAATTTAAAAATTCGCTCTAGCCAGAACACAATAGAGTACACCAAGTTTATGTTCCTCGCGAATCAACTCTTGAAATTCTATATCGGCGGAGAAAACTTGGACACAAAATTGCAGGATTTTCCGCTTCCGAAGACCTTCCGAGTCAATGTTTACAACAACTTGTGATATATTCAAAGCTGTGAATCTAATTATGATAATTCCCTATGTTCCAGCGCACTTGGCACAAAGCTGAGAACAATTACTAGTAATTACTTGTACAAAGGAGTTTAAAAACAAACATTCTCATGAATATTTCGTTTGTTGTCGGCTTCAGTCGTCCTGCAGTTCGTGCATACTCTTTAAATAAATACATACTAATGATTGCAAGGGTCCTGCGCGACCTTAATCTCCATTAGTCGAGTCCATTCTTGGTAATTTTCGCCTTTTTATTACCCCTTTGTTGTTTTCCTATGTTTGAAAACTATCATTTTGGGGTTTTCTTCCATTTGAAAGGAATCGGTAAAATGACTTAATATACCGCGACATTGCTTCTTTAAACATATTCACCTACCCCCATGTTCCTGTCTCGTCCCCTTTTTTCTCCTCATCATAACAGCAATGAAAACGGACAAAATTAGCAACGTCACAGGAACGACAATGCACACGACAATGATTCCAGTTCGTGGAGCACCTCTTGGAATGTTCTTCAACAAGCACGTGACGCCATCGCGCTTTAGCTTGTACCCTTTTGGACACACACATTTAAAACTGCCAGATGTGTTGCGACAGTAACTTTGTTTGGAGCAGTTATGTCTCCTGACCTTGCACTCATCCAGATCTATATTATAGCAACAGGAGGAAGATTATGACACGAGAAGGGGGTAGCAAACACGATTTTGCAGCAGATTTCCCAGCCTATAATATTGTCCATAATAAAATAACTGCTGTAAATTGGCAGATACAGTCAACTCTTTCTAGAACTGACCGCCACCAACTGTCCGTCTTTGAGTGGTTTCCACCTTATAAGGAGATTGATTACAGTACCATGACTGAAAAACGGTAGGAACGAGACAAACTTTTTCGAGATCTGAAAAGCAGAAGTTACCGAAAGTGAAGCCCTTTCTGAGAAAACTTTACCTTCTTCTCACATTTTTATTAAAGGGAAAAATGATGATGATAATGATAATAATGATGGTAAAAATAAGAAAAGTAACCTTTGAAGTCACTTACCAACACATTTATCGTTTTTCTTCTTGTAACCTTTAAGGCACACACAGTCATAGCCCTCGTTTTTGTTTTTGCATTTCGAAGTCGCCAGATCACATTTGTTAGCTCCATTCTTGCACTCATTAATGTCTTCACATCCCTTACTTGCCCGGCGATACCCATCTTTGCACTTGCATGTGTACGAGCCAAATGTGTTCTTGCAAACTGTTTTACTATCACCACAGAGGTCTTGTTGCTCACATTCATTGATGTCTGCAAAAATATGGTATAAGATGCACAAGTGAACTTATCAAACATTACAATGAAATACGGGGTATGTAAAGTGAAATAAAGCAGCCACCCCGCTTACAAATATCCAACTAAACTCAGTGATTTTAAATTAACAAGCTTTTTACATACATTACAGACACAGGCTACAAGGTTAAATTATCTACAGCTCTCTGAACGTAAATTAATAAAATGTTATTCACTGACCGACACATTTATCTTCAGTCTTGTTGAAACCCGTTCGACAAACGCAGAGGTGGCCTCTAATTGTGTTTTGACATTTTGAGGTCGTTTCATTGCACTCGTGAGCATCAGTGTTGCATTCGTCGATATCTGAAAGTGAAGTCATTTCTGAAAAAAAACTTTACCTTCTTTCCTTATTTTTATTGAAGGAAAACAAATAAAATATGCAATTGTTATGATCACTATAACTATGACGATGATTATGATAATGATGATGACAATGATGATGATAAAAAGAAGAAAAGAAACCTTTGTAGATACTAACCAACACATTTATTTTTTTCTTTCTTGTAACCTTTAAGGCACACACAGTCATAGCCCCCATTTTTGTTGCTGCATTTCGAAGTAGTCAGATCACATTTGTGAGCTTCATTCTTGCACTCATTAATGTCTTTACATCCCTTACTTGTCCGGCTATACCCATCTTTGCACTTGCATGTGTACGAGCCAAATGTGTTGTTGCAAACGGATTTATTATCACCACAGAGGTCTTGTTTGTCACATTCATTGATGTCTGCAAAAATCTTAAGATAAACACCGAGATCCGTCCAGTTTACACCAGCCGTAAGATCAAAGACACAATTAAAGTGAAGGAACAGAAACCGCCCATCGTAAACCAACAAAGCGCTGTTTATTATTATAAGTGTGATCTGTGTGATGCAGATTACGTCGGCTATTCTTGTCGACACTTGCACCAGCGCATCGAAGAACACAAAGGATCGTCTATCGGACATCACGTGAAAGAGCAACATGGAAAGGAGCCACACAACATCGAGAAGAATTTTAAGATTTTAAGGAAGTGCCAAAGCAAGCTTGACTGTTTGATTTTTGAAATGCTTTTTATTAGACTTCTGAAACCGAAACTTAACAAACAGAGTGACTCGCTCCGCGCGAAATTATTTGTTTAGATATTTTTAGGTATTTTAATGTTCTTATTCTCGTCGTCTTTTTCGCTTGCTTTACGTTTTTAATTATATCTTTTACAACTATGCATGCCATTCGCACAAAGTTATTTTTTAGCCATTTTTAGCCTTTTTATTCTTATTGTCTATTGTTTGTATGTACATATTTTAGCGCTTTTACTATATTTACACATGTAATTTTACTAACACCTAACTTGAAAATGACCGTCGAACGGTCGAAACGTCGTTCTAATTTTTTAGCGTTTAATTTCATTATACAATCAATATTATTATTATTATGATTACTATGACTATGAGGATGATAATGATGATGACGATGAGGGGGTGATGATGATAAAAGAAGAAAAGAAACCTTTGAAGACACTTACCAACACATTTATCTTTTTCTTTCTTGTAACCTTTAAGGCACACACAGTCAAAGCCCCCGTTTTTGTTTTTGCATTTCGAAGTAGCCAGATCGCATTTGTTAGCTCCATTCTTACACTCATTGATGTCTTCACATCCCTTACTTGTCCGGAGATACCCATCTTTGCAATTGCATGTGTACGAGCCAAATGTGTTCTCACAAACTGTTTTACTATCACCACAGAGGTCTTGTTGCTCACATTCATTGATGTCTGTAAAAGTATGGTATAAGCGCCAAAAATTAACTTATCAAACTTTACACTGAAATAAATAAGTGACATAAACAGCCACCCCACTTAAACAACCATGTATCCAACTAAACTCAATGATTTTAAATTAACAGCCTCTCTCTATTACATTACAGACACAGGCTACAAGGTTACATTGCCTTTAGCTCTCTGAAAGCAAAAATAATAAATAACATGATATTCACTGACCGACACATTTATCTTCAGTCTTCTTGAAACCCGCTCGACAAGCGCAGATGTGGCCTCCAATTGTGTTTTGACATTTTGAGGTCGTTTCATTGCAATTGTGAGCGTCTATGTTGCATTCCTCGATATCTGAAAGTGAAGTCATTTCTGAGAAAACGTTTCCTTTTTTCCTCATTTTGATTAAAGGAAAACAAATATGACATATGATGAAGATTATGATGATGATGATGACGATAAAGAGAGAAAAGAAGCCTTTTGGAGACACTTACCGACACATTTATCTTTTTTCTTCTTGTACCCTTTAAGGCACACACAGTCATAGCCCCCATTTTTGTTTTTGCATTTCGAAGTAGCCAGATCACATTTGTTAGCTCCATTCTTACACTCATTGATGTCTTCACATCTCTTACTTTTCTGGCGATACCCATCTTTGCAATTGCATGTGTACGAACCAAAGGTGTTCTTGCAAACTGCTTTACTATCACCACAGAGGTCTTGTTGCTCACATTCATTAATGTCTGCAAAAGAATGGTATAAGATTAAAAAAATAACTTATCAAACTTTACACTTTAATATATCAAGTGATGCGAAGCAGCTACCCCCCAATGATTTTAAATCAACAGGCTTTCTCTAATACATTACAGACACAGGCTACAAAGTTACATTGCCTTTAGCTCTCTGAAAGCAAATAAATAACATGATATTCACTGACCGACACATTTAATTTCAATCTTGTTGAAACCCCCTCGACAAACACAGATGTGGCCTCCAATTGTGTTTTGACATGTTGAGGTCGTTTCATTGCAATTGTGAGCGTCTATGTTGCATTCATCGATACCTGAAAGTGAAGTCAATTCTGAGAAAAAGTTTTCTTCTACCCTTATTTTAATTAAAGAAAAACAAATAAGATAATTATGATGACGATGATGATGATGATGATGATGATAAAAGAAGCCTTTGAAGACACTCACCAACACATTTATCTTTTTTCTTCTTGTAACCGTCAAGGCACACACAGTCGTAGCCTCCGTTTTTGTTTATGCATTTCGAAGTCGCCAGATCACATTTGTTAGCTCCATTCTTGCACTCATTAATGTCTTCACATCTCTTACTTGTCCGGCGATACCCATCTTTGCACTTGCATGAATAAGAACCAAATGTGTTGTTGCAAACTGCTTTACTATCACCACAGAGGTCTTGTTTCTCACATTCATTGATGTCTGCAAAGTATGGCATAAGATGCAAAAAATTAACTTCTCAAACCAGTTTACACTGAAATAATTTATATCAAGGGTCGGACAGCAGCATCACCACTTAAACATATCCAACTAAACTCTGTGATTTTAAATTAACAAGCTCTTTCTATACATTACAGACAAGGGCTACAAGTTAACAACATTTTTAGCCACCGAACGCAAATTAATAACATGTTATTCACTTACCGACACATTTATCTTCAGTTTTGTTGAAACCCGCTCGACAAGCGCAGATGTGGCCTCCAATTGTGTTTTGACATTTTGAGGTTGTTTCACTGCAATTGTGAGCGTCTATGTTGCATTCATCGATATCTGAAAGTGAAGTTATTTCTGATAAAACGTTTTCTTCCTCCCTCATTTTTATAAAAGAAAAAAAAATATGATAATTATGATGATGATGACGACGATGATGAAGATGATGATTATAGAAAGAAATGAAACTTTTGAAGACACTTACCAACACATTTTTCTTTTTTCTTCTTGTAACCTTTAAAGCACGCACAGTCATAGCCCCCGTTTTTGTTTTTGCATTTCGAAGTAGCCAGATCACATTTGTTAGCTCCATTCTTGCACTCATTAATGTCTTTACATCCCTTACTCGTCCAGCGATACCCAGCATCTTTGCACTTGCATATATACGAACCAAATGTGTTCTTGCAAACTGTTTTACTATCACCACAGAGTTCTTGTTGCTCACATTCATTGATGTCTGCAAAAGTAAGGTATAAGATCAAATATTAACTTAATTATCAAAAAAAGAACGCTAATGATGATGACGATAATAAAAGAAGAAAAGAAACCTTTTAAGACACTTACCAACACATTTATCTTTTTTCTTCTTGTACCCTTTAAGGCAAACGCAGTGATAGCTCCCGTTTTTGTTTTTGCATTTCGAAGTAGCCAGATCACATTTGTGAGCTCCATTCTTGCATTCATTAATGTCTTCACATCTCTTACTTGTCCGGCGATACCCATCTTTGCACTTACATGTGTACGACCCAAATGTGTTCTTGCAAACTGCTTTGCTATCACCACAGAGGTCTTGTTGCTCACATTCATTGATGTCTGCAAAAGTATGGTATAAAATGCAAAAATTAACTTATCAAACATTACATACTACTTATTAACCGAGAGTGAGGTCATTACAGGGGAATCTCAGACCGAGGCCTTCATGTATTTACCGAGCGATAGCGAGGTCAATAAATCAAGGCCGAGGTCTGAGATTCCCCTTGTAATGACCAAACGGACGAGGTTAATAAGTTATTTATTATATGGCGTTTTAGCGCTATTTTAAACTGAAATATCTAAAAAACACCGAGGTGAAACTCGCTCTTGCTCTCTGTGGCTCTCTTCGTCGCTCATACTAAAGAAGTATCGGTATGCTAATATTTTTCTTTCAGTTGTTGAATAGATAGTTACATTTTGTCGGTATTTATTGTCATTCTCGCAATTGCGCTAGTAGCTTTTACTCACAACTCAAAAAACCGCCGAGCCGAGAAAATTTTTCATAATGCCCGGTCATTACAAGAAAATAATGCCCGCTCAGCAGCCAATCAGAGCGCGCGTACTATTGTCGCCATATAATAAAGTGAAATATGTCAAGTGACAAAAAGCAGCCACCCCACTTGTACATATATCCAAACTCAGTGATTCTAAAATAACAAGCTCTTTGCATACGTAACAGACGCTGGCTACAAAGTTACATTATATTCAGCTTTCTTAACGCAAATAAATAACATGTTATTGACTGACCGACACATTTATCTTTAGTCTTTTTGAAACCCTTTCGACAAACACACAGGTGGCTTCCAATTGTGTTTTGACATTTTGAGGTTGTTTCATTGCATCCGTGAGCATCAGTGTTGCATTCATCAATATCTGAAAGTGAAGTCATTTCTGAGAAAACTTTACCTTCTTCCCTTATTTTTATCAAAGGAAAAATATGATAATTATTATGATTACTATGATGATGATGATGATGATGATGATGATGATGATGATGATAAAAGAAGAAAAGAAACCTTTGTAGATACTTACCAACACATTTATCTTTTTTCTTCTTGTAACCTAGCTATTTTGGGCGGTTTTCTGACGTTTGGAAAAAATTTTGAAATCCAAGATGGCGGATCCAAGTTGTCGGCTGTTTTGACATTATTTTGTAATTGTCACATGACATGACGTCATCATCCCGCGTGACGTATACCAAAAGATAGATTTTTGGACAGACTATATATCATCTACGTTTCATTGTGATTGCTTAAATATTCTGGAAGTTACGAATTCCCCCCCCCCCCCCACGGTCTTAAAATATCCAAAAAAGCCCGGTCTGAATAGGGTTAAAGAAACCCAAAAATCTTCCGCATAAATGAAACGGTCCGTCCTATTAGTACCAACGCCGTTCAACAACGGCGCAGCTGATTTATACTGCGAATGGCAGCGCTGGGTAAGTTGTTTCGATATTTACTCAGTGGCTTCCGAACTAGCCGAAAGGGACGACAAGGTCCAGCGAGCGACATTCCTGCACTTCCTTGGTTCCGCTGTGCAATGAATTTTCAAAACCTTGCCTGGAGTACACAAGAAGCTCGATGACGTCAAGCGAGCACTGGAAGATTACTTCGCGACTAAAAGAAACGTGGTTGTTGAACGATACAAGCTTCCGTTTGAGAGAACAGAATCTAGAAAAGCCAATCGATAGTTGTCTAACTGCTCTCGGAGAATAAGCGAAGTCATGCGAGTTTGGCTCCCTAGAAGAAGAAATGATCAGAAATCAGATCGTCGGGAAATGAGCGAATTAACTCTGACGAAGACAATGAAGATGGCCAGAAGTGAAGAGTCGTCAAAAAAGAATGCCAGCTACTTGCAAAGGAACAAAGGAAGACCCCATTCCAGTCGATCAAGTCGACGCCAAAAAAAAAAAAAAAACGGATGGAGGAAGAGACAAGAAATTCATCTGTTTAATAAAAACACCTAAATAATTGCATTCACGGCAATAATTGCATTCTCGTATCCCACTCATATACTACCGTATATGAGTGGGATACGAGCTCATATACCACGGCCTGTTAACCAATCAAAACTCAGGAATTGCAATATACCGTGGCTAGATTATAATAATAGCTAGTATATTTATAGTTCATACCTGGTGGTTGTCGAGAACTGTCATAAGCTACGAGTCCCATAACTTTATCGATATCAATGAAAACAGCACCAGTTCCTTTGGCAATGGAAGCGTTAAGTTTGTAAATCTCACCAGTAGTCCATTCAGAATAAAATAAAGACGAAGAAAGAAAAGTTACTCCAAAAAAATGTGTGCCACTTTGTTGAAAGAGTAATTTTCTGTTGTTGCCTTGGTAATCGACAGATTCTACTCTGTCCGTTCCCGCATCCACCCAGAAGACAAGTCTGTGTCGTCTGTCAAGGTCAATCCCGTTTGGCCAAAAAAGATTGGACGTTACTATGGTAACGCGTAGCGTACCCGATAAGGTGGCTTTCTCTATCTTTGGAGTTCGTCCCCAGTCCGTCCAGAACATTGACCTGTTGAGTAAGTGACATCACACTTAATATTTATTAGCCTGCAAACTTTTCGTCCCCCTGTTCTTTCGCACCCCCCCCCCCCCTACTTTTGTAGTGGAATTATGGGACTGATAAACATTAGTCACGTGACATAGCACATGGAGCGAGCAACAGTTGAGCGAACGCGAGTCCTCCTTCTTCTTCAGTTCTTGTCGAGTCAGCATCTCTTCGTTAACAGTTAAAGTGTATATAAAGTTGTGTTTACAGTTCATTCTCGCAGTGGTTACTCTCAATTCCCCCGCTAATCCCTTTACAAGTGGTGGAGAACCCAAATTTCGTCGAACTCATCATGCATGCCAGCTACAATTGAAGAATTGCAAGGCATCGTGGCTGGACTTGTCAGCGTTGTGAAAGACTTAACAACAAACGTAACTCAAGTAACCCAAACAGTCGGCAACATGGCCGAAGCCGTTCCAGCACCAGTTCAACACGAACATACACAAGGTCTTCGGATGCCTTCGATGCAGCTTCCTTCGTTTCGTCGAGATAGTGTGGTACAAGACGATATCTCGGAATTTCTGGAGCGGTTCAACCAGCAAACCTCACATCTTCCCGCCGGAACACGTTTCTCCCTTCTTGAACAACAGTGTGTTGGCGACTGGCCGAGATCTGTGTTGTCAATAGCAAAAACTACAGAGGGCTACGCAGATAAAGCGGTAGAAGACCAATTTAACATTTGCATCGAAAGATTACGTGCAGAATTCGGCGAATCAAAAGAAGACAAGTGCCGCCGATTAGCAGCCGAGTTGAGCGCCATTCAACAAGAGCGTGGCGAGTCAGTGGAACAGTTTGCGTTCAAATACAAGAAACTACTGCATCAATTGGAGAAACTTGGCGAAAAGATTGCGAAAGATTGTCCTACCTTTGTTATTTCACAGTTTATTTCTAAAGTCAAGCCCATTATTGCTCAGCAGCTCGTTGTGAAAGCATCAGAATTTGAAACCCTCGATAAAGCAGTCGAAGCGGCTCGTCGTGTTGAGTTGTCATTTCAAACTCCGCCCGCCGCCTCGAAACCAAATCAGTCGCTCGATGAATGGAAAGTTACACCACCGAATGCGTTTGTTTCCTCAACCTCCATGAAATCTCAAGATCAGCACTCCCAACGACAGCAGAGGGCTTGTTACACTTGTGGAGAAACAAATCATCTGTCGAGGTACTGTCCAAAATACCGCAAAGACACGTCAAAACAACCGGAGATATGCAGAAATTACAATCGATTTTCCAAATCTAATTGCGAGGAAGACGGCAACAAATGCTCATATGGCCGACAACACAAGTGCCAACGCTGTAACAAGTGGGGCTGTAAAGCTATCAAACACTCAGAAAATCGCCCATCAAGCACATCTCGCAGCGCTGTTCCATCTGATGAGGTAAATTCTCTTAGGCAGCAACTCGTAGTCTTGTCTACTCGTCTGGAAAAATATGAAGCTCAGTGTACGGAGAAATCCTCGACTTCTATTCCTGCAGGATCTGAAAACCAAACCTCAACCTCAGCTTCACGACCACCACCTCCAGCTTCATTTGATCAGCCCTCAACACCTACTCCATTATTTGGATTACCTGCCGTTACCATCCCTGCACATTCAGCAAAGCCAGAAACTCAGTTGTGTCAGCGTAATATTCTGTGGACCTCTGTTACATCTGCAGGTGAACCACTGCCCTTGCCATTGGATAGTTGTTGTTCTGTATCTCTTGTGAGCAAAGTACATGCTGATCTTGTTGCATCCAAACGACCTGACCTCAAGTATTGTGCCCTTGAAGAACACATTTACCTCTGCAGATTCAAAGTCTGATCTTAAAGCAGTTGCCACTATGCAAATCCCCATCACATGGGAAAATGAAACAGAAACTGTCTTTACTATGCTCGTAGTTCCAGGTCTCGTCTGGCCAATGCTCTTTGGAGAGAACCACCTTCATGCGACTCAGGCATTGGTTGATCATTATGCTCCGTCCATCATCTTTCGCCATCCAAGTATGCAGTTTCGAGTCCAGTGCTCGCTTGACAATCCACTTCAAGGTTTTGCAAACATCTCTGTACCCAATAGTTCCTCATCGTGTGCAAGTGGATCAACATCGCAGAAGCCTCATGTCAGTATTACATGCCTTCTTACCGGAGCACCACCACTGGGTGTTCACAAGCATTCACAATCCCTTCACCGTGGTCTTAATTTTGTTACGGTCTGTGTCACCCTTTCTGCAGCTTTAATGGGATACCAAGTAATGCGTCAACCGCTTTGGATTGAGGGTAAAGTGACATTCAACCAGGTGTCAAGGTTCTCAGTGGTCCCTTTGATCTCAGCCAAATCTCAAGTCATGTGAAACCTGAAACAGCACGCCCTAGCAGTGATCCGTGCTACAATGCTCAGCTCATAGACCTTGCTGAAACACCAGATTCAGTTCTAACAGAAGAAACTCCTGACATGCACATCACATACTGCACAACACTGGCAGTGGAATCTAAGTTGAAGAAGACAAGTATCCCTGAGAATGTCATTCTAGGAGATGTTAGAGACATGACAAAGGATGATGATGATGTTCTCGAAGAAGCAGCCGACACTACTGCAAAACAACTTGCAGATGGATGGCTTACTTGGGCAAATACTCAGCAGCCACCTGCTTCATTGCAACCTCCAAAGGAAACTGAACATAAACATTGTGACTTAGACTTTTGTGCTCCAAAGCAATGGCAACTTTCAGTCCAAGTGAAAGAAATGGAAGATTCTGGTCTCAACTCATCCATATTGTCTCCTTTCTGTGATGCCCTACCAGAATTTGATTGTCAAGGTCCTGAGTTTCCTCCAGAAGAAGAGCTGACCTGTGACCCTTACTCATCTGCCTACAGTGATGCTATATTTCATGCCTTGGATTTAGATGGCCCAGAGTATTCTAATGTTGATGAAGATATCATGAAGAGATTTAAGGAACTTATCAGTCAGTATTCTACTGCATTTGCCCTCCCTGGTAGTCCACTCGGAGCTGTTAAGGGGTTTGAGCATAGAATTGACACAGCTGATGCCCCTCCCATCTATCGTCACCCATACAAGAAAAGCCCAGAAGAACTCAGAGCAATCAAAACAGAAATCGAGCGAATGCTTAAGCTAAAGATAATACAACCAAGTCATTCAGAATGGGGTTCCCCATGCATCCTGGTCCGCAAACCTCCAGAAAAGGGTAAACTGCAACCTCCAAGATTTGTGGTGGACTATCGCCGCCTCAACAGTGTGACACAAGGAGATGGTTACCCTATCCCCTCTATCTCTAGCGTTCTTGATGCTGTCAGCCAAGGAAAAGTATTTGCGAAATGTGACTTGGTCAGTGGTTACTGGCAAATTTCTATCCGGCAATCGGATCAACACAAAACTGCATTTTGTACACACCTGGGACTGTACGAGTTTCTCAGGCTTCCCTTCGGATTAAAAACAGCACCAAACACATTTCAGCGGATTTTAAACACTGTATTTGCAGATTACTTGCACAAGTGGCTTGTTGTTTACGTGGATGACATAATTCAGTGGGCAATGACAGACGAGGAAGCCCTTGAACATTATTCATTGTTGTTTCAGAGACTGGTTAAAGTTGGTATGCAACTGAAACCTTCCAAGTGTACATTCTTCGCAAGGGAAATCGAAATACTGGGACATCGGATCACCCAAGAAGGTCGAACACCAATAAGCAAAGGAGTAGAAGCAATCTTATCTATGCCCACACCAACTAACACTTCTGCAGTCAAGCGTTTTCTTGGACTTTGTGGATATTTTAGAGACTTTATTCCATGCATGTCTACCCGAACACAAGCCTTGCGATCTCTTCTCAAGAAGGGTGTGTCATTTCAGTGGACCGAAGAAACAGCAAGAGAGTTTAAAGACTTGAAGCAAGCAATCACTGGCCCAGATGTTATGTTGTTCCATCCTGATTGGAATGCTCAGTTTGAATTACATGTGGATGCTAGCAAGCTAGGATGCGGAGCAATGTTAGCTCAAGAGAAGCATGGCATACTTCGCCCCGTGAGATTTGCATCCCGAGCATTTACACCAGCTGAATCACGTTGGACAACGATGCACCAGGAACTCTTTGCTGTGAAATGGGGACTTGAACAGTTTCGCTCTTACATACTAGGCCGAAGAGTTAAAGTTGTAACCGATCATGCGAATCTTAAATGGTTGACTACCATGGCACCACAACAGGCAAAAGTTGCAAGATGGTGCATGAGCATGGCTGAGTTTGACTTTTTCATCGAACACAGAAAAGGGGAAAGAAATGTTGTTCCTGATGTTCTCAGCCGTCACCCTGTAAAAGAAAACATTCCTGAAGACAATGTTGTTATACCTCCAGAGAACAGTGTTATCGCATTTATGATTATCGCAACCTCAGTTGATGTTCCACACCACACCCCTGAACTTGTTCATGTAACATTTAACAATACTATGGCTTGTTTACACAATGCATGTCTTATACCTCAAGCTGATTGCCTCGACCCAATCTGCCTGGCTACTGCTCCAAAGAGAAACAAATGTACAAAGGAAACTCAAAGCAAAACTTCTGTTACAAACCAGACCAAGACTCCTCAAGTTGGTACATCTCAACAAAGTCCATCTTCAGACTGCGACTTTCAAGACTTTGAAAATTTGGAATCTTTAAACCGGAATCGGTCAAAGTTTGCTAAGAAACAGCTACAAGATTACTGGTTAAATCTGCTAAGAAAGTTTCACAGCTCAAATCAAGATCTTTCTGCATTTAAGAACATTCCAAAGGAACACTTGCAATGGGTTAAACAAATGGCAAAGCGCTCAGCTGTTATTGACGGTTTGTTAATGTATCGAGATGAACTTATGGAGGACCCAAATCACTATCGTATTATGGTTCCCAATGACATTCAACTTCAACGTCATCTCTTACGTGTATATCATGATTCACCTGTGGGAATGCATCGTGGACGCGAAGCTACTTATGGATCTCTTTCTTATGACTTTTATTGGCGAAATATGACTAAGCATGTGAGGAACTGGATCGGGCGTTGCCCTGCCTGTATCAAATTTAAGTCTATTGATCCCAAACATGGACCAATGCAAATTCGCATATACGACCGTCCCTTCAGCACCATTGGTATAGACTATGTTGGACAATTGCCTTCTACCCCAGCTGGTAACAAATGGATTCTGACTGCTGTTTGTCCCTACTCTAATTTCTTGCGGGCAATTCCGGTCCCAGATAAACAAGCAACTACTGCAGCACGAGCTCTGTTTAATGATGTTTTCCTGCAATACGGATTTCCAGCAGTCTTACAAAGCGATCAAGGAGGAGAATGGCTTAATGCGGTATTACGCCAGCTAACAAAACTTCTCTCAATTGAACACATTGTTACAACAAGTTACCGTCCACGGCTAAATGGAAGTACAGAACGTGTTCACAGATGGTTGAATGCAGCAATAGGAATTTATTGTGAGAAACACCAGGAACCCTGGGAAGAGTTTCTGCAGCCAGCTGCATATGCTCACAATGTATCTCCAATTCTCACAATGTATCTCCAATTAGTCCATTCTTCTTGGTATTTGGCCGCAACGCACCATCACCTGAAGTCATTTCTCTTGACTTACCTGAAGAAAGCCTCTCAAGAAGCACCTATGCAGAGCAGCTTGTGTCTCGTATGCGTGAAGCACAAAAACAGTTCAACAGCATCAAAGCGGATATGAAGAGAACTCAAAGAGAATATTATGATAAATCATCCAGGGGACTTAACATTGCAGAAGGAAAGCAAGTTTATGTTAGAAGACCACCTCCGAGTTCACAACCAAAAGGATCAGCCACACGGTTCATTCGTCGATTTGATGGTCCTTACACTGTTATAGGACATGTTCATGGTCGCCAGGATCTATTGCGACTTCGACACAAATTCACTCAGGATGAGATTAAAACAGTAAACATTGAAAAGATCATTGTTGTGCCAGATGAACTTTCAGAAGAAGTAGATTATGATCTCAGAAATAATGAAGAACCACCATCTAACACAGAGACAGTTACCCCTCCTGAATTACCCACTCGAAAGAGTGCAGCAATTGATCCTGATTTGGCAAAGTTAGCATTTGCTTTTGGACATTATCTGAACAGTCTACCAGGTGCAAAGGCATATGCATCAGAAGCCTGCAAAGTGGTGTACCAGCAGATTCCAGATGCACAGGAAATTTTGAAACGTTGCGGAAAACTTAAAGGACTGATTTCAAAGTGCCCTTATCTATCCATGTCTGGAGGCTCACATGGAGGATCTTACTTGTTAAAACTTGACAAAGACATGTTTGCAACTTTAGTTTCAGAAAACTAAAATCCCTTTTAAGAAGGGGTGGACTCATGAGGATTATAGACTGTTAAGATTTTCTTGTTAGCTTTGTTTCAAATTTATTCATCATGTACATTGTAATCGTTTGTCGTAAGTTACTCCCTTAAAGAAGGGGTGGACTGTAGTGGAATTATGGGACTGATAAACATTAGTCACGTGACATAGCACATGGAGCGAGCAACAGTCGAGCGAACGCGAGTCCTCCTTCTTCTTCAGTTCTTGTCGAGTCAGCATCTCCTCGTTAACAGTTAAAGTGTATATAAAGTTGTGTTTACAGTTCATTCTCGCAGTGGTTACTCTCAATTCCCCCGCTAGTCCCTTTACACTTTTTCACCCCAAACTAAGCTATATAATTAAAAATATAACACAAACAGCGGTGATAAACATTATGAAAATAATGTGTTATATTTTTAATCAAGTTACGATGGCCTAAAACCAAGAGTCTATAAGCTATATAATGTAAGGCAAAGTTGCACTGGATATATTTATTGGAGGCAACATCCATACCATTTCTGTTACAGAACGTGGTATAACCTAGAAAATCAGTTAAAATCCGCGCTCTTTAGCCATTGGCTTAACAACTAGTTCATACTCCTTTGTATAGTTTTTTTTAATCGTACTGTTTTTGACTACTCTATTATATTCCATTATATTTTATGCCATCCCATTCTATTTCATTTCATTTCATTCCATTCCATTCCATTCCATTCTATTCTATTCTATTCTATTCTATTCTATTCTATTCTATTCTATTCTATTCTATTCTATTCTATTCTATTCTATTCTATTCTATTCTATTCTATTCTGCAGGCAGGAAAGCCAGATTTACCCGGGTCTGTCTTTCTTAATATACATTCACCAGAAAATATAGTTTTGTTTTAGCGCTAAATCCCAGACGTTTCGGCACTGCTGTCCATTCATCAGTGGAACTAATTTGTCTAACCTTGTTGTGAATTTCCACGCTAGAACGAAACTATAATTTTCTTGTGAATGTATATGAAGGCGCTACAAAGTTTCAACCTTATTGTGGGTCTGCTTGTTAGAACCAATCACTTACGGCTGTGAACTCGGCCCAGCTTACTGCGCATATGTACATATCGCAAGTTTTTCGCGCTCTTTAAGTATATTTGTTTCAACGTTCCACCAGTTCAGTTCAAGTTTAAGTTCACGTTCAAGTTCACGTATCCTTATCGGATATTTATTAGCCTGCAAGCTTTTATCATATTCTGGAATAAGGAGCCTTCTCTAAACTAAGCTATAAATGGTAAGGCAATGTCGCACTGGATATATTGATAAGAGACAACATCTATACCATCTCTGTTACAGAACGTGGTAAAACCCTGACAAATCAGTTAAAAACCGCTTCGATTCGATTCCATTCCATTCCATTCCATTCTATTCTATTCTATTCTATTCTATTCTATTCTATTCTATTCTATTCTATTCTATCAGGGATTTGATCCTGAATAGATTCGATAAAAAAAACTCTCCTCATGCACTAGGAAAGCAAAATCTACCCGGGTCTGTCTTTCTTAGTATGCATTTACCAGAAAATTATAGTTTTGCTTTAGCGCTAAATTCCAGACGTTTCGGCACTGCTGTCCATTCATCAGTGGAACTCATTTTCTTACCTTATTGTGAATTTCCACGCTAAAACGAAACTATAATTCTTTGTGAATGTATATGAAGGCGCTACACAGTTTCAACCTTATTGTGAGTCTACCTTTCTTAACCTCGATAAACGAACGACTGAAAGTTAAGGTAGGGAAATAAACCACATCACGTTTTAAAAACCAGAAAAACATTGAAGTCTCCTCCATTAAACTTACCCATAGCTAGGATCAAGAGCAATTCCTCTTGGCTTATCGAGACTTGAAGAAACCAGAATACGTTTGTTATTGCCCTCTAAGTCTGATACCGATATCGTATCGTTTGTTCTATCAGTCCAGAACAATAGCGATGAGTTCCGCTCCACTGCAAGACCATCACATATTCCTGTGTTATTATGGATCACTGTAATACTTGATCCGTCGATATTAGCTCGTTTGATGTTTTTTTCTCTTACGTCACTCCAAAATATGTAACCCAGGCTGTAATGGATGTCTAAAGCGACAGCTCTTGATAAACCCGAAATGACTGGATGGGATGTGGCATTGTTGTAATCCACAGCGATTATCTGCGTTGTGATTGATGCTAAAATACACGGAGAGTTGCACGGGACTACCAAAGCTAAAATGATAGAGGAAAATAAAGGAGAAAAAAACCTAAATAAAGAAAAAACTGTAGTCTGGAATAAAATCTTCAAAGAATTCTAATGACTATTCGTGAACCAAGGAACATTCCGAATGATAATGGCCACTAGTCTTCTAGGGACCGTTACATGAGTTATATTTGAATAGCTCGCTGCGAAACTATGCCAAATGACTTTTTGGATGAAAAATCGTTTTTTCCTTCAAACGTGCCTGAATTTTTGCAAGTGGTCTTCAATTTGGTGGCAACACATTGTCCTTTTTTCCGGTGGGGGTGGGGGAGAATTTACTCGGTCGCTCAAAGACGGGATCTGGAAATGAAAAGATATTTATTTTGCAAAAATAAATGGGTTTATGTAGCTTGTTTCGTAAGTATTTCCCAGCTTCCGGTGTAATCCCTTCCAACGAATACTTCCGGTCACATTTTACGGGCTCTTACATGTACATGTAGGTCTTGCAGGCGTGGTTACATCGCCCCTTTTCCTCATGGCCGGCTTTCAAGTAGTCAAGTTAATTTTGCTAGGTTCGAGCAATCAACTTTAATCGTTTGTATTCTTCAATCTGTGATCCATCTCTTGCAGCCTATCGAAGTAACGAGTGGCAAGGATGCTCTATTTACAAGTTAAGTATTTGATTTTTGGTTAGATTGCTAGCAATATGACATATAACTTTATAGTTTCACGGCGCCGGCTATCGAGCGACTGAGGGCCTCTCTGCCTTACTTTCTATTAGTAATTTATAGCGAACAAGCGCAATAGCTCTCTTTTATGTTTACCGTGAATTGCTGAACGTTTTTGTCGCGTAAGGCCTGTCTGTATTGCAAACGGCGTTCTTTTGGCGGTGTGTTTTTACACCGTTGTAAGCCAGCTTGCTTGCAGCATACTATATCGACAAATCTTTGATAATTGGCCTTAGTGGCTTCGTTTGTTTGTTGTCCCGTAAAGGGCCGCGTGGGGTTGCCCTTCGAAGAAATTTATTTCAAATTCAAAGACAAAACATATATAATCATGGAGAAATGCAGAAGCAATTTCTAGATGGACTTTTTATATCAAATTGTGTTGTACTGATATCGCGGGAGTGTTAACCACATTGTACACAGTATTTTGTTACAGGTTGAGTCTACCTATATTTTACGGTCATATTGCTACTGTGCACATCCCTCCACTATTCTCCCATTATTCGCCTTCTCTCACGGTAAATATTCTTACAGGGGTTAACTTATCGAACATGCGTTGGGGACTTATGTACATGTCTATCAAATTGTATCATACAGATATTGTGAGAGTTTAATATGTTAACCACATTGTCGGCTTGCCTATACATGTACTTTACTTGTACACTGTTCTGTGTTACATGTTGCGACTACTTATATTCTATGTTTACTACTTCTATGCTACAGACACGGTGTTGGATATTTGGGTAGAATAATTCTTAATTTTACCTAGTTTCTACCCCTTTCAACTGGAGTGATTTATACTCCATTTTTGTCAGGTTTTCAAGTTGGGGTTTATTATATCCCACTTGTGCCTGTACAACATTCCACGGTGTAGAATTATCCTTTCGGCCAGGCATTGTGTTTGCATTGTCCTGTGCCATTCATGTGTTACGCACCGTTGTGTTGATAATTGTTATCACACACAATTGTTATATATCATTATTATTTTTATCATTGTGTTCCCAGGTAATGTTTGCTCAAGATCCTTAGGGCTGAGACCAACCATGGTCCAGGGGGAACTAAAGGGTAGCCAGTTTTCAGCTTAATTGCACGCTCCTCAAAATGTGTGTGTACCCAGAAGGGTTATCTTTTGTAGTGGACGAATGCTTATTTGCCCAGGAATCTATGCTGAGAAGGCCCCCCCATGATACCCCAGCCCTGATGAAATACGGCTCCGTAATCCGGTAGCTGGCTTCGCAGGGAGCAGATGCTTCCACTTGAGCGGCTCTGTACTGAAGACATACCACTGTCTCTCCAGAGCCAAGCCTGAACTAGCCACAACTTTGTTTTGGTCTCCTTATTTTCGCCACACATTTGTTTGTTATGGACGTACAGTCTTTTGGCTTCACTCAGCATGGGTCATGATACTTATTCGGCGGGAGCAATACTGCTCTGTGCCATTCATGTACCAGGTTATGCTGTTGCATCATTATGTATGCCTATTACATCCTTGTGGTGTTATAGAATTTTGTGGGCCATATGTTTATGTCGTCCTATCTTGTTGTTGTGTGGTTCAGGGGGCACCTATTTTTGGCTATTGTTTCTTCAGGCATGCACGGTTTACCACTGTCCATCCAAGCTCTAAGCGGAACTTTGCGCTACTTTTTCTTGTTTACATTCACAATACGGCCTAAAAGTTTATTTTCGTTGCCAGAATTCCTCCTAAAAGAACACAAAGCTACTAAAGCAGAGTAGCCAAGAGGCGTCGATTGGTAAGCAATACACCTTCAGAAATGCCAGGACACCCACACCCTGTTGTACAGAGTCGCTTGGGTGGAGGCGTTTGTGCAGGGGCCAAAATGTTTCGCAAAATATCCAGCTATTCTGAATATCTTCCTCTAGCATAGCGCAGATCTTTTGTGCAGGGGCCAAGAGTATCTGCGTTATGTTTATCTACTATAAGGCTATAGGTGGATTTCACTGTCAAGTCGCGAACAAATAAATCCAAAACTATTGAGTCAAAAATTACAAGTAGTAGAAAACTACTATATAAACTACTTGTCCAAGTCTCAGGTCTGTACGTTATTCAAAATGCTCTAACTTAAAGACGGCAAATGATATCGAGCTAAAAGCCTTCAAAAGGATATATATTATGCACGTCTAATTGCCATTGAAGGATAAAAAGTCAGGGGTCTTGCGATTCTAGGCTTTCGAATTTTGATTACATCACGTCAAAACCAAGAATTCAAGAATGCAAAGCACAACAATATCCATTTTATCACCTGTTTATTAGCTCATTAATTCAAAGAGTGGGTCACTATGTTAATCATTCCTGGAAGTGATGTTTGTTGATTACTAGGAAAGTGTAGGTACAAGTGTTCAATTCTCAATGTTTAACATATCAGCATAGAAGGATACTGTAAATTTTGTCTTAAATATTTTCTGATCGGCGTATCAGGTACAATCTTATGGATTTGGGCATATTATCGTACCTCAGCTTCTGCTTGTAATGCCCTTTCCTTAAATTCCCCCTTTCGTTTGCTCTTTGTATAATAAAGATAAGGGCAGGTTCTATATTACTCTTGAACAAATCTTATAAAGTCATAAAACCATCTTTGCACTGGGTAAGATATTTTTCTTTTGCTTTATAAAATCAAAATGTACCGTTACTTATTTTGGTTTATCGAAGAAGTCAAGATTAAACTACCATGACTGGAAGTAACATACTTATTCATGTGATACTGTAAGGGTAAAAACTGTTCTCATGGAGTACATATATGCTGACATTTTGGAACCTTTGATGACATTCAACGGTATCATTTGGCTGTCTTATGATATTTAGCTTTTATTTTTGGCCAACTACCCATTTGGAGGTTTTATTATTATTAGCTTTACAGGTTGCTTCAGCTCCGGACAGTGTACCTCAAGTCCATTAATGGCCTTCAACATTTTGGTACTTTTCCAAATAGACAGTTCTCTTGCTGACCTGCAGTTATTTGCCCTGTACCTGATATTCCTCAACCCTTCAGGAAGTTGTGTACCTTGATTTTTCTGCCTCAGCAAATGCAGCTCATGATGGTTTCTTCTAAGGAGTCCAGCTACAGAGGGCTGAACTGTCATGCAATGGCCAAGCCTGAGATAGATTTGTTGTCTTTACATGTGGTTATATAATTTCTATGTTGGAAGCATATGTGCAGGGGCCATTTGTTTCCTATTCTTGCAAATAACTTGTAATATTAGCAAAATTTGGCAGTTTATAAAGATCATAATCAGTTTATCAAACCAAGTGTGCAGGGGCCACTCGGTTAAGCATGGAAACAATTTTCTTTTAAGTGATATAATAGGGCTGAGCTGTCATGCAATGGCCAAGTCTGTGATAGAATTATGTTTAGTCTCATAATTTACCAAATCGCAAGCATTTGTGCAGGGGCCATTTGTTTCCTTTTCTTGCGAATAACTTGTAATATTAGCAAAATTTGGCAGTTTATAAAGATCATAATCAGTTTATCAAACCAAGTGTGCAGGGGCCACTCGGTTAAGCATGGAAACAATTTTCTTTTAAGTGATATAATAGGGCTGAGCTGTCATGCAATGGCCAAGTCTGTGATAGAATTATGTTTAGTCTCATAATTTACCAAATCGGAAGCATTTGTGCAGGGGCCATTTGTTTCCTATTCTTGGGAAAGCTTTTAACATTAACAAAATTTAGCAGTTCATAAATGCCATAATTAGTTTATCAAACCATGTGCGCAGGGGCCACTGACTTGGTTAAAAATGGAATCAATTTTCATTTTTGTGATATAGTAGGGCTGAACTGTTATGCAATGGCCAATAATCTGAGATCTACGTGTAGTTGCTGTGTTTGGTTATATAATGTGAGCACATTTGTATTGGTATAAAGCAATCAATAGTTATTACAATTTAATATAAGTTAATGCCCTGTAGGAGGGGCTAGAGCTTGAGCCTTGGTTCCTACCCAGATTTCCTACCAATTTTTCCCTATGGGGTTTTTTGTGGCAGGTTTTTTCTGGCCTCCGTTTACTTACTAGTTATCTAGTATGTAGTTGCTCAGCTCTGTTTAGGTCAATCTTTAAAGGGCGTAAGTCAAAAGAGGCTTAGTTGAAAACCAACAATTTTTATAATTGTCACTAATCTTAGCAGTATATGTATATCACACTTGTGCAGGGGCCAAGTGTTTTTAGGCAACAGTTTACAAAACCACCTATCAGTGTGACTGACGACGTGCACAGTCCACTTGGACCGCCTCACAGGTATGGTTGTCGGTCATCTTAAGAGTGTGCTCCCAGTTTCATGTCCTTTATTTGGGCGATGTATACAATCTTATATCATGTTAGGAAAGTAGGTCATGGGTATTAGTTTAATCCTTGGCTTTATCTTAGACTAGCAATTCCATCAGTCCAATCTATTTCCGGATTACAGTCTCAGCCATTGTCCTACTTCCAGCCATAGAGCAGGGTATTTTTAATCATAGGTTAGAATGCAAACTCTCTGAGTAAGCTCAATAGCACTTCTGGAAATAGGCAACTTCTACATATATTATCTTGAAACCAACAAAATAGTAATAGATCGGAGCATAACATAAAAGCAGCGATATACATTGTCAAAATTTTTCGGAGCAGTATTGTAACTGACTATTGTCATTCAGATTGCTAATAAGTCTAACCTGTAAGTGCGCTTATCGAGTTATTAGGTTCATCCTTAACTACAGTTGTCCTAAGGATTTCCAGTGGCCATATTCTTTACTGTTATGTGCCAGATTTCTCTATCCCCCTTACCTACTGACAATTATGTGCTCTGGAGTTTCACAATGTTTGTGTTCTTCGTCTGTTGCTTTGGCTTCGGGTGGGGGTGCCCGCTCACTCGTACCTCATGGCGGGCTGTGGCGGGTTCTCCCTCACCTTTGCTGGGATAATAGTTTAAGGTTTCCATATTTTAAGATTTCTATCCTTGATATAAAAATAAACGGCCACACCCGTGGCCAAAATCTGCCAAATGGTAGTCTTGTCTTTCATTATCCCAGCAAACAGAGCTTCGCCAAAGCAACACATACATACTTGTTTATATGCATAGCATTTAATCTAGTAGGAACAGGATACATAAAAGATATTTATTTTGCAAAAATAAATGGGTTTATGTAGCTTGTTTCGTAAGTATTTCCCAGCTTCCGGTGTAATCCCTTCCAACGAATACTTCCGGTCACATTTTACGGGCTCTTACATGTACATGTAGGTCTTGCAGGCGTGGTTACATCGCCCCTTTTCCTCATGGCCGGCTTTCAAGTAGTCAAGTTAATTTTCCCCTCCCGCCCCTCCCTCTGTTCTGTCGTCGTTGATTTGGGTTGGCGGGTTGTCCCTCACCTTTGCTGGGATAATAGTTTAAGGTTTCCATATTTTAAGATTTCTATCCTTGATATAAAAATAAACGGCCACACCCGTGGCCAAAATCTGCCAAATGGTAGTCTTGTCTTTCATTATCCCAGCAAACAGAGCTTCGCCAAAGCAACACATACATACTTGTTTATATGCATAGCATTTAATCTAGTAGGAACAGGATACATAAATTTCTTTAACTACTTTGCGACGTAAGCTTACGTTTGAATTATTTTGGCGCGCGAGGCCGAGTCAACGTCAGGATTTCGTTCAGGCCAGTTGAAAACTCACCCTTTGCATGAAGTCCGCTAATTTCCACTTATTAGGTGGTGGAAGGACATCATTAAGTCTCTAAACCCGTAAGTGACTAGCATATCTCAAAAAAGCGAGATGTGTTGCTGTCCGAAGATTGCTAAGCCCTGCCAAGGCTGGCGGTAAACTTGGCGATCGAAGGCGCACTGAGCCAGGCGAGAACTAGAAGCAACTTCTGTTCAAAAAAACGTTATTTTCTTGAAATTTTGGCCCATTTGCCTCGAGTTGCCGTATTGAACGTTTGGAAATAAGGAGGTGCTTTTAGACTCTACAAAATTCTCTTAGATTTAGCCCTAGGTGTTACCGTGTTTCAGCTACTCAGGGATATTCCATAATAATCTTTAATGGATACGTCATAAACAAAGTTCGGCAAACGTTTACTCAGTCAACGGAATATTAAAACAGAATCGACAAAAAAATATAATTTCCACCGAGAAAAGTAACAGATTGCTTAATTTAGACAAAAAATAGCCCTAAGCTGCGATCCCTTCAAGGAATAAATGGCCAGAATGTTTAAAAGAACGCCGCGGATCGTAGTTCCCTGGGCGTAGTTCGCGAGTCAAGATCATTGCGTTGCTGCGTGGCTACGGAAAGAAACTGGGGCGAAAGCGAAAACATATTATGGATTAACCTTAAGCAGCCTAAATTTGCTGACTGAAAACGAAAAAATAAACATTCGGTGAGTGCGTTTGTGGTTAGAAACTGGCGAGAGAAAAGGACAACGGCGTAAGTCGTTTTTGTTTAAGTATTTCTCGTTCCTTTTGCTATATATTTTTCATTTATTTTCACGGTTCAGGCGCTCAAGATTGTCGATCGGTCATATACATACATAACATTCGTGGCACTTATCCCTAACCTTAACACTAGCTAACCTTAACTTTACTTTACTGTAACTGCAAAGCTTAATCCTCATCTCTTGAAATTGAAAGGCTATTTGGCTTTGTTTCCACGTTATTGTTTTGAAGTGAACATTGTCCTAGTTTTTCTCGAAGACAAGGTGCAAACCAGCAATTTGAATTAGAGGACAATGTTTTTCCAATAAATTGAAGGCCATACGGCAAGAATTCAGGCACGTTTGAAGGAAAAAATGATTTTTCATCCAAGTCATTTGGCATAGACATGCAGCAAGCTCTTCAATTGTCGTTACAACTGAAATCAAAGACCAGAATGCCCGGCAAAAGGGACAAAGGGAAGAACAAAGGGAGAACCCTTGTAGAACCAAGGACTGTAACATTGAAATGAATTTGTTTTTTTAGTCTACTTTTAGTAGTTGTATTTCGCAATGTTTTCAAATAACCCGTGGGAAGCTTGATCGGATAGCAAAGGAAGTTCTGGTTACATAGATGAATTTGCCATTTTCTATCGACTTACTTTGTCGGTCAAATATGGTATATAAATATCACCAGACATTATGAACCAGACATAATGTAATTTATGTCAAGGCATAGACTGCAAAACAGTCATATCTTTTGCGAACGCGCTCGGTCTTCGAACGAGAGCGAGAGGTCTGGAGCCGTTGTCAAAACTGTGAGTGAGACTGGGGAGAGACGCAAAATTGTTTTTTCTCGCCTCGCAAAACGATCGGCGCTTAGCGCCTCAACGTTTGGCGCTTCGCGCCTTAAATAGGCGCTTTTTCGAAGAGACTTAAGAGAAAAAAACGACTGTTTTATGAGCGCTTTTTCGAAGAGACTTAAGAGAAAAAACGACTGTTTTGCAGTCTAGTCAAGACATGATGCTCACATGATAATCCTTTGGGTAAATAAAATATAAAGAAAATAAATATAAAATAAAAAGAAATATTGCTCGGAAATCACGACTGCGAAGCCGAAGACAACGTGATCTGGAAATTTAATTTGCACCTCGACTTCTTATTTTTTGTATTATATAAAAAAAATTAACACTCAGATTCGATAGTTTACTCAACAAAATTCACGTTATAGCGAGTACACATAAGTTTCCCAGTTCACGTTGTCTCCGGCTTTGCCGTCGTGATTTCCAAGCAATATTTCTTTGGGGTACCCCAGAGGACTTTAGCAGTAAAACACGTTTTGCTTTCTGGGGAGAGCATAGGTAGTAATTTTGACCAATTTCAGCGAATATAGCATAAATTGTGCAAAGAGGTGGTACAGATCATTGTAAATCGGCAAATTTACGACCTAATTTGATATTCCAGCTAGTTTAAAAGAGCAACGGGGCGAACCGATTGCACTCAAATTAATTATAATAATAATAATAATAATAATAATAATAATAATAATAATAATAATAAAAGATTTATATAGCGCCATATCCATGGCTCATGGCGCTTTACAGTAAAAATATTATTAAAAAAAATGAAAAACTTACTTAAAAAATAGCTGAGCTGTAAAAATGGAAATAAAAACTAAGAATCATTAAAATCTTTGAATGAAAAACTAACTCATTAACTAACTTAACTAATTAACTAAGTGACTAACTAATTGTCTAACTGAACTATCTATTACTGGTTAACTGACTAGCTAAAAGTCTAGTTATAAAATTTGTTAAAAAGGTATGTCTTTATACAAGTCTTAAAATCTGATAGCGAGCCGCTCTCTCTTATATAGTTCGGGAGAGAGTTCCATAGGCTAGGTGCTACAAAAGAAAAGCACCTTTGGCCATAGCTTACTAACTTCACAGATGGTATTTTTAGTAAGTTTTTAGACGAAGATCGTAAACTCCTGGGTGGTGTATAGGGCTCTAGCATCTCAGTAATATAACCAGGGGCCTGGCCGTTAAGCGCTTTGTAGGTTAAAAGTAGTATCTTGTAGTTAATGCGCTGGTTTATTGGGAGCCAGTGAAGCTGCCTTAGGACGGGCTTGATATGGTCGTATTTCTTTGTGCGAGTAATAACGCGAGCCGCAGCATTCTGGACATTTTGTAGGCGATCTATTAGAAATTTAGGTAGTCCATATAATAGCGAGTTGGCGTTATCTAGCTTGGATGTGATGAATGCGTGTACCAACTTTTCAGTGTCTGCTAGTGATAGACAGTCTCTTATCTTGCTTATGTTTCTAAGGTGGAAAAAAACAGGCCTTGCAGGTACTGGTAACATGCATAATTAGGCCAGACTATAGTTCGAAGACTGTTCTTTCGAGGACCGAGATCTCCGATAAAAGCGAGTCGAGGAAATTTGATTTTTCGGCTACATATATTCCAGAGGCGGTACCGGATTCTTCGATGAGGAAGTTGCATGCCTTGTGTATTCAGTACACAAGTCGAAAACTTAAACTCCCAAAACAGCTCTCGCGCGCTACAAATCGCCAAGAAAACGGTATAAAAACAAACCTAAACAATGCGAAAATGTTTATACTTTTTTTTATTACAAATACGAGTCGTAAAAGCCGATTTTAGAAAGCTTAAATATATACAATAGCAAAAGGGAAAGAATAGGCATGCTGTGTCCTCACAAACATAGGATGGTAAGCCTGTGGTGCTACGATCGATCTTGTCGGAGATCGTGAGTCAATTCCACTTTTTTCGTTTCAGCTTATTTGAGTTCGCTGTCAAACACATGATTATTCAGACAAAGAAATAATTAAAAGTAAGACCTAAGAGGCATAACTGGCTAAATCCCATGAAATCCTGAGCAGAAAAGTTCAGCAGAAAAAGCGAGGGGAAGTCCACGTGTGTTGCGCGCGTATGTGCCCGCAAAGATCAGCGGTAGTCAGAACTGAGCATGAGTAAAAACCAAACTTTAAAAATCGAAATTTTAAAGTGCGCGGAAACGCACGTGGGAATTATTGAGTTCGCGAAGGCTTTAGCAAAAAAACTTACCCGATGACCCCTATTTTTTATTGCCCTAATTTTTTCCTTTTATATAAAGGAAACGTCAGCGAAAATCTAAAAAAATTCTACGAAAGGAATTTTAATTACTTACAAATTGCCCTTTTTTGCATTTGCAAAAAATCCGCTTCGTAGAAATTTTTAAAATAATTATATAGTTTCTTTTTTTCAGATGCCAAAAGTTATCACGAGAAAAAAATGGGGGTCATCGAGTTAGTTTTTAAGATATAAGCACTGGAAGCTGAAAAAGGGTCATAAAAATCATTGGCTATCGTTGCCATGGTAACCACTGATGACGTAATTATTGATATTTTGGATCAACAACAAAATGGGTAATTTAATCATACAAACATTTTGTTACGATCTTTAATTGATTTTTTGGCCATTTTCTTCCAAACGTCACACAGTCAAAAACCTGAAAACTGGTACTAGCCACCTTAAATTTCCACACATTCCTCAAGTTGTCACACGCGCGCACGATTTAGCACTGATTTTCCATCTAATCCACCCGAATCGACTAAATTATTCCGTATACTTTTTTTTTCATAAATGTTTTGACCATCACCATAATTTGTCCAAAATTTAGATTAAATATCCTGTAGACTTTTTGCACCTGGGGAACTTACCACACAAGTTTGATAAAGACTTGAGAGCTTTGTTGTGAAACTTTAATGGTGTCGCACACTTTACACTGTCTCCATCTTGAATGACAGCTGGTGAATTGTTTAGTTTTAATCTGAGCCATTTCAGATTACAGTCGCAGTGGAATGGGTTGCCTTTTAGATACCTGTATACGTATAGAACATGATTAAAATAGAGTTAACTTCTGTAAAGGTCAGTTACCCCTGAAATGTCTTGAATAAGTCCGTGAAATGAACTCTTGATACAAAATTGAGACAGATATCAACTGAAAATAGCCTAATTCACCGTTAAAATCGAAATCCAACATTGGCTCCCTGCAGGTTACCGTATTAACCCTCGGACGTACAAGCAAATTCATACCTCCACTATCGTTCGCGGGGGGAGGGGGGAGGAGGGGAGGGGATGGAACCCCTCCTTGGGGTTTTCGTTATATTAAGACGTAGCGAAATTATTTTGCACTCAGAAGAAAGCCCGTAGCTTACTTTACAATGGTAAGTTTAAATGGCATCATTTAAATTGGCTCTGATGTCACACAAGGTTTAGCTAGAAATTTCGCCATACCTTCAATTCAAAAAGGCTGCCGTGAAAATTTGGCGATGGGTATTTGTTTCCTTGCGCCTAGCTTTCAGCTGGAGATTTCTTACGATTCGTTGATTTTTTTTTTTCTGAAACTGTTTACAAGAATCATCTCTTCGTTGCACGGGTCAAGCAACTTCGTCGATCGAAGGAGAAAACTAATTCGTGTAAGAAGACACCAGAGTCTCTTGGCCGACTCTCCTCGCTGATTGGCTAGAAAAACTATTTTTTCTTGCCAATCAGGAGGAAGAACGCTTGTGGAACTGGTTCGGAAAGACAAAGTGCCCAGGGGCTGTTACGCTCTTGTTGAAAACTTTCGCCCGAAAATCCCGTCGTCCCAATAAGCTGCCCGTCGCCCCCACTAACTGCCCCTGGGTCTCCGAGGATGCTATGAACCAAACCAGTGTGGTGTGGAAGCGACTGAAATCGTTGATGTGATGCAGAGAAAAAACGGGGTCTTAGAAGTGTTAACAATTGCGTCCGAAGATGCTTGCAATATATCTAATAATGCCGTGAGGCGAAGTTATTATTTATTAAATAATGTTTTGTCAGTCGATTTGACTGAGTTTCTTGTGGCCGCGTGAGATCTCCAAAACCACCGCATTGCAAAATTCCCAAATGATTTAAATATCCATGACCCGGTGTGATTTCTTTCAAATGAGGGAAATTTTAATTCAGCAAATGCCGCAATGTTCACTTGTCTGGATGGAAAGGTGGTATGGCCTAGTAGCCGTGCTTTAAGATGCTATATTCACCGCCTAACGCGATGAATATATTGTCATAAACCGAGCTTCTCGACCAATCAGTATGTTTTACTATATTAATATTATTCATAATCAGAAGGTTTCTGTCATAATATACACATTTTAACATAAATGTTGCGAATAAGCTCCATCAAACTTACACTTTTTGTAACTTGTCAAAGTGTTCTAAATCCTCCTGAGCAATGTGTGTAATCTGGTTGTTCGTTAAATCACTGGGGAAAAAAAAACATGTGAAACATTAAAATACTTGACAATTATTTGCCGAAGGCGAAGTAAACATTGCTGAATATTTACCGAGACGAAGTCGAGGTAAGATCTTACCCGTGGACCATCGCCATGAACTATACTTTTCTTTTGTATTTGAAAACAGTAGCAAAATATACCTATTTTTACCTGGGACAGTCTCGTGTAATAAATCTTTTGACTTCCTTGGTAATAGCCTTTAGCAGATTGTACTGGAAGTCAGTGTTAAGAGTCATCGAGGTTTTTACTCTAAAGTAAAGATCTACAGTAAAGAAGCTTTGCTGAGTGCTAAAGAAGTCTCCCGGTTTTCTGCGGCGTTGTCGCCAAGTAAGGTAAAGGAACAAGTTTTTTTCACCTCTGGCATATTGTAACGAGTGGGTCTACCGATTTATTCTACCTTCTCCGCAATGTTTACAGTGAAGGCCACTGTTTTTAAAAACCATATATTTACTCATTCCGTCAGGAACAAAAGCTGTTAGCAGAGATATTTGCCAAGCTAACAAGTATATGTCGAAAGAGCAGGTACAGCTTGAGTAGGGTAGTGGCCTTGCTCACCATGAGTTTTCGTAGCTCTGTGGATAGAGCACCCACCCGGTGTTTGGCAGGTCATGGGTTCGATTCCCGTCTGGTACTCAGACTTTTTCTTTGTCCCACGCTCGCAACATGCTGAATATGTCATCTTTCACATTTCATTTACCGAGCTAAAAACGTACCATCCTTTATTGTACAGCATATTGTAAATATAATAACTACTTTAGATTTTATCTCATCATCCTGACTTATATATTTTTATTTTTATTTATTTATTCACTTATTATCATTATTTTAATTTATTTTTTTCTTAACTAATTTAGGTGGAATACCTGTAAACTAGCTGGTGTGACATTTTTGCAATGTCACACCTTATTGCTAAGTGTATGACACATTAAACGACTATTGCATTGTATTATATTGTATTGTATTGTATCACCATACAGGACGCCATCGACACTGCAGATCCTAGCAGATTTTTTCTTTGTCCCACGCTCGACATGCTGATTATTTTATCTTTCACATTTCATTTACCGACCTTACACTAAAATTTACCATCTCTTTTCGTTAACTTCTTTTCTTTATATTGCAGCTTAGAATTCGACTTCTTCATTCACGGTCTATTTCAATCGAGAGAAGAAATTATGAAGCTCCTTACTTGAGTTGCTCGATCTGTATGCTCTAAAAGTTCGGTTTCTATAAGTTCCGAAAAACCGAGTTTAGAGTTTGGAAGACGCTGTTCGCTTTGCCTATGTTTCTCGCAATTTTTAAAGACATTTCACAAACAATCACAGCGCGCGCACTATCTGTACTATAACGGTATAGTATAGATAATTTTAAGCAAGCTTTTTTAGAATTTATATTATTTTGGACAAAATCATATGTAAGAACCTTAGACCCACGAACCGTATACATGAGTAAATAGGTGAGACCTTCTCGGCTGAGTAAGTGTCCGGAAAAACTAATAAAACCAAAATCTTTTACTTACGCTATCAGTATTCCCTTCGGTATCTTGGGTATTTTCCTTAATCCAATCCCCTTGCATTGGAGCTTTTTTCCAGACTCAAGTACCTGGCATCCGGAGGAGGCGCTCTTCTCTCCGTTAACAAAAACGATTGTCAGCCCAAGCAACACCAAAATGTATACGAACTGACGGCCGCCCATTTGAATTCTTTCTCGTTTCACATGTCTGTGTTGTTCAAAAGAGTTCGATCTCCGATGTGACGTAATAGACACTATTGACCAGTTAATTGAATGTGAATGTACGTCATCAAGGAAGTTCGCATGAATCAGAGTGTAAGGATTTTCATATTGTATTTAAAAATATCATTTGTGAGTAGAGCTCTTAACTTGCAAAATCGGATTGCGCTAAAATAACGGAATAACAAATTGAAAATTTTACGGTATGATTTAAGGTGATTCCACGGAATTGCATTGCGCATCCTTGCTGCGCATTAGTTTTCGCGCATTATGCGCGCGCATGAGCGCGCGCGCACACAGAACACTACGATATTCCTTTCAGGCTAAGCTCGGTAGGGATTCTTAAACGAGCACGGTGACTCCTATTTTTAATGCATTAATTTAAAGGTCATACGGTTGTATACAATATATCGCGATTTAAAGAAAAGTTTAAAATTCTACATTGAGATATTTTAATTTTAATACCGTAAAAACACGTTTTTAGGTAGTGTCGTTAATGTGCGCACAAAGCAAAATCTTTAATTTCTTTCATTATCTTAATTCCTGTACAATAAGCATAGTTTTTAATATAAGATCAAAGTCTAGTTTGTTGAACTAGACTAATACTTTAATGCAAAAATGATTTTTTTCCCTAGAAACAATAGTTCCCTATTCGGATTACTAGGGTTCCTAATATATACCTCGCGGGTCGTATATTTACTGTAATGCCCATCCATTTTACACAAAAACTAGCGCGGTGACCCCATTTTTATTTCATTTTTTAAATGCTTATAACATAATTGTAACCCGGACCAAGTTTCAGAAAATTTTTAATACTCCTTCTATTTCAGTGGAATCACCTTAAATTATACTACAGAAACAAAGTGGCGGGCGCGCACGCGCCGCTTGAAATTTACCGCAGCTGATCGTACATACTGCATGTACTCAAAATCATCTCCAACGAAAAAGTCAAATCGAGTGTGACTCGCGTATAAAGCGTCAGCCCCCACACGGACATTAACAATATAGTGTGCTGCTACGCTAAGGCTTCGCAGCAAATAAATCTTTGGTCATTACATCTTAGTTAAAAGAATAAGTTAGTAAACCAGTTAGAAAGCAGGCAAGTCCGTTAGTCAGACTGTAAGTAAATGGAAACTAGCAAACAAAGTTGCACCAAAAGCACCAAACTGATCGAGTTGCAGTTTAAAATTTTGCATAGACGCATACCAACCAACAATGTCTTACTTAAGATAACGAAAACGAAAACTGCCCTCTTTGCTACAGTGCCTCAGAGACATCAATCTACCTTTTCTGGTTAAATCAGGTAACATCCTCCTTTTGGAAAATTCTGCACATTTTTACGTCTTGTCAAATCAAGATATATATTAAGACTGCGAGGGAAGAAAATAAAAGAAGAAGATAAAATCCGACGTAGAAAATATTTATCGTAGTTCTCAGTTTAGCAAGTCGTTATTACTACCCGTTGTTTGTCTTGGATCATAAGTGTAATATTGGCGTTGAAGTTTGACTGTAACCTGCACTAGCTGCCTTTTTTGTACCAGTAATCACATGATTTCGAGTGCAATTTAGAATAAATAAGCACGAGTAAATTTTTCAAAGGCTAACAAAATTGCACGAGCCCGCAGGGCAAGTGCAATTTGTAGCCGTGCTTATTTATTCCAAATTGCACGAGAAAAATCATGTGATTACTTGTTAATAATATACAAGCGACAATTTCGGTCACGCTTTGATAATTTTCGCCTGGCTAAAAATTTTGACGTGTGAATTCATGCGTAAATATTCATTCACTCTCTGGAAGTGCTGCATGGAAAGTTTTCAAAACAGTCTTTTGACTCTTTTCGCCGTTGAATTTGAAGAATGTGAATGACAAAGCAAGGAAAAAATTCCTAAGGTTCTGCTGCTGTTCTTGGCTGAGAGGTATTTTTTTGGTACGTTTTATCCGTGCTGTGTTTGTGTTCGCCCGAACAGAAATCAACCTCAGTTCAACACATGTTGCTCTAGCTGACAAACTAGTCAAACTAGAATACCGAACTGAAATACTGGGCCGGGTTGTTCGAAAGACGATTTACGCTAACCCAGGATTAAAAGTTGATCAAGATTTTAATTTCTCTTGTTTTAAAGGGTTTCCCAAAGCTAATATTTTGTTAAGTTTGAGATTGGTCCATGTCAAAACTGTGGGACAGAAAATATTAACAGAAAACCTCAACGAAATTATATAAAATTGAAATAAAATTTCACGCTAATCCTGGATTAACTTAATCATGCTTTGAACAACCGGGCCCTGAACTATAAAAATCTACCGAACGGATTTTCTTAGTACAGATGAGCACTCTGCTACAACTCCGCATTGCTACCTGATTTCACTGGACGTTTTACAGGTTAGATTTGCCTCTTACAGTTGTAAAACTATCTTTTGTGCCTTTTGTTGTTGAGCGAGCTTTTAAATAAACAAGCTTCGGCTATTATTAAACAATCATGAAATGAAATGCTTGCTCCTTCTGTGTTCAAAACTAGGTAACCGGTTCCTTGGAAGTCTGGTCTGTACTTCTTCGCGTTTCGCTTCAGAGAAGTGAAGCAATGTTTCGGCGAGAATTTTAATTTACTATCGGCCTTCGGCCGTGAGCTTATTTCGAGTTTAGTTTATGTCTTGTCCTCTTTGCCTTTTTGATAATTCTACGTCTTTTACAGTAAGTAATGTTTGTTGTTCTTCTGTACTTTGCGTCGTTTTCAAGTCTTCTAATTAAAAATTTGTGGGTAATAATAATCTTTTATTAGGACGCCTTCATTCACTATACAGTGGTTTTCAGAAAGGTCCTAACTAAGATTAAAAATACCTAATAAGACTATATACAATAAAACGAAAAATACCTAAGAATTAAAAACTATTATTAAAAACTAACTTGAATACAAAAGAAAGAATTAACTAAAAAGCCTACTTAGAACGCTACGCTTAAAATTTACAAAATCAAGTGCATTTCTAGTGTCTCTGTCTAGGTTATTCCAGTCTTTCAGAGAGTGATAACACACTCTCTGCTTTCCCCAATTTTTGGTTACATGAGGTAGCCTACACTGGACGAAAAATTAGATTTAATCAGATTTTCAACTTAAGTAAATTTGATGCAAATTTAGGGCTCTAAATTTGATCCAAATTTACATCGGCAGCAAAGATGGTGCAAAACGCAGACGTTTGTTTCTGTTGTATTTACACGTAAATGTGAAGTAAATATGATATCTACTTTACATTTGCTTTGTTTTTGATATCACAGCAAATGAACAAATTTGACATACATTTACTACAGCTTTGCGTTCTTTGCAAAAGTATAAGTGTGCCTCTAAGGCAAAATCTAGGTAAACACCGTGCAAATCTATTTGTTTGCATCATATTTTTACAAATTTTACCGAAGCTACAAATAATTACATTTGTACGCGCTTTACTCCTGCTTTGCTACAGGAGCAAATATACTCATTTACACTGAATTTATATTACTGTTAAGCAAACAAATATGCGTGTATTATCTCACGTTTGCTATCTGCGCAAATATGATTGTCTTTATACTTAACATCCGCTGTTGTCATTTTTATGTGCCGTTTTCTGAAAGTTGATGCAAATGTTTGTTACTGGTGTATTAACGCGCAAATGTAAAGTAAGTATGATATCTACTTTACGTTTGCTTCGTCATTGATATCTCTGCAAATCAACAAATTTGACAAAGATTTACCAAAGCTTTGCTTTTTTGCAAATGTATAAGTGTGCCTTTAAGGCAAAATCTAGGCAAACATGGTGCAAATCTGGTTGTTTGCATCATATCTTTACAAATTTTACCGAAGCTTCAAATAATTACATTTGTACGTGCTTTACTCACGCTTTGCTACAGGAGCAAATATACTCATTTACACTGAATTTGTCACTGTACGAAAAATGAATTTTAATCAGATTTGCCACTGAAGTAAATTTGATGCAAATTTAGGGCTCTAAATTTGACCACAATTCACATCGGCAGCAAAGATAGTGCAAACGCAGACGTTTGTTTCCGATGTATTTATACGAAAATGTCAAGTAAATATGATATCTGTTTTACATTTGCTTTGTGTTTTGATATTTCAGTAAATCAACAAATTTGGCATACATTTACTACAGCCGTGCTTTCTCTGCAAAAGTGCAAGTGTGCCTTTAAGGCAAAATTTAGGAAAACACGGTGCAAATCTATTTGTTTGCATCACATTATTGCAAATTTTACCGCAGCTACAAATGATTACATTTGTATGCGCTTTACTCCTGCTTTGCTAGAGGAATTCGCGTTATTTTAAACGCGGAAGGGAACTGAAGGGTAAATAATGAATGCACGTAATGGGGTGGATGAAGATCCCCCCGAGAGCATTAAGTTTTATTTTTAAAAAGGTTGAAGTTAATACAAGTATCATTTTGTTGTAATTTTGATTTTAAGACTCTGATTACAATACTACGTGTGTTTACACTTGTTTCTTATCCTCAGCCTGCTATGATATTTATCTCATTACATACGGTGTGCTGATCCTCTCATGGTGTGTTGGCATGGTAATGGCTGATACCGAAAAGGAAGACAAATGATATTTATGTTAATGTTCTAAGTGATAAATCTCTCAAAGCAAAATTTAGACAAAGAAGAACTACCTTATAAAAATAAAAAAATTGTTGGTACCCTTTAAGATGAATCTCCTAATACATAATTGTAGCACAGGGGAAGAGCCACCTCGCTACACTTCTACTCCAATTTTGTAAAATAATGTCTTTCTTTTTTTTTTGCATTCAGTATAAATATCTAAAAGGCAGTAAACCAAATCCCACTAGTCATATTTTATCAGTCCAGGCCTTCTTTTTAAAATGATCAGGAAGGGACCTTATTCAACACTAAATTCATTTTAGAGAATTGCATCTGGCTGCATAATCTTACTTCTGCTAACTTAACTGATGGCACATCTGTCCTGTCTCATATTTTGGGTACATGGCCTAAAGATGAAACATCTGGGCAAACCCTGCAACGAGAATCTGTGTTGAACATTTTGGAGGTAACCTAACCGCTACTTGAATTGAATTTCAAAAATGACATGAACATTTTCTAAAGAGAACAGTCCAAACTGAAGGTTCCCTCTTGTCTTTTACCAGTAGAATTAAATTTCCAAAATGACATCATGAATATTTCTTACAATAGCAGGTCTGAGAAAGATAAGTTGAAGCAACCAATTCCTTTTTTCATCCATGATTAGGTTCGCACTACATAGTATGCTTCTACTAACTTAACAGATGGCACATCTGTCCTGTCCCATTTCTGGTGCGCTGCCGAAAGATGACACATCTGGGCAACTACAAGCTTCCACATACTTTGCAATGTGAAACCATGATTAATGAATTGAAGTCCTACATTTCAGAATAGAATTTAGCTACTGTAATCATTTGTTCTGTATGTATGCGGCCCCAAGATACCAATTTCTATATTGAGAAGTTTATTCCAGAGTCAATTGAAAAAGGGAGCCCCACTATCAATGAAATTAGTATGGTTGCAGTTGTTACTTATTGTCAGGTTACGAAGATATTTAATTAATTGGGATGTGCTGATACTTTCATGCTTTTTTCCATTGCAACATGCTTTTAATGACAAATGAAAAGTGAAAGTATATTGATAGCCTTGGTAGTGAATCTTATAAACCAAAATTGGAACACAAAAGAAGCCACCATTAACTAAATGAGAAGTAAAAATAATATGTTTGTATCCTGGTGACAAATTTAATCTCCCAATCTTTATCTTTAACACAAGAAAAAGCCACTCTCAGACATAACACCTCACTACATGTACTGTACAATAGTATCCAGGTTCAATAAAATGATGTCAATTTAAAACCTTTTTGTGTTTCACCAGTTGAATTACATTTCCAAATGAGACCATGAACATTTTCTACAGCAGGAAGTCTGAGTAGGGTAAATTTCAAGCAATCATTTCCTTTTTATCCATTATCAGGTTCACACTACATTGTATGCTTCTGCTAACTTAACAGATGGCACATCTGTCCTGTCCCATTTCTGGTGCGCTGCCGAAAGATGACACATCTGGGCAACTACAAGCTTCCACATACTTTGCAATGTGAAACCATGATTAATGAATTGAAGTCCTACATTTCAGAATATAGTTATTTCAGCTACTGTAATCATTTGTTCTGTATGCGGCCCCAGATACCAATTCCTATATTAAAGAGTTTATTCCAGAGTCGATTTAAAAAGGGAGCACCACTATCAATAAATATGGTTGCAATTGTTACGTGACCGGTACTCATTCTCAGGTTACAAAGATATTTGATCAATTGGGATGTGCTGATACTTTCATGCCATGTTTCCATTGCAACATGCTTTTAATGACAAATGAAAAATAAAAAAATGTTGGTAGCCTTAGTAATGAATCTCATAAGCAAAAATTGGAACACAAAAGAAGCCACCATAAATTAAAAGAGAAGTAAAAAAAAATTGTATCCTAGGTGACAAATCTTCCAATCTTAATCTGTAAAACAAGAAAAAGCCACTCTTAGACATAACACCTCACTACATGTACTGAACAATAGTATCCAGGTTCAATAAAATGATGTCAATTTAAAACCTCCTTGTCTTTCACCAAATGAGATCATGAGAAAAGTAAATTTCAAGCAATATGCCTTTTATATCCATTATCAGGTTCACACTACATTGTATGCTTCTGCTGACTTAACAGATGGCACATCTGTCCTGTCCCATTTCTGGTGCGCTGCCGAAAGATGACACATCTGGGCAACTACAAGCTTCCACATACTTTGCAATGTGAAACCATGATTAATGAATTGAAGTCCTACATTTCAAGAGTGAATTCAGCTACTGCAATAATTTGTTTTGTATGCAGTCCCCAGATACCAATTTTCATATTGAAGGCTGAGTTTATTCCAGAGTCAAATTAAAAAGGTTTACTATGATATTTCATTAAATGAGGTGTGCTGATACTTTCATGCTATTTTTCCATTACAACACTGTTTTAATGGCAAATGGAAAGTAAAGATATGTTGGTTGCCTTAGTAATGAATCTCCTAAACCAAAATTGTAACACAAAAAAGAGCCACCATAAATTAAATGAGAAGAAAAAAAAAATATTTGTGTATCCTAGGTGACAAATCTCCTTATCTTAAATCTGTAACACAAGAAAGAGCCACTCTTAGACATAGTACCTCACTACTATATAATTCTATCCCAGTTCAATAAAATGATGTCAATTAAAATCCTTCTTTTGTTTTACTTGTTGAAGGAAATTAAAGTTCAGCATGGCCCATAATTTTTCACCTCTTTAAGGAATGCCTTTCCATTGGCATCTACTTTTTGAAATTCTTACCAAAATTAATTTCGATCAAGTGCCACTATAAACTTCTAGTAAAATTTTAAGTCAAGAAATATTCCAAATATCTAACATAAATCTGAAAATTTCCTCTTGTCTGGCATGTGTAACATTATCCATTTTGTAAGATTAAAACCTACCACATGAAAATTTGGATACTTTAAATTGTAGGTGTTTTGAGTAATTGACATTAGTGTTGTTGATTACAAAAATCAAGGTTCATTCCACATTATGTCCTCACAAGTGCCCTTTGCATTAAAGCTCATTTTGCATGGACCAATATTTTTAGATTCTTATACGTTTGGTTACAAGTTTCAATATGTTGTTCTTTTTGAGTCCCAAAATGATTTCATTAAGCAATTAGGAGTTTGCAATATGATTAGCTGATTGTGTATACATGTACATATTTGAATCATTACTGTATGCTCAATGCACACAACACCTGAATTTTCTAAACTGAAAGAGCCATTCTTAGTATAGTGTAGTAGAATGACAGAATACTGAACAGCCTAGGTACTCATGCAAACAATCAGATGCACTACTTAAAACTGACTTACAGGAAAAATGCTTTGCATTCAACAAACAATGCTGTTATGTTACCTTTCAATTATTAGCCTAATTTGTAGTCTCCAAGGGTTTTTTGAGCAATAATTATAGAAGTCTCTCATAACATGGATATTTCTTGAGCAACAGCCAAAATGGCTTTGTGTCCTTCATTGTTCTATAAAATTATGTAAAACATCTGCCTAATGTTGGATCATTAATATCAAGGGTTCAAGTCTGGATTCTGCTTGATTCAGCTCCTAATAATTTTTCATCTTGTGTAAAGCACTTTTAAGTGTTGTTACACAATGAAACATAAAAATGAAACAATAAAATGTTGCATAAGTTTCGCACTGTTCCACTTGTATCATGTTCTCACTTGTAGTGGGTAAACCGACTATCTTGTTCTTGACTCTCTTGTTGTTGTTCAGCTTTTCATGAACTCGGCTGTCTTGAAGATTTATTTCATCTTTCCATCTGCAATTAATTAAAAGTTATATTTAAAAAATGCTTGAAAAAAAGCTCTGAAATTCGCTTTTCTGACCGAACAGACAAAATGTCTATGGAAAATTAACGCGGCACTGAGGCTAGTGCATTTTCAGTCTAACTGAGCCTATTGTTTATAAAGAATACCAGATGAATTTCCAACTTTGGGAATAACTACACTACAGTACACTTCAGGTAAGATTTTTGCACAGCACAATACATTAATTACATGTATGCCTGGCATATCTAATGTAACAAATTCTTGCCAAAATTAACCCAATCAAACACCAATCATTCAACTGGGTTCGGGAATCAAACAAAAACAAACATCTACATGTATTGTGCTGTAAGTTCGATTATCGAAACAACTGAACAAAATCGAAAGCAATCAAACTCAATCCAAATTGATTTTGTTTGGAATTCATCTCTTGATAAGTAAATAATGCCAAAGACCCCCAAGAGGCAAGACCATCACCTCACCATCACCTTCTCAAGATGGCCTACCTGGCCTTTAGTGTTTAGTCTCTTTGAACACTCGTTTTTTGGAACTGATATTCTTCTTAAAATTGCAAAATTCTCCTCCCATATTAACACAAAAACAACATTCATATCCTTTTACAATACATGTACATGTATTTTGATATGTACAGTCTCCTCTCAGGTCTCCCTGATATCCCTTCAGGTTCTTGATGCTCTCAACATTCTCTTTGGTTAACTGAAAGCTAGCAGTAATTCAACCTTCAGTCAAAAAACCCTCGACTACGTGGTTATTATGCAGATGTGACAATCGTCCTATCAAATCCCTTATTAAAGATTAGGGGGATCGTGTGCCATACAAAATATTCGCAAAATGTATAATACTGACTTGTATATTTCTAAAGGCTTTTTTTCATACTTCTATTTTTATCAGTGTTAATATTTAAACAAAAAAAATCAAACAAACAGGAGTTCGGTATTTGAATGTTCAATTAAGCATGATTGTCGATCGTTCAATTTTGTTCGATGAACCAAATTTTAGTTGAGTTCGATTTATATGTTCGATTACCCAACCCAATCAAACGATTAGTGGTCGATTATTGAGAGTTCGAGTAGATCCTGGCATATCCAATTGAACGTTCGGTAATCGAACCCAATCAAACACCAATCGTTCGATTGGGCTCGGTAATCGAACATAATCGAACTTACAATGAAATTTGGTCAATCAAACAAAATCAAACGTTCGATTACCGAACAGTCGACAATCAAACAAAATCGAAAGTTTGATTACCAAACAGTTGACAATCGTACTTAGTTAAAGGTTCGATTACCAAACTCCTGTTTATTTTTTATGTGGACATTTTGTATGGTGCACCGTCCCCCTGATTAGTCCTGTGTGATTTACTTATCAAGCAACGGATTCCGAACAAAATCGAATCGGATTTGTGTGATTGTGGTCGATTGGTTTGATTGATTTGATTGGTTCGAAAATCAAACTCACAGCAAAACAAGATGTTCGATTTTGTTCACGAGTAAGCAAACGCAATCGAACGATTGGTGTTCAATTGGGTTCAATTGATTTTTGGTTCGATTTTGTTCGATTGGATACACCGGGAGTAGATACGCCAGGATTATCATTAGGTAAGCAAACAGAATGAAAAGAACGAGTCAGTCAGAAAATTGTATGCATAATTAATACATGGGGTTGCGCGGAAATCCTGCCCAGAGAACAAAGTGAAACCACATAGTACATCAGGACGTAACAAATCGATAATTCCGATACTCGATAAAAATCAATAAAAATCGATAAACATTGATAAGTAATTAACTAATTAGTATCGAAAATCGATCAAAATCGATGACCCAATTCTTTGTGATTATCGATTTTGATCGATTTCACTACTTAAAGTTCGATTAGTATCGATTACATTCGAAAAGTATCAATCACGTTCGATTAGTATCGATTTCAAACGATTTGTATCAATTTCGATCAGAGAAGAAAAGCTACTGTTTTTTTGTGTGTGTGTCCAATGAATCCTGAAGTGTGACGTTGAAAGAAATGCAGTCGCTTCGCCTTCAAGTTGTTTTGCTAATGGCCAGTCAGGTCAGTTCGGCAACGTTTATTTTCAAACGAAGAATAAAACATGGTCAATGCAATCCTATAAAACAAAGAATATCAGAATATGTATACGCGATGTAACCAAAGACGTTCGTCAGCGACACTATTTGTAGACGAAACAACCGGCTTAATACCCGCAAAGGATTCCATTTTACACTTCATATTAATTACGTTTGTTTGAACAATCTTTTATTTATATGATCAGGTCACATGAACTGATCACATCACTTTCAGACTTGACGTTAATTACTATCTTCATTGTAGTTTATGTCTCAATAACAGTAACTTCATATGAAACTGAAAAAACTTATCGTGGAGAGTAGATTGCCGAGAATTGCACGGAACCTTTTCAAAACACAAAACAACAGTCTTTCACAATCAAAATCGATAATCCACTCCCAAATCGTGTGATTATCGATTTTGATCGATTTTCGATACTAATTAGTTGATCATTTATCGAAAAATATCGAATAATATCGATTAATCGATTAGGTTTCCGATGATCGATTTCGATCGATTTGTTACGTCCTGAGTACATACATGTAAGCTTAAATTGGAGGCGAACCGACCAGAAACCAGTCGATCGACATGCAGGAATCCTTAGGAATGGTTTTAGGTCTATTTAATAGTTCCAATACACCTATACGAAAATTATTGTTATGCACATAATGACAACTCACCCATAAAAATTTGCTTTAGTGAGTATATTTATGCTGTTGCTTGCTATTTCTCCGCAATTCCCGCCAAGGCATCAAGCTTTCCGCGCCACGGAAAAGTCGAATGTGTAACCACGTCTTGTCGTTCCCAGGTCTTTGGCAATGCGCTGGGGCACCGGGCCTCCTGTCCCAGACTCCCTCACTTTGTTTTTGAAAAGGTATGTTCAAACGACTTTCACGGTTGCAACGGAAAATGAGGGCAGCTACGAAAATACGTGTTCTTCGATCTTCAGACGAACCTATATGTACATGGTGGAGTTGAGTAAAGCTGGTTCCTTCAAGCGCAAAAACGCTTCTTCGCAATTAGTTGGGAGAGTGCGTGTAATCATCTACGTAGGTACAGGAACCATGTTACTATGTATTCAGATGTATTTGGTTGGAGTTCGTGCTCGAGTTGCCGGTCTACATGATTGCACAATGTAGTTGAGCGGACAAGTACTTCAGCTAATTAAAAAGACGCGAATATACGTTCTGAAACCTTAAGAGTAAGTATAAGTCTTAAATGCTACATAATAATAGCTAAAACTGAGTTGCACGTAGTAGCTTTGGTTAGTGCGAGTTCATAAAATTGTGAGCTTTCTACATGATCTGCACATGATCGTGAGGTGCGGATTTTGGCGGGCTATTTGTGTTTAAGCTTTTATTGTAATGATTATGAAGTATTTGCTGAATATTGTACCGTGTTTGGACGCTTTTGGGGCCTTTTAAGCAACAAAAAAAGTTGTATAATAATCTGTATACAGGTACACATAGCAGACAAGTACATGTACAGTGTCAGTTGTTTATAACATGTACCGGTACATACCACATGCCTTTGGGATGATCAGAAAATTAACAGTGAACCGAGATCAATTTAATCATGGTGCATCAAAGGAGCAAGCGAATCCAATCCGGGCAAGGATTTGCCAGTTCGTTTGATGCACCATGTTCTGAGTGAGCTTGGATCATTGACTGTAAGATTTTTTCAGATCACCCCAAAGTATTGTTCCTTCAGTTGAACAACAGATTTGCCTTTTTTGTTTTGGGTGATCAAGGGTGGGAGCTTATTGGAAACAGGGCACTTATTAGAAATAAGGTGTTTTTTTTTTCTTCAAAATATTAACTTACGAATTTGCTAGATAAAATTCTGAAAATGTTAGCCGTGGGCATACTGTATAATACATTCCAGCATCCCTTTAAAGAGGGATTTATATATCTGTACTGGAAGGGGGGTTATTTTGAGATGGAAAATGTGTTTCAAACCTTTTGATGGGTTACTTCATGTATTACTAAATTGTTTTGGTGCTTACAAGATACCAATGCACGATTCCCTCAATAGCGCGTACCTGCAGGAAATCACGGTAGTTGTAGTCATCAAGCCATGCGCAAGACTTAGCAACGATGCACATTGTTATTAGTCCCGCACATGGTTTGATGAATACAACTACTGTGAGTCCCTTCAGGTGTGCGCTAAATAGGGAATCAACCATTAATAAAATGAGACACTGTGAATCCTGACCTGAAAAAAATTCAGTGGCTCAGGTGGGACAATCCACAACCTTGGGGTTACATGTCCACTGCACTACCATTTGAGCTACAAAGCCACAGATTGGAACAGCACATGAGTGAACCTCATATGATCTTACATGTGATTGTCCACTTGTAAGATCATAATATTGGAAATCAAGATAATTTTTGAAAATTTTCCAAAGAGAGGATTTTTGTGCCCTTGCATAATTTGTGTCCCTACCTGCAGCAACCTGTCCCTCTTACCTAGCATTCCCTTTGCATAGAAAAAGTGTGGTTCTGGGGACAGTCACACAATTTTATTTAACAACGTTTAAGGAAAGTTAAACCAATTTAAATTGTAGACTATCCTATAACAAAGAAGTTTTAAAACAGTTGAATTAACTAGCTAGATTCAAACTGTTTTTGTAAAAATCTTGCCAATCAAATCATACTTGTATGTACCCAGGACCTTAGACCATGTTAGAATATCCTACAATTTTAAGTGTCCATAAAATACCTTCTCTATTATTATTAGCTACATTTGTATCTCAAACTATTTTATCTTTCCCTAGGGAGTTTCCTTATCCTTATCCTATTCAGCCCATTTATAGGACTTTAGAAAGTTTAGTTCACACCATTTATTGGTAGACTTTCAATAACTCTTGTTTACAAGTCATTATTTGGGATTGGTAGTGTGGTAACTTTTTTCTTGACTTTCCTTTCCAGAAAAAGAACTGACGAATCAAAGCCCTTCAAGAGGAGAGGATTATTATCATTAAGTGTCAACCATGTTTTCCAAAGAAGAAAAAAAGGGAACCCATGAAGTATTTGAGAACTAATAACCGGTATATGTTGTTAGAACATTTTACTGTTTGTCTGGGCACAAAACGGTGATGATGACTAGTTTGGCTCAGACACTAAGAAAATAATTATTGTACAGTAGTACTTTACCATGGACAGAAACTTTAGTTAGTTGTACAAAGCAAAAACGAAAACTTTGCAAAGGAGAAAAAAATAGGTTTAAGGTAGCCCTCTGTCTGCAAAGCCTGTGTTGCAGACAAACTTAACCCTGGTAACATGTAGTCTGCCTGCGCTGTGGCCCCCTGAAGCTTGTTCCAATATCCCACAGGTTTCCAAGTATCTGTGTATTCATTTCTGATTGGCTAGTTTCATATTACTTTCAAAATCAAACCTGTTCACACAAGACACGCTAAGCTAAAAATAATTTTATTTTGCATGAGCAAATGAAAACAGTCAATGTACTCGGTGAAATCCAGTCAATTGATCAAAAGCTAGTAAATCTGCAGCCGGATCAACCTTGTTCCCAGGGTCGCTCTCCCCCTGCACAAGGTTGTAAAGTTCTGGATACTGCGTTGATAAGAAAAAAAGGCAAGGACATCTGCTGGAGTAGTGTTTAATCTAACAATTTTATTTCTTTTTGGACAGCTTTTATAACACAGACAGATTTTATTTTCCAGAATAAATATGGAGGGTTTTATAATAAATTATTTATTATTATCAATCAGAGGTACCGTATTCGAAAATAAGAGATTTCCCATAACGTGTTGACAATTGATGGATGCTTTGTGACCTCCAAGAAACTCCTGCAGCCAGCTTCCAGTTTATTTCGAAGATCTCGGACATTCTACTTGTACAAGAAAAACAAAAAGGACTGTCTGCGTTTTCGCTAAACAGAAGCACATTTAAGAATAATTCAACAGTAATATGAAATTAGGAAATGAGTAGACAGATGTACTTGTAAACCTGTGGGATATCGAAACAAGCTTCTGGTTGCCATTGTGCAGACAGACTTTATCAAGGATTTTGTGACACTGTCTGGCTGCAACACAGGCTATTACTAGAATCTTCAGAACTACAAATGTACATTATGTTAAAGTTTTACAGTCAAAAAGAAGCCAAGAATTTTCTTCCATAGAGTAATAAGTTTATAAGGCTCATTTGATGTTTTGTGTTCCAAATTTCCAAATGCATATTAAGGTAACAGAACTGGCTTTATAAGAAAATTGCAATACAGCATGTTTGTTCCCTGCTCAGTGCTGGAACTAATATTCTGAACAAACATATTAGAAAATTGGTCAGGCATCAATTCGCATTTCAAATCAAACACTTTGATTTATTTGATTGGACAATGTCTGATGACCGACAGTAATTTATAGCACTGCTGCTAGTTATTTGGCAATATTTCACATTAAAGAGACTTTCGTCTTTATTAAGGTGATCAATATAACCGTATACTCTAGCAAGGAACACTTGGTCCATTTTGACTGCAAATCGATAACTTGTATATAAATGCGTGGCATTTATTTTGCACTTGGTTTCTGAGAGAACAGAATAACTATGCATTTTTGTCTGGGATATGGGATACATGTAGGTCAGATAAATATTGTGCTTGGAATCTATGTTTCCTTTTTTATATGTATAAGTCAAATTGCATTAAGTGATTATCATTCAGTATAATTGTTAAATGTCAGTATAAAGTATGTAAATGTGCTACTCCCCCTGGATGGGATGCTAGTCCATTGCATGCCCACCCCCCCCCCCTCCCCCCGCTGTAAATTCGACGGAACCCATTTATGTGCCTGGGTTGAGAGAGGCACAGTGAGAGTAAAGTGTCGTACCCGAAAACACAAGCGCCCAGCGATGGCCCAAACCCAGGCCATTAGACCCAGAGTCGAGTGCGCTTACCATTGGGATACCATGCCTTCCACAATGTCAATATGTCAATAGAAAGCATTAAATTTAAATCATTAATCTAGATTAATTTTGTACCTGGATTTGGTAGATGCAGCTTACTATACATGTAATTGGTTAAAAAATCTTTTGTTATTTATTGCACTCAAAAAGTACAATTTATAGTCATGCTATTTGCTTTTCTTTACTTTGAAGAACAGCTACATTGCTCAGTTTCAAATAAATGTAGTTAACGTTTGTAAACTGTTGTTTTTCCAGTACTTAGTAAGTAAAAATGGCCATCAGCTTTGCATTTGTGGTGAATGTGAAGCATATATGGCATTTGTTTTCAGGGCAAATATGAGCAAATTCGTGCAAATGCAGAAATTACCCCATATTTGCTACCCTGCCGTTTATGGTACGAATGTGTTCTTTCAATACATTTACTGTGCGCGTTAAGACATCGAAAATGTGTTCATTTACGTAACATTTGCCAGTATTGGCAAAAAGCGAGTAAAAACGGCCATTACGGGCGTTGCATTAGTGGTGAATGTGAAGCAAATACGACATTTGTTTTCAGAGCAAAAATGAGCAAATTCGTGCAAATACAGAAATTACCCCATATTTGCTACCCTGCCGTTTGTGGTACAAATGTGTACTTTCAACACAAATTTACTGTGCGCGTAAATACATTGCAAATGTGTTCATTTGCGTAACATTTGCCCGTATTAGCAAACGGCTAGTAAAAACGGCCATTACCGGTGTTGCGCTAGTGGTGAATGTGAAGTAAATATTACATTTGTTCTCAGACCAAAAATGAGCAAATTTGTGCAAATACAGAAATTACCCCATATTTGCTACCCTACCGTTTGTGGTACAAATGTGTACTTTCAACACAAATTTACTGTGCGCGTAAATACATTGCAAATGTGTTCATTTGCGTAACATTTGCCCGTATTAGCAAACGGCTAGTAAAAACGGCCATTACCGGCGTTGCGCTAGTGGTGAATGTGAAGTAAATATTACATTTGTTCTCAGACCAAAAATGAGCAAATTTGTGCAAATACAGAAATTACCCCATATTTGCTACCCTACCGTTTGTGGTACAAATGTGTACTTTCAACACAAATTTACTGTACGCGTAAAGACATTGCAAATGTGTTCTTTTACGCTACATTTCCCTGTATTACAAACAGCTAGTAAAAACGGCCATTACCGGCGTTGCACCTTCAGTAAATATGGTGCCAAATATGAAATTTGCTTCGGAACAAAGTTGGTCAAAGTTAAGCAAATGTGGCCTTTACGACATATTTGCTACAGATTTGCTAACCGCGAAAATCTATTTTTTCGTCCAGTGCTAAGCATGTCTTTATTCCTTGTGTTATAGCTATGAATGTCCCTGTTAGCTAGTAACTCCATAGAGTGATTCATAAGTCCATTTATACACTTATAAACGTATATACAGCGATGATAAAATCTACGTTGTTCTAGGTTAAGGCACTTTAAAGCTACGAGGGCATCAGAAGCTGACGAATAAAGTGGTCTGTCCAGGATGATTTTCGCGGCTTTGTTTTGTAAAACCTGTAGGTCATTCATAAGCTCCACATTGTTCTTGTCGCCCCACACAAGATCAGCATAATCAAAAATTGGTAAAACAAGGCTGTTGTAGAAAAGTAGGCGAGCGGTGAAAGGTAACAAATGTTTGATCCTACGTAAAAGACCAAGTCGCTGATTTACTTTAGAAGTTACATACTCTACATGATCAGACCATGTGAAGTCTGAGGCCAGCTTAATCCCTAAATATTTAAACGTACTAACACTATCTAATTTACAATCAAAAATAGATAGAGACATTGAGGAAATATTTACTAATTTTCTGTTGCCACCGATTAACATGGATTTTGTCTATGTAAGGTTCAGTGTAAGTTTGTTCGCTTTTAGCCACATTGCTACGTTGCAAAGATCTGCGTTTAATTTGCTCTCCAGCTGGTGCGGTTCTTTTGAAAAGCAGTAAAGAACAGTATCGTCAGCGTACAATGACACCTCGGAGTGTTCAATAACAGCAGGTAGCTCATTGATGTACACAAGGAACAATAACGGTCCCAAGATACTTCCTTGTGGAACACCGAAAGTAACGGGAAGGGCTTCGGATAAATTATTTTCACAAGAAGTTTACTGTTTGCGATTTCTAAGGTACGAAGCAAACCACTCCAAAGACCTGGGGGAGACTCCAACTGATGACAATTTGCATTGGACATCAAAATCCCGTGATCGACTGTATCGAACGCCTTTGTAAGATCCAGAAATACGGCACCACAGATGTTCCCTCTTTCCATGTTTAATAAGACTTCATCGGCAAAACCAGACAATGCAGTGGCTGTTGAACGTTTGGACCGGAAACCGAACTGCTTGTTTGAAAGTAAATTGTTTGAGTCCAGGTGTTCGTACAGTTGGGAGTGGATTACTCTTTCTAAGATCTTGCTGAGAGTGGGCAGTATTGAGATCGGACGATAATTTGTTGCATTTGTTCGGTCACAATTAAATTTGCGTTATTAAGTTTAAATTTTGTCTCTCTTTCGTCCGCCATTTTGTTTGTTCAAGATGTATTTTTCATGAGGCTGTTGTCAATTACACCGTTTTGCACTGCTAATTACACGTTTTGCACTGCCAATTACACTTTTTGCACTGCCAATTACAATTTTTGCACTGGTTTGGGATAAATTGACGTGTTCTTAGTCAATCAGAATGGAGAAATTGCTGCTTGTATATTATTATAACTGTTATCCACCTGCATTGATTTGTAAGTAATTGTGGTTGTGGTTGTAAAAGATGAACTACGTTATAACCAATCGTGCTTTTTAAAACGTGTGTGCATACGTTAGCAAAGACTTCTTGATGATATCAAACACTTCTGTTATTTTGCGTTAATAGAATTGCATTTTAAAATATTATTGGACCCAAGTTCTGTTCTACTCGTCTCCGTAGATTTTGTTTACTGTAATATACTGTAATATACTGACGATATAATACCAGTCCCCCAATATTGCTGGTTCCATCAGGTTTTATAAAAAGCTTCCTTCGGCCAACCAAACTGGTATTTCCAGACAAAAGTGGGTGAAACTAAAAAAAAAAAAACAGACCGGCTCTTGCAGATTGTTTATAAATATTCTATTCCCTCTCCCTGACATGTATACTGACAAACCGGTATTGGTAAATATGTGAGCATTTTTGTAAGAATTTTCGAAAAATTGTCCTCGTCTCGTAAGCGAATTAAATAAAGGTGTCCTAGAATTTGTGCTACATAATATTCCGTGAAGAGTTTTTTTGTGGGCATAGCTCTTTTACTACTGTCGGCGGCCCCAGGTTGCGAATTATTCGAGAGGATCACTTTTAGCGGGACGACAGACACTTAGTAAGTGTTATTCCAGCTTAAAATCTCTTTGAATAAAACGATTGCCGATTGATTACTTCTTGCTTATTTATTAATAATATCCGATTTAAAGAACGGTATCACGAGTTTTAGCTCAGTAAGTTTAGACATGAGAAAATGGCCACCAAATTTGCGTGAAATATTATTTTATTAAATACTTACAACAATATTACATTAAGTACTTACAATACTATCATATATATTATAACTTAAATCAGCGTAGGAACATTTTTACTCACAGCACGATAATAATAAAAAGAAGGTACGGATGAACGAATATTTAAAAATATTAACAAGCATGCATTGCGATATCCGTTGATATAAAAGAAGACTGATTGGTAAACAGTTTTCAAAGTCAACGTCGTTTGTTTGTAACTTTAAATTATAACACCCGGGAGATATTTTTGTTTGCAATAAAGTTATGGTTTTGTCTCAGTTTAGATCCATATAAGTAATTTCCTCGCTAATATTAAGTTTCATAGCAAGTATTTGGCAAAACTTAGCAAAATAGACTAAACGGCTCAGCCGTGACACAGTCCCTTGAAATCAAGATTCTCGAATGCTGCAAAACTATTACGAGCTGTCTTGTTATTATCGACAAAGCTCCGTCAGAAATTAGAGTGAAAACATTATATATTAAGTAGTTCAAACTTCACGCAGGTGTTTTGCATAATGTTTAGATTCACGTAAGTGTTTTAATAGTCGTTCCAACACTGCAAACAAACTGTCACCCTGTCGACATGTCATTACAGAAAGTATGATTTATCTGATCGCTTAAAAATGGAGTAAGATGTTTCTGTATCTTTTGTATTTTGCTCTTCTTCTCATAATTCCTCTTGAGGCCCAACAGAGCAGGCTTGACGGCAGCCGTGGTTTAAAGCGAGGAGTTCCTGTACAAGGAAACAGAGTATCGTATGGAAATTTTGCAGTTGACAAGTTTCAACGTCTTCAAGTATCAGTTGGTTCATCTATTTTCGTGAGCAACTATAGTGAGTGCGCTCTGAGCTGTGTTGACAATCCACCATGTTCTTCATTTAACGTCGCCTCGTCTCTTGATGCATCGGGAAAATACCGATGCGAGTTGTTAAACGAAAACAAGTACTCTGCAAGCCCAGGCCAGCTTGTCAGCTCACAGGAATACCACCATTTCAGCATCAAGGTATAAAGAAAATCTTGTTACGATCTTCGTTTCCACCCTGACTTGTTTAAACTTAAAAGTTCATTTCTTTCATTCAGTTGCAAATACTAAAGAAGCAAGCGCCTCCATGAATAAGGAAAGCATGTTTTGAAAGCTGTTGAGTTAGTCAAAAATCACAAAATAACGGGGTCTTTTGTTCACAAGGAGCTTAGAGTGTTACTTTCAAATCTTAAATTTAAGAGTCTCGCAACTAAATCTCGATTTCTGACCGTACCCTCTGTGTTACTTCGTCAAGTCTCCTATTTTGACCGGCTCTGAATACAACGGTTGTTTTCTTTCCTTTATTTTTTAGGCTATGCAGCTCTTGACAACTTGCATACAACCTTAAACAATTAAATTAATTAGTCTTCTCTTTAAAGTTGACTTTACTCAGTAATTAATTTTCTCCAATTTCAAAATGAAGTTTTTGATGAAAGAAATAGCTCTGCACTTTTTTATGGAAGAAAATTCTTGTAAAAGGTAAAAACTTACTCACAGTATATACGTGTAAAATTGTATTATGTGGGTTGTGTTGGTTACATCCGTCGAACACCGTTCAAAGAGCTTTTATAATTCGTTAAAACTAAGCCGTTTTTTGAGTCTAATGCTTGCGTGCGCTTTGCGCATGCGCATTAGACTCTTTGTTATATATAAAAAAGCTGTTAGCAATCCCAAGGGAATGGTTCGGGATCGATAATCGTTCGCTGTAATGTAGAAAACAATGACCAGCTGCAAGAACGGACTCCGTACGGACACGCACGATTTGTTTTAATTAAAAACAGCCAATCAGCGACACGTGTTCCCACGCATAATTAAAAGTTCTTTTTCAAGTCACGATTATTCAACTTGAACAGGACGAAATAATTTTCCAGTTAAAGCATTTGTAAGCTTTTCGTGAAAATAAAACTTCGTTTTAAGATGACTTAAGCACTTGTGTTTTCGTCTTGCTTAAAAAACAAGACGTCTTTGAGAAAAAAATATTTCGACGGCGATTCGCGTTTATTTACACAATGCGACCAAATGTTTATTTTGTTAAAACAGAAAACTTTACCTCGTATTTTGTATTTAAGTCATTCGAATTTTCACCAATTTTTTCTTTCACAGTGCAAACAAAAACCTTCAAAAATAAAAGATGTACATGGATAAATGTAAATCAAGTTACGTGACTAAATCAAAATGCGTTTGTTTGGCCGCTTTGCAGTATTACACTGTCCCGGCCTTTGCCATACACTGAAATCGAATTTCATGCTTTTATGACTCTCAGAGATCTCAAGTTCTTCTTACAGCTAGAAAAATCATAAAATGGTTACAGTAATATGGAAGTGATGATTCGCGAAATTTGTACATCATGTTAAACAGTCTTCGTTCCTGTGTATCGTAGCTCGATAATAATTGCCTTCTAGCGTTCAAAAGGTCATCATTATATTAACGTGAGGAGTATTTACACCCGTTTTTAGGAAAATCTGTCACTCAGTGTTTACAGTACAATGGAGGAACAGTCGCTATTTCAAGTGCTTTTATTGCAAAATCTGTTTCAAGAGTCATCATCAAAGTGGTGAAAAATCTGAAAGAAAACGATGTGAAGTTCTTCAACCCTTGTTGTAATGAACATGTTTTTTTGTAAATCGTCACGCAATCTTGTCCAAATGTTTAATCGTTTCTGCTTATACGGACAATACAGAAGAAGTAACATCAACTCCTGTTCATACTTTCAATTTTGTGAAGCATATAACAATTATGACCATTTCGTTTTCATCCATTATCATCCACGATGCCCCTAGCTTGCTATAAGCATTTTAAACTCCCGAACACAAACCTCTAACCATTTTTCACCGGCTTACGAAAACCGCGCAATCTGTATCACTATGCCATACAGCATTAGACTCATGTCACTCTTGGTGACCTATTTTTTTAAGATAAAATGATAATGATTTCCATTTGACATCCGTCGAACACCGTTCAAAGAGCTTTTATAATTCGTTAAAACTAAGCCGTTTTTTTTTTTTTTTCAAGATAAAATGTTAATGATTTCCATTTGTATAACACATAAAACTTATAATAAATAATAATAAGGAATTATTTCTTTACTCATCGACCAATCTGAATATTACCATACTTCTTTTCCTTTTTTTAGCTTTATTCGCTGTTTTCCAAACGATTAACTAACATTTTTTCCACAGACACCATGCTCAAGTTTTCCGTGTCAAAACAGTGCAAAGTGTGTTCCTAATTACGGTGAAAATGAATACCACTGTGATTGTGTTCCCGGCTACACAGGAAGATACTGCGAAACAGGTGAGATGAGGTTCATTTGTAAACAAACAAAAAATATTGAATTGAACTCACAGCATGGAGCCTTGAAACCCTAATTCAATTCTTGACAGGGAATATTGGCTAAAGAAAGGTTTTGTTTCAAGTCATGAGATGGAGTTTGTGCACGACAAACTGTCGGTTTATCCGTTTTATATGCAAAGCGGGATATGGGAATATGGCGTCATAACCCCGTAGTGTGTTTTCAACAGGCAGCATTGCGCGAATTGAGAGATATATATTTACCTTTGGTGTTTGTTTTCAATATTTGTGACATTCTACAATTCAACAAAGCACAACTGCGCAAAATTATTGTCCCACAAAACTGGTGCTCGGATTAACCTTTGTTTCGAGTACGTTTAATTTTCTACCTATAGAGCGTTTTCACCAAGACAAACAATATCGTTTTACTTGCATCAAAATCATCAACAAACTCAGAGATAGTGGAGTAGGTGGTAAGGAATAAATACCCCAAATTTTTATTTGACAGTGCTAACTGGAGCGAAGTTATTGGGAAAACAAAACTTGTGGTATGAGTCCGCCATATTGGTGTTCCACTTTGGAACATCAATATGGCCGTCAAAAAAACTGTCTGCAAGGAGAAAGATATATTTTTCTAACAAGGTCATGCGTTGCACTTAGGAATCCTTTGATTATCATTTTTAACTCATAAGCATATCTGAAAAGCATTTTAAAAGTGCTGAAATGTGTTTTCTGTAACATTTGAGATCACGTCGAGTTAGGCTGTCTCAAATTTCAAAACGCCTTATCTTCAAAACAAAGCACTCTTGCTCTTTTTGCACAAACAATTAATTTCCCCAGCAATTATTGACATTAAAGAAGAATTCCATTCCGTACTGCGCAATCGTCGCTTGCAATGTTTATGTGAGTCTCACACGAAGGAATGTTTACTAGCAAAGTTAAAAATTCTGTGACAAACTTACCTTTTTCTTCATTATTAGCACCAGATATCCTTACAAAACAATAATAAGGAGAAAGAGAACCTCGAAACTTTTTCAAACCGAAGTTTCAGCTCATCGGAAATTCTTGAACGAAACGAACCGTAATGGCGGACTAAAACTGCTATTATCGAATTAACGAATTCAAAACAAAAACGAAAACAAATCCCGAGTCTGCGCAGTACGGACTGGAAATCAGCTTTAATGTCTACAATATGCTTAAAAGAAAGCTTTGTAGGTTCAATAGTTGAATTTACAATTTGAAGAAGTCAAAACGCCTTATAGTTCGTAAGCTGAATAGCTCCAGAAACACCTTATTTCCAGCTGAATTTTCTCGCAGACATCAACGAATGTTCCAGATGACTCAGCAAACTGGTGTCGCTGCCACACAACCAGCCACATATGGACAGCTGGGTGGAGAGTAAGAGACAAAAAAATATCTGCAAAAGGCTTTCGTTTGGTTCTCTCAAATTGGGGGACAATGTACCAACCAAATTGGGCCTTTGGGCATCTCATATCAGTTTAACTAAGTCAATGATATTTTATTTCTTTCAGTGTTAAGGTCATGCCAGGATCTGTTTGATGTATCCGCGTAAGTTATATTGCATTGTTTTAATATCACAGAAAAAAAGTCACACAACATGTCAGTGCAACTTCAATTTAACGGACCTCTATATAACGAAGTCCTCGGCATAACGAATGATTTTCTCCAGCCCGGCCAAAGTTACAGAAAAATGTATGGAACATGACCTCGATATAACGAACCCCGATATAACGAAATCCACGTTATAACGAACACAATCCCGTAGCCGAAACGTAAAATGTATCCCGATATAACGAAAAAATGTCGACACGCAACAAAACGTTAAATCGAATCAGACCAACAAGGATGAAAATCCATTAATTCTGTAACAGGAAAACAAGTTCAAATATGTCCATATCTGTGTGCATATATTATACATTATAAATGTTATTTTTCAGAACTCGTTAATATCGAGTTTTTCAATATAACGAACCCTCGATAACGTAAAATTTCCCCACTACTTTGGCACTTCGTTAAATCGTTATACTTTGTGGACGTCCATCCACTGAAAAAGGCGGGAACAACGTTAATTGACACATGTACAAGAATTTAACCTGGTCTTGAAACAATCACTGTTCGATTACACAGTAAAAGAGACGGTCAACAAAAACCGAGCAAAATCTTATTTTCGTGGCAGAAATTGGTAAATGAGAAACTGATGCAGTTTGTTTCCGTAAAAAGTCATTTTTGCTTACATTTTTTGGTCTTATCTCTTATTTTTGCTTACATTTTTTGGTCTTATCTCCCTTGGGTGGAAATTCGGCCCAATAATCCGGCAATAACACTCCTTGCGTTCGCGAAAAGAAGTTTGGACAAATCGCTTCCCCAATTCCGCCACTTTTCTTGACCGGACTCTATTTACACCCGTTTTTAGTGTTATATTATTAGCTATCTTTCTACATCCATCTTTCGACATCGCCTTTCCACATCGTCTTTCGACATGCTGTTTGAAATGAGCCAATCAAAACCTATACATACCGGTGTTGGCTTCATGCAAATCAGCCCACAAGTCAGATGGCCATACCAATGGGATGTGATTGGTGGATATTTGGATCTAGAATATCGAAAGATGGATGCCGAAACTGAAAGCGGGTGTAAGTTCTGAATTATGGGAAATCTTTTGTTTTTTGAAGCTATTTTTTTTTTTTTTCTGGTTGTTAGGTCAAGCCAAAATCAGCAGGTTACGCTCTTTTTTGGCTCAACACCTACAACAATTCTCTGTCACATGGGAGACTTTGGATGTGGAGATGGGGGATGGACACCGGTCATGAAGATGGATGGCAGTAAGGTATATAACACTGTTAGCAGGTCCACCTCATTTTTAAATTTGCTTCAGCAGTATTAATTACGAAGGTCTATGATCTATTATTTAAACGTTTTACTAATTTTAATTGACACGTAAAAAGGTTAATTAGCTAAAAAAAGATGATAAAAATGAGATGAGTTGAGACGCATGGATAACTTTGCAATGATATTTTTATCTGTTATTGTTAGACCACCTTTCATTTTGACTCGGGGTACTGGAGCAATCAAAATCACTACAACCCATCTGCCTGGGTGACTGGGTTTGACACACAAGAGGCCAAGTTAGCGAGCTACTGGAACACACCTTTCTCTAAGATTTGTCTTGGTATGAAGATCGACCAACAGATTAAGTTCATTGTCATCAACAAGCAGGCCAACTCTCTGTACTCACTAATCGCCGACGGGCAATACCGCGCCACCTCACTGGGTCGTAGCACATGGTTTTCGGTTATGGGTTCATATGCCGCCTTGCAATCTTACTGTAACAAAGAAGGGTTCAACGTTGCTTGTAGTCTTATTAATGCGGGAAAAGCTCGGATCGGTATCGTTGGTAACAATGAAAACGACTGCGGGAGCTGTGACAGCAGAATGGGGTTTGGAACAGGAGGGAATAGCGACTCTACCTCGTGTGGAAGACGAGGCAAAGCATCCATAGGATACATCTTGGTTCAGTGAGATGGAAGGTCAGCTTCGAGCCAAAGTGGCGCATACTGCCGGAGCTTATCCCGGTTTCCTTAGCATTAAGCAGCTAGGAGTATTTCTACTCCCCCCTGGATGGGATGCTAATCCATCGCAGGGAACCTCCCAGCTTTATTTCGCCGGTACCCATTTATACACCTGGGTGGAGAGAGGCACTATGAAAGTAAAGTTTCTTGCCCAAGAACACAACACAGTGACCCCGGCCAGGGCTCGAACCCGGAACGCTCGCTCCGGAGTCCGGCGCGCTAACCATATTAGGCCACCGCGCCTCCCACAGTGAGATGGAACTAAAGATATAAAGCTAATAACCGATAATAAATATACCGACCCTTAGGGAAGGTGAAAGTATAGGTTGAAAAACGTTTTTATTTAATGAGAAATAAGCCAAACGCTTCTTTACCAAACTTTGTTGTTTTCTTTGGTGAGGATTTATTGTGTAACAAATTTCTGAGTACATGACCTCGTACTTCGGTAGTCCGAGATAGCTGCTGTTTTTAGAATAACAAGTTGAAGTGTGCTGCATGACAACTACTCCATAAACCGTATCACGGTGTTGCATTCTAAACGCGAGGAACTTTAGTCTAACTTACAGTGACTCTTTTTTCTGTGTCTCTCTCCACGCAGGAGCATTTAAAGGGTTACTGCAAATGACTAGCATCCTATTATAAAAGAGATATAGAGAGATACCTTATATACTTTACTCTGAAGACGAAAAATACCGGTGCATAATATGGATAATGTAGAACTATTAGTAGACAAGCAGAGATTGTGATACGCTCTTACGAAGAGACGTTAAAGCCATCAGACGTTAAAGGCGTCTCTCTTATTTACCGTTTTTATACTAGACGTTAAAGACGTTTCCAGACAGCTTTAACGTCTCTCAGACGGCTTTAACGTCTCTAGCATAAAAACGGCCAATAGTAATCTTTTTCATTGTTTTACTTTTCAATAGTTAAACGATTTGCTGAACATAGCAAGGATCGAGTCCCCACGATAGAAAGCAGTCTCTGCAAATCAGGGCAAAAATTAGATTCCGCCGAATCATACGCTAAATGACGTGCGTGTATCCTGCATTGTTACATAGCTGAAATATTTTTCCCAATATATAGCGTACGTTATTCTCACCAAACTTCAAGATCACATGACATCTAACAACAAAACATTTCCCGCCAAAAGTCTGTGAGTGAGAAACGTTGCGAAATCTATGACGTCAGAGGGCCATAACAGTCTACTGTCACCCGTGGATGTTGACCAAGGACCGCCGTTGCACGTTAATCTGCCAATGTCTACTTAATGGTTCACTATTAAGTGTATTATGATCTTTATGATTTAAATTAGAAAAAAATACCTTTACTTTTGTAAATTTGCATTAACATAACGCACAAAGGGCCAAGCAACCATGTATTATTCTGTTTACCGTATTTATTCGTTTAGGCGCCCTGGGCGCTTATTAAATTGTTGGACCTTGAGAGTGGGCGCTTATTCGAGGTGGGCGCTAATTCGAGGCTGGGCGCTTATTAATTTTTCACCATTTTTAGAAAATAGTACGCTTATTTTACAAGAAAAAAGTAAATAATAACAGAACGTTAAGATGTCCAAAAGCCGATTTTTTACTGATCCTTGAAAGTTTCTGTAAATTATTGAGAAAGCTTGGTCTCCGGGGTGGTCTCTTGGTAGTACTTAGTCAATTTCACACCTCTCATTTTACTCCTCTCGTGCATGTCAATTTTTTTAGGGGGTGGAGGAGGGCGCTTATTCGAGGCTGGGCGCTTATTCGAATAAATACGTTATTATATAAACCTACTAATTGCGAAGTTTTTGACAATTTTTCCGAAGATTTCCGAAAATTTTTAAAATGCTGTCCAAAGGTTGTACGAATGATTCCGAACATTTTCCGAATGCTGTCCAAAGGTTGTACGAGTGATTGCGAACATTTTCCGAAAATTTCCGAAGATTGCCAAATATTTCCAAACAAGATCCGAAGATGTTTTGACTTTATATCGATTTACTTTGGCTCATTGAGCATTAAAACATAGAAAACTCTGCGAATTGATTGGTCAAAAACGATATCACACATGTGTGTACCATTTTTTCTTGATTTGCTTATCACTCGCTTAACCACTGCAGTTTATATAATAAAGAAACGTTATAAAATAGCTTTTGAGACGATTGTTTTACACTGAGGAAGCAATTAGTCATATGGAAAAGAATCCAAAGAAAGGCTATATCGCCAAGCTGAGAATCGTTCGTTTCCAGCGAACGTGTATACCCTCGATACACCTTAAATTTGAGTAATTAACAAATGAAGCTGTGTTTTGGCAATAAAAAAACATAATAAAAGCTGTTAGCGTTTTAAATGTCAACCTGGTGTTATCATGTGAGTTTTGTAGTCGTTCGTGACCTCGACTACCATAATTATTCAAGTAATTAACTTTGGGAACAATCGAGTAACATAGCATTGTAACATAGCATTGCATCACACGCGCAAGTAACATAGCATTGCATCATACGCGCGAGTAACATAGCATTGCATCACACGCGCGAGTAACATAGCATTGCATCACACGCGCGAGTAACATAGCATTGCATCACACACGCGAGTAACATAGCATTGCATCACACGCGCGAGTAACATAGCATTGCATCACACGCGCGAGTAACATAGCATTGCATCACACGCGCGAGTAACATAGCATTGCATCGCACGCGCGAGTAACATAGCATTGCATCACACGCGCGAGTAACATAGCATTGCATCACACACGCGAGTAACATAGCATTGCATCACACACGCGAGTAACATAGCATTGCATCACACGCGCGAGTAACATAGCATTGCATCACACGCGCGAGCTCCCAAATTGTGCTAATTTGAATTTCCATCGTTTATTTTCGCATACGTGAGCGTGAGCAACGACATTTTTTTACTACTACTACTGAGGAAGGCAGCACTGCCGAAACGTTTAGTATTTTACATTGAACTTTCCAGCGTTAAACTTTACATTTAATCCAATGTGTTCATTTAAATTAACGCTGCGCAGGACATTTTCGTTTTTTCGTTTTTTCGTAACATAGCATTGTACTTGTTTGTACAAAGATTGTCTCTTTTGTTTGCCAAACAAGCTTTCGATGATTCGTTCCTTCTTGGGAGGTATTTTGCGGTGACATGTATTTTTCCAGTGAAAAGAATGTATTGGATTTTATCGGACTGTGGCTTGTAGGATAGGAGTATTGACATGTCTTACAATGCTTACATTTTCGTAGTCTATCACTTCCTTTCTTTTATTGTTCTTACTAAAAACGCGTAAAGAATAAAAACGTGCTTCAGCTTGAAAAAGACTCTGGATTTTGAGTTTCTTAAATAATATTTGGAAAGGAATAGAAAGACTGATGTAAAAGCTTTCTGCTTTCGGAAGGAATCTCGCGTGATTTTTCTTTTCAGCCACACCAACGAAAGCAGCTGGGTTTTTTTTTTATTTGTATGCTTCCTTGATTTTGAGGTTTCAACATTTAGGCAAAAGCAATTAAAACAAAACTGTTATTTTTGCAAAATTTGAAGCCCCATGAGTCAGTCATTTATCCCACGAAACACATACACCTTATTCGATGGTTTAACATCTAATACGCGCGGCTATTTTGCGAGTTGCATAGTATTTTCCGACTGTTATTTCAACCTAGAGGATGTAAAAAAACTCCAAATTAATTTGAATCGTTAAGCCGCTTTAGACCATTTTGTAGTGTTGCTCCGTCTGTATTTTTGCCCTGTTCTACGGTGTTTTACCGCCAGAAATTTAGCACGTTCCCTTGACCTTATATGGTAAATTGATAGTAGTATATAATAACGAAATAATAACGAAAATTTAACATGAATAAATGCGATGGCAACTTATGTCGCTTTCGTTAGATTAGAGAAAATAACAAGTTAGAAAAGTAATTTTAATTACTTTGTAGTACAATGAAGAAACATGCACTTTGACCTACATTTTAAACCGCGATAAGGTCTTCAAAAAATGATGGATTTGTTTTATTAAGTGAGACCATTTTATTGCTCCGTCGGTATTTTTGCCCTGTTCTACACTGTTTTACCGCCAGCAATTATGTGCGTTCTCTCTTGACCTAATATGGTAAATTGACGTAATAGTGAAATAACAATGAAAAACACGGTGAAAAGCGTGCTAATTTATGTCATTTTTGTTATATTGGAGAGAATAACAAGTTATAAAAGTAATTAAAATTACACTGTAGCACAATCACGAAATATGCACTTTGACCTTGTTTTTAAAGCCTGCCGCGCGGAGGAGATCTTCGAAATCATGGATCGTAAAAAGGTCCTTGCCAAAACGAAGGTCAGGCGGAGAAGGAGAAGGTCGCGTGCCATTAACGCGTGTTGTGTTATAACAGCACATGCTGAGTTATGACGGATATTTTCTAATAACTAAGGCCTAATGTTTATACCGTTCCACTTGTTCTCATGTATTGAGACTTCTTACAACCAATTGCATTCAATAATTTTGCTTAGTTTTGGTTAGGGCCGAAAATATTTAAATAGCAAAGAATGAAACAATGTAATACACGTCAATGTCAAGCAGGTGTCAATTGCGCAGAATAAAAACGCCTTCAAAGGCCTTCCCTTGCATTAAAATCGCGCCCTCTTTAGAACGGGTAGGTTTCAATAGAAGGAAAATCGAACTTAAATTAGATTTCCGTAAAATGCCACAGAGTGTTCTTTTCCGTTTTGCTCTTCTTCTCCTAATTCCTCTAAAGACAGACCAAAGACAAATCGATGGCAGCCGCGGTTTAAAGCGGGGCGTTCATCTACAAAGAAGTCGTGTGTCGTACGGAAGCTTTGCAGTGGACAAGTTTCATCGTCTTTTAGTATCAGTTGGTGTATCGAGTGTTGTGAGCAATTACAGAGAATGTGCTCTAAGCTGTGTTGATAATCCACCATGTTCTTCGTTTAACGTCGCCTCGTCTCCTCGTTCAGATGAAAAATACCGATGTGAGTTGTTAAACGAAGACAAATACGCTGCAAACCCAGGCCAGCTTGTCAGCTCACAGGAATACCATCATTACAGCATCAAGGTATTTAGAAATAAAATTATTTATGATTCTTTTTTACCAAGCTCAAAATTAAAAATACAATTTTTCACTTTGTTAAGAATTGAAAAACAAGCACTACCTGTACGAAAAACTTGTAAATGATTTTTTTAATCCCCTAGTCAAAATTGGATAAAAAATCAATTTTGAACTTTTAATTGATAACTGTTTTAAAACACTCTTATCTTAATCGTTGCACACACTGGGTGTTGCACAAGTTGAGACTCGACGAGGGACACCTTCAAATCTGAACTTTAAGAAAACGCTTCCAGTGAATTCCTAGTTACTAATTCTTTATTTTAATTAATTTATATGCTCAGTGGAATTTAAACTGCAAATTTCAAGTTAACGCCCTACGTGTACAAGTATTTTTTACTCATTATACCACGATACGTTTTTTGAGTAAAAATCCAATAGGCTACCCAGTTAATTAAAATAATAGTGAGGAAAAAAAGTTCTCTCGCTACAGTCAATACGTGGTTTTTTTTTAAGCTGTCAACGACTTGGCGTAACAATACGAAAACCTGCAATTGTCAATAATTAAAGAAGTCATTGGCTTAACTTTCATTTCATACTGATCGATCTTAGTTAAGTTGTAAAATTAGGGACGGGACATTATTTTTTTGAAGAAGGGTATGAAAAATATTTAAAAAAAAATGTTTGCAGGGCCTGGAAAGACAAAATAAATTGTTTGCAATCACGATATGTATAACAAAAAATAGTAAGAATTTCGAAAAAAAAAAATGTTTGCAGAGGTGCATAAACTAAAAAAAATGTTTGCAGAGGAAAATGTTTCATCCCCCCCCCCCCCCCTCCAAGAAAAGTAATGGTCCGTCCCTGAAAGGTGTACAAACTATAAAAGAGGAAAATTTAAGAAAACGTTCTTGCTAGAGAAAGGTTTTTTTGGTTAGGATGTTACTCTGCGTGATGTGATTCTACCAGTTTTTACGACTACTTAATTAACTAATTAGTTCAATTTAAATTTATGACAAAGGGCAGTGTTTGAATTTGTTAAATTAAAGGTGCCGACACAACAGGGGGCAAACGTTGCGAGGACATGTAGCAGAGACAAAGCCACTAGATGTTCACAAATAAGAAAATGTTGGGACATTATGTATGTTCCGCGTCCCACGAAAATTATTAGCACGGAAACATGTCGCGGTAACATGTCCCTGCTATGTTTGTATTGTCAGTTTTAATTTTGTCCCAGCTGGCACTTAGGCCCCATCTACAGTAATTCGGATAAATTTAAAAACGCTTTTTTATTCCTCTGGTTCGGCCAACCGTCCACACTAATCCAGATAAATTGTCCACCGAAAAAAGGAACTTTTCGAAAACGTTTTTCAAAGTGAATTGATTTGAAAACGCTGGCTTTACGTTTTAGTGTGGACGAGAAACATTTTGTAAACGGCAACTTTTCGAAAACGCTCTTCAAAGTGGGTATTTAAAAAGCGCATTTTGTCCATTTTTGACCAAAAGAGGTGCGTTTTCAAATATATCCGGACTAGTGTGGACGGAAAATATTTTATACGACGTTTTCAAATTTCTCCGTTATCCAATTTATTCGAATTAATGCGTCCTTATTAAGCAGTGTTGAGAACTTTAATTTTGTCCACAGACGCCGTGTTCAAGTTTCCAGTGTCAAAACGGCGCGAAATGTGTTCCAGATTACGGTGAAAATGAATACTACTGTGATTGTTTTCCCGGCTACACAGGGAGATACTGCGAAACAGGTGAGATAAAGTGTATTTGTATCAAATATCAAATATTTAACATATTTTCATATTACTAGGCTTGATACATCTTGATTTACGTTTTAAACGGAGTTAAGGTTTTAAAATTTCGTATAGCCGTTTTACATTTCCGTTGACGTTCAAATTTCACTTAAACAAATTGGCATTGTATGTTTTGGCTTAATGTTTTAATAGCTAGTAATAGTTTTACTAATCAGTATATAAAAGGACCGTTTCAAGTGACCACAGAAGGACGTGCTCAGCGAGTAGCCTGTTTTGCTTTGTAATTTTGAGAGCTCATTAACATTTAGTTGTTACTAGAACGGTCGACGTCAATTCAAATTACAAACTGCACAAAATATTTTAAGTAGGGATGTCGAATGCCAGGTTTTTTTTCGTTCTTAAAGCAGGATTGTAACCATTTGGAGTGCATAACTGAGCACATCAGCCAGGGCCGCTCAACATATGTTAGCCAATAGGCGCTACGAAGCTGACGAAGGCATTTTAACAAGAACCAGCTAACACGTGGTGTCCAAAAGACACTATGCAGCTGCTGAAATGTATTTTTAAAAGTCACTGGATATCTCAGCGTTATTTTGTTCGTACCGCAGGTTAAAAGATCAGGTTTTTGTAATTTCCCCTGTGGTATATAATTGTTTTTTCAGTGGGTTAATTTCTGTTGTTGCTGGAGTTGCTTTGTTCGCGCTGCCTTCAAAACTACTTTTGTGACTCTAGTGTTAGTAGTGGTTATTTTCGCTAGTGTCAAAAAATAGAATGTATAAACAGACTCAAGTCTTGCACAAATTCAGATTCGTTGCTTTTCAGAAATCATGTTGTCTGTTTAACCCGATTGGCCTTGCCTGATGTACTGTCTAGGTTGGGGTGGTCCGAATGCTCGGAGACATAAGCTGATTAAGCTACTCCGAGGGTACTAGGTAGTATTCAGTTCAGTTCAGCACGGAAGGAAAGCGACTTGTTATAAGTTCCGAAATCCGAGTAAAATATTTTAATTGTTCTCAAATTGTGAAGTAATCATTTCTGCTTTAGCCAGAGAAAAAACAAAAACAAAAACAGACAAAGAAACAATAACTGAAAACATGGCGGTGGATGAGACGGAATGTATCTTGCGTACAGAAGTATGATTAATTTTGAGCAATTTTCAGGTTCGAGTGACTTAACTTGACTTGACTTATTGCCAAAGCCCTAAGTGGGTAAATTTATCCCTCCATTTTCCTTTTCATTGTCTTATAGATGCAAAGGTTGTTTTATAAGGTCTTTTTTGCTAAATTTTACAATAACTATGCGAAAGAACGTCACTAAACCAAATCATCTTCTGAGCACGCACTAGCTTGCAAGCACGTAAGACAACTTGGTATATTTTAATTTTGAATGAACCTTTTCTAAAGTTTCGCGAGAACAGCTCATTTTGTAAGGAATATAAAAATTAATAAACCTTTCTTAAGCATTTTGTTCTGTTAATTGGCCTTACCCTACTACGATCCCTGTGATATATTGTCCCCCGTCTAACTTCGTGCGAGAAAAAAAGGTCATAAAAAACCGCAGGCCAACTTGTAAATTGACCACGTTGCAAGTCGTATGAGTTTGGCATGGTTTTTTGGTCGTAGGCTCTGTTGTTTCTTATTCCACGTTTTATGTAGGCGTATTATACGTCTCCGATAAATAGTACTTCGGTATAATGGGTTGCTTACGAATGTCAAAAACTTGCAAAAATAATTGAATAATTTGAAACAATATTACACATCTTCACCAGATCTGGATATTTCCTAGATCTTTGCCCGGTACATGTCCCGGTTAATTTGTTCAAAACATGATAAGCCAACCTTGCTACAAGATAGACAAGATATGATACATGGTGATTTTATTTTCTTCTTCGCCTCTCGCGTCGAATAGCTAGACTTACTGCGAGAGGTGAAATACATTGTAAATAATATAATTGTGCTAAATAAAGTTTTGTTTTTGTGTGCGTTTTTGTTGTTGTCCTTGCAGATATAGATGAATGTTCCAGTAATCCGTGTTTAAACGAAGCGACGTGTGTTGACCAGGTTAACGGATATGTTTGTAACTGCCAAGCTGGATTCACAGGAATTCACTGTGAAACGAGTAAGTTACTCGTTTCACAGTGCTTACATAATTATGTTTAATTATAAAACATACTGAACCCATTGATGTTTCACTTATTATCACTTATAATCTGCGTCACAAAGTTAAACAAAATACAAAAAAAAATCCGAAGAAATCCAAAGATGGCCACCGTAACACAGTTTAATTTTAATTTAATGCGATGTCTTACAAACCAATTAGTCCTGTTCCAGGCGTTCGGCAGTTGGTGAGCAGCGTGAAAAATGAGGACGAAATAGGGGAGGAGTGTGTCGGGGGGGATGATGGTTATTGTTCTTCCTCGCCTAATTCCTAGTAATTTTACCCCTCGCTGTTCAACGCACTTACGAGCTGGGAAGTAGCCAAAGCGGTGGCACGGAACAGGGAGTGTTGGTCAGAAAGCATGACGGCCTTTTGCACCTACTGGCGCGATAAGCCATGATGATGATGATGTTCAACAAACTTGTTCTTTTTTTTCCGAGCTGCTCCCAGCTTCACCTAACCGAACGCATGGAACAGGCCCAAAACATTCCATGTGCATTTCGGTCGTCACGACTAGAACGCCACATGAAAGTAGAACTTACATTTCAGTTGCAGCACGAATTACATTCGACGCCTCTGACTTGACATTGAATGTTTCTACAGATATCAACGAATGTTCCAGTAATCCTTGTTTAAACGAAGCGACGTGTGTTGACCAGGTTAACGGATATGTTTGTAATTGCGTGGCTGGATATACAGGAGTTCACTGTCAAACTGGTAAGTGGTCATTTCAGATCGATGATACATCTCTGCAAAAAACGTTCACATAATTTAAAAATCCGTCACTGTGGATACGGCAAAAGCTTCGCACTGAGATATTTAAAACAAAAAAAACAAAACTTGGTTTTAGCTCGGACGCTGTTGCATTCAACGGCGTGCACGAGTATTGACTATTAAGACATGTTGTCGATTCCGGCTATTTTTAGAATAGAGTTTACCGGCAAATTAGTGGAATAAAGATTAGGAAAAATTACAGGAACGATATCATGGTAGTTGCATCCGACGTTGCACAGTTGCCTTCGAAACCGTTGTTAAGTTGTTTACTTTGCTGCATGTTCATGTTCCCTATGGCCTACTATACTTTTCATGTCCTCAGGGTTCGTGAAGTGATAACCATTAACATAAAAATATTAAGGTGGCTGAACACAGTTTTCCAATTTTTAAAGTAACTACCCTGTATTTTTTTTTATTCCATCCAAACCGTTGCAACGTAACTGTTTTTTTTTTTCAATTTCTACACAGATATCAACGAATGTGTCAGTAATCCGTGTAAAAACGGAGCGGCGTGTGTTGACCAGGTTAACGGATATGTTTGTAACTGTCAGCCGGGATACGCTGGAGTTCACTGTCAGGCTGGTAAGTGGGCCATTCATTTCCGATTGATCAATTAACGCATTACTGCGTTGTACCATGTATTCGGGTGGTTGTTTTGTAACACTGTTTTAAAGCACACCGTTTCTAAACGCAAGATCATAAAGTACCAACTCAATTTTTTTAAAAACAGTTAACTCGTCTTGACTATTACATAACTCTCTTCATCAGATATCAACGAATGTTCCAGTGATCCGTGTTTAAACGGAGCGGCGTGTGTTGACCAGGTTAACGGATATGTTTGTAACTGTCAGCCGGGATACGCTGGCTCTAACTGCGAAACAAGTAAGTAAGGTTCTTTATAATGAAAACATATAAAATGAATATATGTCTTTTTTTTATTATTTACTACGGAAAAGCAAAATACGTTCAGCCCTAGAAATACGTTCAAACGTTCGGCCCCTCGCATAAATGGTATTTTTAAGTAATATGATGTTTCTTTCCTTTAATCACACAGATATCAACGAATGTTCCAGTAATCCCTGTTTAAACGGAGCGGCGTGTGTTGACCAGGTTAACGGATACGTTTGTAACTGCCTGGCTGGATACGCTGGAATTCACTGCCAAACAAGTGAGTGCACTTCGCACGTGTTTATGCAGATGATGTGTACGCACAGACACTTTGGGGATGGAATGAAATGTTCATGTTTGATCACAACTCTGGCTTGTTTGTGTTCCTGTCCCAATTTCTATAATTTGATTTTCAAAGTGAGCCATGGTCAACTTCGTTTTTAGGGGGTCTTCCTTTCCGTCTGTCCCTCGTGCATCAAGAAGAAGGAAAATGCTTTGGGAACAAAGTTGGTCGTAGTATGCTTTGTGTATTTGTCTTCAATTCGGGCTGCCTGAGTTCCATTCCTGCAGGGATCACTGGTCCCTTGGGACTTTTTACAGCCCTAATAAATTACAAAGAGTGCAAAACACTTAAGTCGTTCTCCTATCATTAATCTCTACGCAGATATCAACGAATGTTCCAGTGATCCATGTTTAAACGGAGGGACGTGTGTTGACCAGGTTAACGGATATGTTTGTAACTGTCTGGCTGGATACGGGGGAGTTCATTGCCAAACAAGTAAGTGGGTTTCCTAAACAGTAGCCTTGATGTGACCCCAGCCATTGTCTCGTAATAAATTGTCACATTGTTAAAATGTTCCAAAATCTCGTCCAAAACTCAGTCACCTATTATCGCTCACGTAATTTACACAAACCGTATGAATAATTAATTTGATGAAAATTTCACCAGATATCAACGAATGTTCCAGCAATCCGTGTAAAAACGGAGCGACCTGTGATGACCAGGTTAACGGATATGTTTGTAACTGTCGGTCAGGATACGCTGGAGTTCATTGCCAGACAAGTGAGTGCCTCTTTAGACTTGGCATGCTACAGTATGTAGCAACTTTTCTGCCAGCTCTCATTACATGCATGTCTCACTCTCTCTTCAGGAATAGATAGGTACGGGGAAGGTTCAAAAGGAACTACCCCTCAAAATTATCAATAACCGTTTAGCAAATTACAGAAGCGTACGGGCTCTCCAAAGATATCAACAGTCTAAAAAAGTGGTGCCAATATGGCGTACCAATGCCAAGCTCGCATAACCCATTATCGTTTTCTTAAAAACTTAATTGCCATGAGCACCACAATGTTGAAATTTGGACCGATAATTTCTTTCCAGCCACTCTTATATTAATGACTTTGTTGATGTTCTAATGCAAACAAACCGATTTTGACATTTTCGTGAAAAAGATTGATGAGTGTTTATTGTTCTCAGACAACATGAAAGTTTTTTTTTTTATCTTTGATTGGCATAATTCGTGATGGCAAAGCATTCTGGGAAGTACAGTAGGTGGCAAGTGTCTAAAGCTAGATATTTGTAAAAATGCTAGTTCTTGTTTATTGACAAATGCTTTCGTATATAATAAAATAAAAAAAACGAGAACTCCAATGGGCACTCTCATCAAATCCCCCTCCCACCCCTGTATACGTACGGTCACGAGGGTAGGCCTTTGCATTTTCGACTAGGAAAAAAGGCTATGGTCGTGGTATGCTTTGTGCACTTGGCTATTGATCGAGCTGTCTGAGTTCCATTCCTGCAGGTATCACTGATCCATTCAGACTCTTTACAGTCCTAATAAATTACAAAGAGTGCAAAACACGTAAGTCGTTTCCCTTTCATTTACCTCCGCGCAGATATCAACGAATGTTCCAGTAATCCATGTTTAAACGGAGCGGCGTGTGTTGACCAAGTTAACGGATATGTTTGTAACTGTCTAGCTGGATACAATGGAGCTCGTTGCCAAACAAGTGAGTATCTCTCCTCAGTCTCCGTAAGGTGCAGTGTATCTAACAACTCATTCTTGTCCCCAGAGCCGCTTGTCCTGCAGAGCCTGTGCACGAGAATAAGTGGCCCCGTAGACACGCAATTGTGGCTCACTTTATATGTTAAAGATTTATATTTTTTTTGCAGATATCAATGAATGTTCCAGTAACCCTTGTTTGAACGGAGGTGCGTGTGTTGACCAGGTTAACGGATATGTCTGTAACTGCAAGTTTGGATACGAAGGAGCGCGCTGCGGAACCGGTACGTAAGAAGACCATTTTTGTTTAATTCTTAATTGCATGCTCCTGTAAGGAAATTTATATACAACGGCATCCCGATTTTACAAACCTACAAGGCCGGGGCTTATCCCGATTTCTTTCAAAGCATAAATCGACTGTGGGTATTTTTATTCCCACCCCCCCCCCCACCCCCCTGGATGGGATGCTAGTCCATCGTGGGGTCATTCCCCAGCATTAAATTCGTCGGTTCCCATTTATACATCTTGGTGGAGGGGAGGCACTATGAGAATAACGTGTCTTGCCCAAAAACACAGCACATTGACTAGCGATCGAACCCGGACCGCTCGATCTGAAGTCCAGCCCACTAACCATTAGATCACCGCTCCTCCCTGAAAAGGGATATGGTTCAGTGAAATTACAATGTTAGACTAAGTGGAACAAAATCAAAGGGAAACCTAATTATGGGGCGGTTTGAGTTATTGAAGATGTGTCATCGCGCAGACATATGGCTGAACATTATTAATTATTCATGACAGATCGGACGAGGCAGCAAATTGAAATGCAAGTGCAAATCACTGAATGGGATGAGAAAGGGCTAGGGACCAAATTGAATACGTAATGTGAGAAAAACTCACTTCACAGATTTCTTTAAGTTCCAAATTAAACTTTCATGCACGGAAGAGAAATGCTGGATCTGCAATTTAAAGACGTTGGCACTAAATGTTTGTGCGCCTCCTTGCTACGCCCACATCTTTAAGCCTTATTGCGTATTTTACTGCACATCCTTTCTTCCCACGCTTACTGATTTCTTGAAGTTCCTGCGACTTAGGACATAAAAATTATACAAAATGGGCGTGCTATGAGCCATTATGAGAATCGAGAGTTTTTTTTAGTTATGATTAATAATTTAGTTATTTAGTAAAATTGCTTTTAGCTATAATAAATCATTTCTTTTTTTTTTTCAGCTATATGGAAAGAGTACACGCCATACATATGCGGACCCCACAATCGGCAACTGATTCAATTCGGAGGTATCACTGAGCAGCAGTGTAAACAGCAATGTTTAAGCTGTGCTGCCATTGAGTACTGGTCTGGTTCAACAACTGGTTGTTTCAAATGCATTGATCCCAACCAGCGGTTTCCATTTTCCGACACCAGTGATGGAGGATATCCACCTCACGTTTTTGTTAAGAATTAAATAATAAGTTAATTAAGACGGTTTCCGCTGAACATTCGATCAATGAAGGCGAAGACAAAGTTACCAAAAAGACTTCATAGCATGGTCACTGTTTTAAGACAGTTAACAAAATTTTAGCTCTCAATTGGCTGACCCCGCGAGAGAAAAACGAATTAAAGTTTTTCATATTTAAGTTGAAATTACGGTCTCACGTCAGTTCAAAATAAACCAACACGCGTTTTGAGCTCTTTTTACGAGGTTTGACATCAAATTTCTCGAGAATGCTTTGGAATGAAATAGCGAGGTCAATATATTTGAGGAACGAATTATACAGTGTGACGTTTCAAACGGTATACAAAATGTTACTGTGCTATGAGTATTTTGGTGATTGATTTTTGCACTCTTTGCTCGAACTTTAAGCGGAATCCGTTTATTTCAGGCATGTCGTTGTTTCTCTTTCTAACCATCGACTAAAAGGAACAATACTAGACAAAAATATATAACCACAAACCCTGAAAGATTGTCCGAAAAATGATGAGATGGCCGAAAAGCGAAGCTTCGAAAGAAAATTGTGATATTTGAGGACAATCTTACATCCAAGGACATTATCCTCAAATATACCAGCAAGCCAGGAGGGATGTCTATTTATTTTATAACCCTCCGATTATTTTTTACAACGCGCTTTACCGCCGGTTAATAGGAAAAACCCACAGAGTGATAATCACGTAAAAGTGTGAGTGATAGTCATGTAAGTTTGTTGGTTTCCGTATTTTTTTAACACTGTGGTTCAGGATTGAAAAGTTAGTCATAAAAAGGTGACTAGGTTCGTTTGCTTTGTACTTGCCAAAAAATCGAGCCACTGATATCGTATCTATCGCATCCGACGGGGTATATTGCCTGATACCCATCGTCCGATTTTGTACCATGTGATGTGTTTTGTCCAATCAGCGCGCACCGAAATTAATCGGTGGGTTATTGGTGTTTCTAGCCGTTTAATGGCCTGAAACAGAATATAGACTTGGACCAGTTTGGTCTGTAATTGCCTATTGTTTGCGCAACTTGATTAACATGTAACTATGTATTATTCTTAAAAAAATAACCATTTCTAGGTAGAGTCTGGTTTGAAATAGAGTATTGATTTTGGGTAGGTCTCAAAAAGGTAGGGAGAAACGTCAATACATTTGGGTGAAAAACAGCGTACCTTTTTCAGAAAGATCCCTTCTTAGACCAATAGTAACTTGACACACTTTATCGCAAAAATACAAATGCACGCTTGGCTATGACCTCCCAGATACAGGTTGGGCGCTCTTCTAACGTAGCTACGGGAAGACTATAGGCCATTTCCTAGATTAATCTGTGACAAGCGTCCTGCATACTGCCAGGATCGGCAATGTCGAAACTATATGTCGTTAAAGAAAGATCCGTATCTTGCATTCGCACGAGTTGACCTCCCCTTCCAACTTTTTTAAAACGTAGGCCGAGTTGGCTAGAATCAGACCTTATTTAGCAAGATCGGGGAGGACAATTGTTTCATATTTCATCAGACTGTCGAAAAAAAATATTTAACAGCTAAAAAATATACTGTGGTTATGTAGCACTTGGCAAGACCTCGGACAAATCTTGCAAAAGTCTGTATATCGCAAGATATCTGTTTATGTACGGATGACAGATAACAAAGTCTTCATTACCTTTTATGGGCATCGTGAAAGTTGTTTAAGTACTAGATGTATATACATGTAAATCTATGTTCGCGATATTTAAGGAAACCTTTAAAGCTGTTTTCAAAAGCTGTTTATCAAATGAAAGGATTTTCAACCTTTGGAATTTTTAAATTTCTTAAAATGTCATAAAAAACAGTCAGTGGGAAATTTTTTAACTTTTAGTAGGTTCTAGTAAGTTATTTATATATAAAGTTATTAATGTTCGGGTATATTGGGAAGTTTTTTTCATGATTTTGTTATATAAGCACTCACTGTAAAGAAATTAGACGTTCGTTAGAATTATGACTTAACAAGTAAAGAAATCCTCTAGTGGAAAAGAAGCATGATAAAAAATCCTTAGAAACTGAATAATACCAAAACATTTAACTAATGAGCAAAGAGCCATAACTTTTAGTAATGAAACTTGCTTTAAACATTGCTTAGGGAGAAAACGTCGATTTTGTTTGTAAGTTAATATTTTATGTATTTATGTTGATTTTCTATTTCAGCGGTACTTTGTGCAAAAGTTTCTTTGTTATTCCGGCTGATACTTTTTGAGCTAGGAATTAGGGCCTGATTACTTTTGCGTTTACATGCAAGTCAACCAGGCCAGCCCGGTTAGCCGAGATCCTGGTATTTCAATGCCGAGATCCCGACTAGCCGGGAAAAATATTCTTCTTTCTAAATAGGATGTAGAAGCAGAACAGCTCATGAAGCTGCTTAAGAGTAGAACAAAACACTCATAGCTGAAAAAGGTCATCAACTTCATCCGACTCAATCTTCGTGCCACAATCATTCCTGCTAAATTTAAGCCGCCGTTCATGACCAATCTAGTCCACCCCAGGCTGGCGTGGCTCATGTAATACCGGGCTGGAACTCATCTCGGAAAACTGAGCCAGTCGGCTAACCGGGCCAGCCTCGCTCATGTAATCAGGCCCTTAATTACAGCCATCTTAGTTTTCAATTAGCAAACATATGTTACAATACGGCGTCTTACATTTAACAACTTAATAACTAAAAGTGGCTATAAGCCACTAAACTCGGAAAAGTTATTATGAAACAAAAATCGAAAACAGCAAACTGACAAATAAAGGTTTGCTAATACAAATAATAATAATAATATCATTGGCTATAAGTCGAGCGATTTTTTTTCACCAAATCGTACTGAAATAAATTCATCTTTAGCTGAGTGTTTTGGGTTAGTTTTTTCCAACTGGTTTTAAAAAAACCAAAGATTTACGGTCTCAGCTTATAGCTGAATAAATATCATAATGTTATTTCAAGAAAACTGACATGAATACAATATTTCGGTTGGTGACTAAGCATGTTAATTTTATGTAATTTAACAAGAAATTTAGGTATCAGAGAAAAGGTCTTATTCTCTAGAGGCCTTAAAACACTTGCACGCATTGCGTGCATATGTCTAACAGGAAACGAGTGAAGGAGTGATGGAGTGAATTCACTTCGCCCACTACAACTCTTTTCCGAGTTAAAAACGAAGTGTGTCAGTTTGCTTGCAGGGTCTGGATGGGGATGCAAAAATCTCAGATATCAGTTAAAATTTCGGCGATTTCTAGGGTGTCAGTTAAAATATCAGTCCATTTCTGAGCTACTTCAATCCATGCCATAATTCTTTGTGGTTATTGCTAATTTTTGTTAATTCCCTGTTTCAAATGTAAAAAGAGGCAAGTGTCCGAAGAATTGTGTTGTGGATTGTAGTAATGTTTTGCAAATCTCAGCTATTAGTTAAAAGTTCGTCGTTTCTTTGCTGAGTCAGTGAAACCCCGTCCAGACGGCCTGAACAGATTGAAAGAAATGGAAAAATGTATAACACAATTCGCTTGTAAGCAAGCCATTAAATAGCTAAAATGAAAATATAATAAAAGTGTACTGTTGGACGTAAAAGCTGTGCTTTTTTTATGTTCTATATCAACATTTCTCGGAACACTCAACAACAGGGCTGTCTCGAATCACCCTGTGCCTCGTTCACTATTCGCCCATAGAAAACTCGATCAGTCTTCTAGTCCAATTGTGAATATATTCAGTACATAAACAGATCAACCACACTTTTCCATGGTCTACACCCTTTTGTTAAAAACAAGCAATGGTATATTGCAATTCCTGAGTTTTGTTTGGTTCGTTTACAGGCAGTGAAATATGAGCTTATGAACCATTAACCACAAATTTTAGTTGCCTCTACGCGTCCACGAAAACAGTTTGGGAGCTGAAATATTGCAAATCTTTGGGCGTTTTTTTAATGAAACAACTATTCCAATCGCGCTTGTTGGACATGAGATCGTTTGACCTACTCGGCGCTACGTGCCTCGTTAGCTATCTACCATTTCACATCCAACGCGCGCTCGTGGAATAATTGTTAAATAGACCATAGAAATGACATCAGAAAATGTTCAAAACTCAAGTGTAACCACGAGCCGTTAGGCAAGTGTTTTCACTACAAAGGTTTGGACATTTTATGGCGTCATTTCTATGGTCTATAAGAGTGTAGACCAAGGAAAAATGTAGTCGTTTTGTTTCATACCATAACAAAGTCGAACAAATATTTATTCAAAGCGATGCCTGACCGTGAAGAAACTTTGCCGGTGGCACGATTCCCGAAACGTAAAAACGACAATGATACAAAAAGAAGATAAACAAGATTTAAAGAATGACTTTTAATTACCTGTTCCTCTCTTGTTGAGTGTGTGCCTATCGCTAGAGGAAAGCAAGATTATTTTTCTTTCTGAAGATCTTGTTAGGGCTCTTTCACTGAACATCGGCAGTCCGCTGCCGGTTTGCTAGCACTATTCTTCTCAGTTAGACAAAATATTCAAAAGCCTGGTCAATTTAATTTGGAAATATCACCTGAGTAGAAGTCCAATCCTGAATTCCGAAAACAATAGCGTACTTAACTTAAACAAAACAAGATGAAATTCGCTTTCATTCATGAAGACCAAACTTACGGCCCGCGCGTGTGCTTGGCGTGATTTGACGTCACTTTCATGGTCTGATCCCTCAACGACAACAACTTTGGACCAATCAGCGCGCGAGAATTTTCTCGGTTATGGTATTTAAAAATTGGGGTTTTGACTTTAGATTGTATTCTTAAACATATTATATTAGACGACTCACCCTGATTTTCTATGAGCGACTGTCAATTAATAACTCGGGTGCAAATTGTTACCATGGAATTTTACGAGAGAGGCAATGAGAGAGGCAGTTGCCAAACAAACAAACAAACAAACATTGGCTCTGCATGAGCCTCATAAATCATGAGTGGTCCATTTATGTCGTCCTCTGTAAAACAACAACCTTAAAATGACAAAATACTGTGCGCTTTCGTTTCGCTTTCGTCAGTTCTCCGCTTCTTGGAAGGTATTTGGTGGTGACATATATCTCCCAGTGAAAAGAATGGAATGACAGATTACAATGCTTATATTTCCGTTTCACACAATTTCTCTTTATTTTTTGATAGCTCTCACTGAGAATGCATTCGATCTCCGTATATCATGCGATTTATGTTGATTTTTTTCTTGAGCTTTCAAAGACTTTTTCGGTTTTTCTCGTTTCTTTTAGCAGATTGAATGAAAAAGTACCTAAAATACTGATGTAAAGGCATTGGGTTTCGCAAGGACTCTGTCGCGTGATATTTCTTTTTAGCCCCAGTGAGGTAGCTGTTTATTGATGTTTGTATCCTTTCTCTATTTGGAGTTCCAATGTTGAGGACAAAAGAAATTAAACAATAGTATTTCGAAAGGCCTTTGAGTTTATTTTGCCACCGAAATTTCGAAAATTAACCTTATTATTGTACAACTTTTTGCAATATTAGAGACAAAAGAAACATGTACTTTAACGTTCGTTTTCAAGATCCCCACATGGACTTCAAAGTAGTGGATTGTAGAAAGGTCTTTGTCAAAACGAAGCTCAAGCGGAAAAACAGACGGCCGTTCGCCATTCACGAGTGGTGTGTTTTCACAACACATGCCGAGTAAAAACTCATATTTCTTAACAACTCAGGCATGACACTCATACTGTTCGATTTGTCCTCGAATATTGGGTACTCTTACAACCAATCATATTCGAGAATTTTGTCACAGTTTCATTAGAGCTGACAACATATTCACAACAAAGATAAATGAAGCAGTGTGATACATCAAATCACGAACATGTGAAAATTGCGTGGTATAAATTTGTCTTCAACAGAGTACCTTCAGTTTACATTGAACTTGCGTAGTCGTTAGATCGGTAACGTGTTTAAAGAAAAGAAAATTGAAATTAGATTTCCTCAGTTAAATGTCCCACCAAGTTCTTTTGAGTTTTGCTCTTTTTCTCATCCCAATAAACACAGATCAGAGCCAACTTGACGGCGGCCGTGGTTTAAAGCGAGCAGTTCATGTAAAGGGAAACCGAGTGTCGTACGGACACTTTACAGTCGACAAGTTTTATCGTCTTCAAGTAGCAATTGGTTCATCTTCTCTCGTGAGCAACTATAAAGAATGCGCTCTGGGCTGTGTTAACACTTCGTCATGTCTTTCGATCAACGTCGCCTCTTCTTTTGATGCATCGGGAAAATACCGATGTGAGTTGTTAAACGAAGACAAGTACTCTGCAAACCCAGGCCAGCTTGTCAGCTCACAGGAATTCCACCATTACAGCATAAAGGTATTAAGAAATAAAATTATTTATGATTCTCTTTTTACCAAGCTCAAAATTGAAAATACAATTTTCCACTTTGTTAAGAATTGAAAAACAAGCACTACCACAAGGGAAAATTACTTTTAAACGCATATTATTATGGTAACGGGAGTTTGACATGGGTTTTTTTTTACCTGTTGGGAGTTAACGAGGGAACTTTCAAATATGCACTTGAAGAAACGCTTCCCGTGAATTACTGGTTTCCCAACCTTTATTTTAATCAATTCGCTATCCCTTTACAAATTTTTCACTTGACTGCAAATTTCGTTAGTTAACTACTTGTAATCAAAGTTAACGTCCCACGTTGTGAACAAGTATGTTGATTACTCATTAAACTACGTACTTTGAAGAAAAATCCGATGAGCTTATTAAGTCAGTTGATAAAATGGTGGGGACCACTTAGAATACTACCGATGTAGTCAATAAAATGTTTTCTTTTTTTAAGTTGTCAGAGACTCGGCTCAACATAATGACAACCTGAAGCCGTCAATTTTTAAACAGGTCATTGGCTTAACTTTAAGAGTCTCACTGTGCTAAGTTAAGTTGTAAAACTAATTGCGTACAGGCTAGTACAGGAAAATTCAACAAAACGTCTTTTATTTCCTAGAGAAATTGTGCTTTATTTTGTTAGATTGTTACTCCGAGTGATGTGCTTCTACAAGAGATGAAGGTTATTTTGCCTATTATATAAGTTAATTAAACCTAAGACAAAGAGTGGTTTTTGAATTTGTTAATTTAAAGGTACAGAGACATGCCGCAGCGATATGTTGCAGAGGCAAAAAACGTCATGTACACACAGAAGAAAATGTGTCGTGGATATGCTATCAGCACACACGAGGGGACGTTTCGCTCTGAAATGTCTGTTTGTGTGCCAGCACCTCAAAGTTAACGAAAACACTAGCGAGATGGAAAAAATATCACATTTTTTTTTATTTTTTGTTTTTACAATTTATTTTTCAAGAAGAAAAGTATTGAGAACTAGAATTTTTTCCACAGACACCATGTTCAAGTTTTCCGTGTCAAAACGGTGCAAAGTGTGTTCCGAATTACGGTGAAAATGAATATTACTGTGATTGTGTTCCCGGCTACACAGGAAGGCTTTGTGAAACAGGTGAGATGAAGTTCATTTTTATTAATATTTAAAAGATTTCTGGATAACTAGGCTTGATTCATATTGGGTTAACTTTTTAATCTGGGGTAAACCTTTGATACACTGCTAAACAAATTTAAGTTTCGGTAGAAGTTTAGTTTTAATTAAAAACAATCCTTTGCAATTACAATTGGAATGAGAGTAATGAATTGGAATAAAAGTAATTTTCCCTACCTTCCGGGAAAAACTTTCGATTCAGACTTGATAATCGAAAAGTTTATGCCTGATGGAATTCACGGCCAATGTAGGATTCACAAAGTTTTTTTTTTTTTACTTTCGCTTCGACGCTTGAAGAAAATATAAACGCACGCATGCAAAACTTGAAACTTTTCAATACCGTTTGGCTCTAATTTCACGCAGATATCGACGAATGTTCCAGCAATCCCTGTTTAAACGGAGGTTTTTGTACCGACCTGGTTAATGGATATGTTTGCAATTGCCAACCTGGATTCGAGGGAGCTCGCTGTGAAACTGGTAAGTTACTGTACTGAATTAAACACAAATAAATATTGCTTTTGCATTAACAAGAGAAAAAAGGAAATTAAAAAGGCGACTGTATACTGTCCAACAAACCTTCGTCTCTCCGATATAATATCAAATTCGAATTTTAAGTTTGCAATGTACCTTTCATTTGTCAACGAAGAACACAGAACGTCTAGAAATATGTTCATTACCTTTTATGGCAAAGTAAGACAATTTGTCGTAATTGCAGAAAGCATCCCAACGGCTCGGTTAAATGGCCAAGACGGCCTATAACTAACTCTAGTCATCGGTAAAAAATACCAATCGCCAAATATTTTATATTTTACAAATGTGTCACAATTGTTGTAAACGAAAGTAGCCTAATGTCTGTTGTTAATGTTCAGTTTCTACACAAACTCCAACACTATCCCAGGCACCTTGGGTCGCCGCTGCCCAATTTTATTTATCCCACTTCTTTCCTGAGTGCTCTCCGACCAATCAAAATATGAATTCAGTGTAAAAACTAGGCGTTGGGAACAAAAACCTAATGTTCCAGCATGTCCCTACAGATATCAACGAATGTTCCAGTAATCCCTGTTTAAATGGAGGGGCTTGTATTGACCATATTAACGGATATACCTGTAGCTGTCAAGCTGGATTCGCAGGAGTTCACTGTGAAACTAGTAAGTGACAGCTTTTAAACACCAAAATTATTTAATTTGCCACACTGTGCACTTTTCATAATCAGTAACCCTTTGCCTTCAATCTGAATCCGCAGTTTACCTGTTATTTAAAATTGTTAGACTGTAGGTATTCAAAACTCAGTTGAGCCTGCTGTGGTACATTTTATAACGGACTTTTTGCACAATTAGTTAATTATGCTGTGGTGATGTGGCGTTGGGCTAAAAATCCACTTTAAGAGTAGGGGTTGATGGTTTAAATTTTAGCCAGGGAAACTTCTTTGCTTTGTTTTATGTGTTTTATTTTTATGCATGTGCTCATATCATTTCCCTATGAACATTTGATTTATTGGAATGACGTCTCCAACGTCTCCTGTAATTAGAAAGTCATGGCAAGGTTTAAAATCATTCGATATCGTCTTTGCATTGTTTAACTAGTAAAATGAGCCCTCCTGACTTAAACTCGGATTTTCCGGATCAAAAAATTAAGAAACAACACCCTATGACAGTTGTAATTTTTATTTCTACCATTTCATAGTTAAGTTCTAAACGCTAAACGCTAACTAAATTATTTAAGTTCCTCTTGAGATGAAGTAGACATTTGTTCGGGACATTAGCATTTATCGCTCTGAAAAATAAAATGTAATCATTCTTTAACAGGGGAGTCATTCTTTTATAATAATTCATAATTTGTTATAGTTTATTTTTCTTGATCCTCTGATCCTACTAAACCAAAGGAAACGTCATAAGTGGAGTAGAAAAAATTTTAAAACATTCAACCCTTATGCGATTTTCGTTTGACTGAGGTCGTTTTGCGGGTACATTATTTATTTTTACCTCATAATTAGACCAAAGTATTTAAACGTTATTTCCTAAAGGAAATGGTGCATTTAATCTCGGTGGAGCCATTTTTCAGGGCGTGACCACTGTTGTTCTCTTTGTTTGAGTAAATTGTGAAATTTTGGTGAGTGGATACTGCGTGAAGGCGGTTACTTTGCAAGAACGGATACTGACGAATTAATTTTTGATTGTTGCTTGACACCTTGCGAGGTATTTTAGAGATATGACTTTAGTGTTAGCCCTTTGAGTTATGATCAACACTAAACGCACTCCATTCGAGTTCTTCAAACGTTTAACGAGCATTTTCTTTGCCAGACACCGCTTAAAAGCAACTAATGTTTTCTTACTGTCGGGGTTGCCTTAGTAACAGCAGATTCGTCCCTTGCACTCCCCTTTTCCGTATGCTTTCGTCTCGCCCGGATCACACACGTATTTGCAGGTGCCAGATATACCATGGTAGATATAGCACCCCATCGGCGGCTCCTCCACTGAAAGGTAAAAACCATTTTTAGGTGTAAGAATAGGTGAATTAAGGACAAAATGAAACGCCCATTTAAGGTGTATCAATTGACTTCTAGCTTATAAGAAACAGAAAAATCACCTGAAGACATATAATATTGCATTGTTCCTTCCAAATCATTTTCTCTTTGTAAATCGATATGTCGAACCGAACGTTGTTCTTAACAAGAGATTGCAAGTGATGTTAACGCAACGTACGCTACTGGCGCTTTATGTGTTAACAATTTTTCCTCAGCGCGCATGCATATGCTTGTAGCATGGCGTAGCGTGACATTAGCGACCTTCAGATTTGACTACGAGTACGAGATCGAGTACGAGTACGACTTTGGAATTTCGACACAATTGTATCCCCAAAACTATAACTCTTTCCTGTTGCAGACTAACACATAAATAAACGCTAGGGATAAGATTGGTGTGATAACTGAATTATATGAGCCACACGAATTTGGTTTGAAAACTCGTAATCGTACTCAATCTCGTACTCGTAGTCCAATCTGAAGGTCGCTATTAAAAGTGACATTGCGATAACAATTATGTGTGCAGTAAGGATGTGCAATAAGCCCGAACGTCCTTAGCACAGTAATGCTAATTGATGAGGTTGTTAACAATAATATAGACGAAAAGTTTAATCTATGACTGCAGTGTTTCAGCTCGAGCGAAGGGGAAATCCGGTTAAGTTGATGTAAGTTACAGAAATAAGATAATAAACGTGTCATGCAATTTACTCACCTGGCTGCTTGAAGCACCACTTAGTGTTTGGTACTGTAGGATCCCAACAGCAGGATTTTCCCAGACACTCCTCCTTTGTTATGCCATAATAGCCACATTCCTGGCGTTCAGAAGGAGCAACGGGGCAAAGTCCATCGGGGAGGTCTGTGCAAATAATGATGTGACAAATGCAATAACAATTTTTAATAAGGAATTAGCGTATCAGGGACAAAAAACTAAAGACTTTTAACTCTAGAAGCGCACATAAAAATTCTAAAAACTTCAAACTTAGCATACGCAATGCTGCTAATACGGGGACAAATTTCAGAAAAAAATGTGGCTTTCTATATTCTATTGGCTGTGTTTGGTTTGCAAGGTATTGTGATACAAAGATGTACAGCGGCCATCTTTTTTCTACGTTGGATTGCAGCTGCAGTTCAAGGGCTCGAAAAGTCGTTTATAGATGTATGCCCTGTGACTGCTTTAAAATCATTATACGCAAAAGCGCAACAGACAGCCGGTATTCAAAATAAAGTGTACTTATTCTTTCAGGTGGCTGATACTGTAGCCAGGTCGATCGGCACACTGTATCAGCTTGGACGTCGCACTCGGAACATTTTACAGTCAAATAGTTGATAAAAAATAAATAAACGGTTTGCAAATCGTTTCGGAAAATTAATTTTATACAAAGCCGTCACAGCCAGAATACGTTGCGCCGTTGTTTACAGCGTCCAAAACATAAAAAAAAAAATTTTATAAAAGAATTTTTTTTGTCGGGTAGAAATGCTCGTCGCGTATCACTGTTGTATAATCTTGCTGATACTTCATACATAACAATTTAAAGGCTATTTATTTCTAGAAATAAATAATTTTATGCAGCTTGCGAAGTATGCATCTCTCAGCTTCCCGTGGGTTGCTACTTCCGGTTATATGGGATATTCTTCATGTGTCCTTACAGAGAATTGTGGCAAGCGTGTTCGATACCCTTTCGCTTGATGTCTTCAACAAGCAAATACCATTTTCCTCTCCCTTCAATCCCTGTTTTCGGTTACACTTATCAGCGGTATGGCGGTTTTCCCCTTATCTTTAATGGGTTGATGCTTTGTATGTTTTTGTAATGTGATCTTTCAGTCACTGTTATGATCCCAGCAAAAAGATCCCAGCAAACAGAGCTTAGCCAAAACAACAGACACTGGTACTTCAAGTAAGTAGTATTTAGCTATGAAGGAGCAAAGATGCATAAAGGTATTTTCGTACGTTCATATTTCTTTACGAAGCAGAACTTTGCCCATGAATCACTGTCATCCCAGCAGCAGTTCCTCGCCAGGCAGGTCTCTTCAGTTATTCCAAGCCATCCGCATTCAAATCTGTTGCTGGGATTAACATCACAGCTTCCAGCTATAATTAAATCAGAACAGAACACGATGGGGATAAAAAATAATGGTCTGAACAAAAAACAAGCAATGACTACTGATGATTTTGCTTAATAACTGCTGGCATGGAAAAAACTTAAGAAGAGAAAACGTTCCAAAGATAAACAACCGCATATTTTAGAAATTAAATGTGTGAGTCGTTAGTTAAAAGGTTGTTCTCTGCAGTCCAAAGCCACCATTGATATCAACATTGAATGTCAAAGTTCAAATCTTCAATAGGCAGTGGATTCCATCTAATACTTTTTTGGCACGTTTTCTTCGATTACTTATTTTTATTAATTTTTATAAACCAGTGCAGTGGTATAGCGAGTGGTGGCAAATCGGTAAAAATGGTATCACGGGTGTGGAAAAAACCACACATTGTCATATCATTTTTGACAAAATCAGCTTGCAGAGTTTGACATTATTTTTTCAATGTTCAATGAGCCAAAGTTTATCGATATTAAGTCAAAACATCTTCGAATCTTCCTTGGCAATCTTCAGCAATCTTCGGAAATCTTCAAACAAGTTCCGGAAATCTTCGTAAAATGTTCGGAAACATTCGTACGACCTTCGGACAACATTTTGAAAATCGGAAAATAATCAAAAACCTCGTTGTTAGAAGGTTTATAAAATAAACAAAATAATACATGGTTCCTGAAGAAATGCAATTTCTCTTCTCGTGTTCAAATCGATTAAAACACTCCAAAATAAATTTCATATCTCCGCGCAACCATGTATTATCATCTATATCTCTACTCTGCAGATACTAAAAGTTCTTAATATTGTCTTGGTGTAAAAGAAAATAAAATAATTTTTTCAAAGAAAATCGATGAGATAATGTAGACTTTTGCTTTTCAAGAATAAATTGGTTATAAGTTGCGTGCAGTTAACATTATACATTTTTCTGTTCCTCATTTGAAACCGTGACGACATGGTATTTTATTTTTATGGTGTTATGTCAGCTGCATTTGAATTAACGCATCCATAATCGTAACCAGACCTTAGGCATAGACGAGGCAAGATCCTAGAATCCTGAAACACTTTGCCTACTTGTTCAACTGGTGATTTTTTTTTTTTACTAAGCATATCTTGTTTTCAATTTTGGTGTAAAATCTAGACGAGGCAGTGCCTCGTCTTGCCTATTGCTAGTTACGGGCCTGGCATCTATCATTATCAGAAAGCTAGGAAGAGAAATTTTTATCAGACCTCCGTCTTCCTGAGTTGGCTTTCCCATAACTGCAGCTGTACCAAAAAGTAACACGAAAACCAAGAAGTTTCCTTCCATCTTGCTGGGGTGTCGACTAAAGAAAAGAAAAAGTTTCTTTGATTCGCTGAAATTAAAGGGATTGGTTGTTTTTTTTTTAGGAAACCAAAAAGGATTTAGAATTTTGAAAAGGGACAAAACCTCAAAATCACCTGTCACTCGTCCACACACTTAGCCTGAATTAAATTCTAACCGTCTTCACAGCTGAACTGATTCAGGCTAACACACCCTACGCATTTCGTGAAAGTTGGGCTAAAATAATGCAACAGGTAGACCATTTGAAAAATACGCGACGCCTTCTCTCACAGCCACGTCATCGCTTGAAATGAAAGCGATTCCTGACTGAAGTACACAAATCTCTCCGTTTGTATCGTCAAAAGAATAAGCTTGCTGTTCATTGGTAGGGTGTTACAACAAATGAGTGGAATCATTTTGTTGGGTACAAGTCTAGATTGTGAATACATACCGAGTGCAACGACTTGTTAAACAGGTCTTCTCACACAAAGCACTATCCTCGTTGAAAACTTAGTCAACTAAGGCACGTCGAGAGAATGGCTTTTGCATTAAAGGCATCAATGATTATTGACAGAATTATTCAATATGTCATTAGCATCAGAGCCAGCCGACAAAGGCAAAAACAAACAATAGAAACTCAATGTTGCCTGAGAAAAGATTATATTCCAACGGAGAGGCACATGCCCAAACAAGATTCGGGCGTGATGCCAGCGTGAAATGGGTGTGGATGTGGTTTTACTGTAGAGATATCATTCTTTCAATAATGTTTTATAAACAACTAAGCTAAATATATGCTGCTTTATGTAAACATGTATTTTCCTATAACCAATCAATTTTACATTTCATCTTCTGATTTATGTTAATAAATAATTATACATTTTCTTTTCTTTGAGCATTTGTATATTTTGTAACCTCAGGCTTATCAATAGTGCTATTGTTTCAAAAAGAAATTACCCTGTTAAAATGAAGATTAAAAAATAATTTGATAAACTAATGACTCTCCATATTCTCGCAAGTTGTAACTTTTGCGAATAATTTACCAAATAAATGCTCCACTTTAATTTTCGCCAGAAACAATTTTACGGAACCTGACGGTAACCTTAACTTAAATTTGAAAATTCGACAATAGATCTAAGAACACAATTCAGGCGGTTTAAGGGCAAGTCGTGTTTAGGTATCTTAAATAAAATATATTTAAGTAAAGCGTAATAAACGGTAAATGAGATGTTCTATTGTATAAAAAGTATTTCACCAAACTATAAAAGATCTGAAGTTGATAATTTTTAATTATAAAGAAAAGATCATCTTGTATTTTTGTTAATCGCTGTGCGTTATAGTGAGTTTGCGTGTAGACGTATTTACTGGCCTACCTTACATATTTAGGAAAAGAAAAGATTGGAAATAAGACACGTCTGCACGGAAGCCAGATTGCATATTTCTCAGGCACTCGTGTGTTCGTAGTAACGGTTTAAACTGTAAACAGAAACGTCTGTATCAATAGAAACCAGACAAGTCTTGTAATAACAAATTAAACATAACTTCTTCAGTCTATGAAATGCACGATATTCCTGCATTAAAGTAGTGGAATTTGTTTCTTCTTGTGAACATAAAGATGAACTGTACTATCTTTAAAAAGCTAACTGGAACTATCATATATATAGTAAAAGCTCTGATAAGCTTAAGGTTCAGTAGAAAGCCCGATAAAGAGCTTGCGTGAAATTGAGAACTTCATTTATATTCTCCGAATGACAAGAGATCAATATCGTCTATAGCTAAAATTATCGATCACACGTGCAAATTGTATGCAGCATAATGAACGCAGGCGCAGTAGGCGGTATTCTTTCACTATCGGGAACGAAGCTAAGCTACTTAGTATATCGTTGCGTTACATGGTGTTTACAGATTAAAATTTGTGAAATAAGAGAAGAAATATACAATTAATTGTGCTTGCATTTACATTAGGCTAGTTCACATAATAGCAAAATTTCGATATTTTAAAATTCAGCCTAAAACAATAGACATCACTACGAGGCTCCGGGGAATAAACCCCACAAACTCTATAGTTTGGTCCCAGGAGCCTCGTCCTGAGGTCTATTATTTTAGGCTAAATTTTAATATATCGAAATTGGGCTATTACTTGGGTTACGCTTGTGTTTGTCATTCGCTTCAAACTCGTCCCTCGAGTCTTCGTTCCTTGTGCTATACGCAGGCATGAGCAATAAACACCGCCGCAAGAAGGTGGTGAAGGCGCCGTCTGCGTTGTTTGATAAATTGTATAATCGGCACGTTGTTACTTCTAATTGCCCCCGCAGGGTTTTGGCCCAGAGGCCAAAATCCAAGGAGGAATCATTGTAATCCGCGCGAATATAGAGTATATATATTTATATATACAATCTTCGTTCACTGTCCAAAATCCACGCGCGCAATTGGTTAAAATAGATCACGTGATTTTGCTACCTGTCGCAGCAACTCAGACAGTGCAGTATTGACAATAATGCACGAAAATCGTGAATTGAAGGTGCTCAGCTCAAAGCTGTAGAAGTGGAAGAAAAGTATATCCTCAAATATCAACGATCCAAACCAAACAAAATCGAAGAGGATAACAACTTGAAGCGCCATGTCAAAGGTAAACTGCAGCTCAATAAATACATTTTGTGTGCGATTGACTTGCTTGTAGTTGCTGATTGTGAAGCCATCGACTGCATGAACAACCTCCGCTACTGTATTTATGAACGACCACAGCTGATGAACGATTTTATGAACCATTTTAATATATCTATATAATTTATATTTTTATATTATTGATATAATCCGTGTAATTATGTATACTACACTTTTATATTTATATATTATTTTTTTTGAGTTCTTAAGTCGATGATCGCTGCAGTCGATGAGTGACTCAGAGAAAAAAGGGACCTTGACAAACGCCCTGCCCACATGAACTCAATTTCAACCGCCCGCACGCCCTGCAGTTGAAATTCTCGTCATTGTGCAGCCAGGCGTGCGTGTTTTGTCAACAAAACACTCACAACAGTCTCTAACCCATAAATAGTATATACCAGGAAAATTCTCGATTTGACCAAAGTGAGCGCGCAAATGGTATCGGGAGTTGTGCAATGCCGACAAGGTTGAAAGCCCGCAAGTGGGTATCGGGAGGTGTGATAAAATTGCCTGCACGGTGAATGGTCGATGATGACGCAAGTAAACGATGTCTGGGTGATGATGACAACCCAAAGCTTGAGCACGTGCACAGATGACAACAAGTAAACAAACGAAGCTTGTAAACGTTGATTGCAGTTGGGCAGAATTTTAAAAAGATAATTTGAGGTTTTATTCGAGGCCTATTCATTTCACAATATCTAAAAGCCGAAAGCAATGCAATTGTCGAAAAGACTTCGCGTTAATTAACTAAGTAACTCGCAGAAAAGTAAGAAAATCCACATTTTTTAAGACTCTGGATGTTGGTACGGTCTGGAAGTCGAACCCGAGACCTCCCACACAACAGTCTGGCGCTTTACTAACTGAGCTAACTGGTCGGCGGATTGATATTTCGCCTGCTTCCAACAACTTAAAAATGGCTAAAACATAAATTGTCAATTGTTTGTTCAACTCAAGTTTCTTACATCTGCTTACTTCCTGATAAGAAACTTTCCTAGGCATCTTTACAATTTTACAATTCTCCAGAACCGTATCCTAAAGTTATTTTGCCAGCACTATCTCTCAAGTTATGCAGTATTTACATGTACTGTGACAATAATTAATTGAACTCGGTTTTCTTTTCATCAGATATCAACGAATGTTCCAGCAATCCCTGTTTAAACGGAGGGGCCTGTATTGACCAGGTTAATGGATATGTCTGTAACTGCCAAGCTGGATACGGCGGAACTCGTTGCCAAACAAGTGAGTGCCTTTTCTCAGTCTCCACAAGCTGCAGTGTATCTAACAACTCATTATTGTCCCCAGAGCTGCTTATCCCTCTTAGCCCGCAGAGCCTGTGCACGAGAATAAAAGGCTCCGGAGACACGCGATTTGGGTTCAGTTAATATGATGAATATCTTTTTCCTTTAGATATCAATGAGTGTTCCAGTAATCCATGTCTAAACGGAGGGACGTGTGTTGACCAAGTGAACGGATATGTTTGTAACTGTCAATCTGGATACCGAGGATACCAAGGGGTGCGCTGCGAAACACGTAAGTAACGATGATGATGATGAGGGTGATGATAATGATGATGATGATGATGATGATGATGATGATGATGATGATGATGATGATGATGATGATGATGAAGATGATGACGATGATGATGTTTTATGGAGGATAACCTGTCATTGTAATAAGCACTGGTATCAAAGAGGACCATGTGGTTTAATATATGATACATTTATTGGCGTCTTTGTTTCTTTTTTTTTTCAGCGATATGGCAAGAGTACACGCCATACATATGCGGACTCCATAATTGGCAACTGCTTCAATTCGGAGGTGTCACTGAACAGCAGTGTAAACAACAGTGTTCGAACTGTGCTGCCATTGAGTACTGGTCTGGTTCAACAACTGGTTGTTTCAAATGCACTGATCCCAATCAGCGGTTTCCATTTTCCGACACTAGTGATGGAGGATATCCACCTCACGTTTTTGTTAAGAATTAAATAACAGGGTTATTTTAAGCTCTTCGAGCTAGACGTTATTTCTTTTTCTATCTATCGTACAGGAAAGATAATATATTGTAAAATCCTTTTTTTTTTGTCCCCTGGTAGGGTAAGTAGGTAAGTAAATTAAGAACATGCGCCCGTGCGAATGTATGTACTGCCCGCCTGCCTCCGACGATCGACGCCGCCGCCGCGACCAACCGACTGACAATGTAACTAAGTTAGTTAAAAAAAATATCTTAAAAAGAACAAAAGAACAAAAAAAGAATAAAAAAGAATCAAACATGAAGATTACACTCGTGCGACTCGTACCACCCGTACGGGTTCTAAATGACGTCAATGCTTACCGTTCCTACGACTGGTATAAGTGGTTAACATGATAATTTTTAAAGACAAAAACGGCAAGTATGCAGAGAAACTGTATCTCCTTTAAAAAAAATCATGCCGTCGCAAAACTGAGTTGTCGACATCCTGTTTCAACTTTTGTAAATACATTTGGGATACAATAAGTAACATTTTGATCGTTTTAAGCAAGGTATGTTAAAAGAAACTGCATTTTCAACACTTGATCGCATGAATGTAAATAGCAGATATAAAACCGCAAAAATGGTGGTCAATTTGTGAGTGAGAACGCTTCTTCTCCTTCTATAAGATTCTCCCAGTAAGTGAAGTTTATTGTAAGTTTGGTTAACAATTGGAAAATTATCCGATAATTTTATCATATGAACAAGCACCATAATTCACAAACTCAGTGCATATTTGTTAGGGCTCATCCTCGTTGTAAAACCTGTGAAACTCACACCCTATATTTAGCAGTCTTGGTTAATTTGAAATAGACGTTCTAGATTTAATGAACTACATAAATTAGCTTCCTTAGTATCTCTGACTTTTTGTACATTAAGGGAAAATAACTTAATCGTACAGCCACGTATTACCTTCTATCGAAATATATAGCGTTGGAGATTATAATTAAGTCTGCAGAATACGGTTTTTGGTTTTGCTCAAGTCAATTAACTTAGTAGCCTTCCTTGTGTATTTATCTATAACAATGGAACTAGCGAAGTCCGAAAGATCGAAAGGAATACAGGTCATATACTTCATTTGTAATAAAGGCTTAAGCATATTAAAAATAATGTTAAACGCTAAAAACTGTGGTTTGCCCTGTGCTCTATGTCAATAAGACTAATAAATTGAAAAAGAAAGAAGTAAAGAAAGCAACTTGATTTTTTTTTTTTCATCATCATGATCATTACTGCAACAAGACTGTGACTTGTTGGCTATTCGCTCATAGAAGACTCACTGAGTCGTCTATTCGTTTTGTGAATATTTCATAACATAAAATTGTAGTGTAAAATGAAACATATTAGACTACTCACCCTGGTTATCTATGAGCGATACTAAAATTAATAACTAGGGTTCGTTGTCCAATAATTACTAGGGAATTCAAGCAAACCACAACAGCATCGAGAACGTTACCAAACGAACGGCTTAACGAGCAGAACAATAGCTCTGCACGTACATCATCAATCTTGCACGGAATATTTTTTTCCATGTAAAACAAAAACACTGTGAAATATATAACAAAATAATGCGGCTTGCTTTCATCAGAAAAAAAACTCTAGTGAAATTTCGAAATTGAATGCTCTCTACATATTCAGCTAAAGTGGGTTCCTAAACTCATAGACTCACTGAACTGATGTTGAAAATACAGGGACACTTAGAAAAATATAAATTAATTTTCTTCGATAATACGTTTTCCACGACGTTAGAAACTTCGCGCACGCTGAGTGATGACGCATACCGTACTTTCTCGTTTAGGGTACCGAATAAACGCCGGGTCGCCAAGGAGGTATTATAAGCTGAGTGTAGGTATATTAGCAAAAAAAATATTTGTCATAAGTTATGTATGAAAACCATTGCTCAATGAAAACCAGGCTCCGGCGAGTAAGCTGCTGTAATCGGATAAACACCGGTTTCACCCGGCTAAGTTTGAAATATAACGCCCGGGTGTTTTATCGCGAAAAACACGGTAAGTCCTAATTACGCAGCGTGAGGCTCATAACGCCCCAGTTGTCCTCAAATCTAGAGGATTCGTATAACCAATCAGATTTAAGAGTTAAGCATAAATTGAATTAAAGCTGAAATTATTTTGGTAGCAAGTTTTGTTGAAGGCTTTTAACTGCTTTTCCGAGAAAAGAATTTCAAATCTCGTTGCCTTTACAACTACCTTGTGTCAAAATAACAGAAAAATATGGAATTAAACCGGGAGCTCCTTAAGATACCAGCACGTGTTCTTTTGGGCTTTACTCTTCTTCTCTTCATTTCACCAAAAGTAGACCAGAGCCAACTTGACGGCAGCCGTGGCTTAAGGCGAGGCATCCATGTACAGGGAAATCGAATATCGTACGGCAACTTTGCAGTTGACAAGTTTCATCATCTTCAAGTATTAGTTGGTTCATCTACTCTTGTTAGCAACTACAGCGAGTGCGCTCTGAGCTGTGTTAATATATCGTCGTGTTCTTCGTTTAACGTCGCCTCGTCTCCTAAAGCATCGGGAAAATACCGATGTGAGTTGTTAAACGAAGACAAGTATTCTGCAAACCCAGGCCAGCTGGTCAGCTCACAGGAATACCACCATTACAGCATCAAGGTATAAAGAAAAAAACTTATTTATGATTCTTTCAATCCTCAAGTCGACTTTTTTTATAGCTAATCAATCTTAAACATGCAGTACCATGAGAAAAAAAATGCTTAAAAGTTTTCATTTTAATTGTTGCACGATGAAGCTTTTTAACGCTCGTATGCTAGGTGTTGACGGGTAGTACATTCAAATCCTGATTTTTAGAAAAGGGTTGCAATTATTTCCCGATTTCTGATCTTTGGCTTTATTTAATTCGATATACTTTCCCGAAACTAAATTGAAAATGTTGTCAGTTAAATGCAATTAAAAATGACGTCCGTTCTCTACAAATATTGTGTAAACCATCTTTTTTGCTTTGAAGCGAATGTCGTCAATTTGCCAAATTATAAAACAATGTGCAGAACCTTGAGTGTTTCCGCATCTTCCATCTCTAATAAAACTTTATTTTCTTAATTTCAAATTTTAACTCCCCATAACCAAATTATAATAGTTCAATCCTCCTACCCTTAAGTTACGTTTTTCGGAAATTGCCTTGCCTATAGCTACAGAATGAAAAATTGTAGCCTTACGTCTATTTACTTCAAATTTATTTATCATAGAAGAAGTTTCTAGAGAAATTGTGTGTCAGCTAAAGCTTAGTTACTCTATTGACGTCCAACAAAACTTGTTGGGAGTCAGCTTGCGTCTTTACAGACTATTAAACCTACAATAAGTAGACGTAATTACTTTATTAATTATATATAGTTCATTTAAAGACAAAGAACAGTTTTAACTGACGACAACGGGTAAAACAAAGCTAGCCAGAATCCTTGCAAAATTTAAGTAAGGAATAGTTTGTATTTCTTTTTCAAGAAGAGAATAAGTATTTTAATTCTTAAGAACTAGTATTTTGTCCGCAGACACCATGTTCAAGTTTTCCATGTCAAAACGATGCAAAGTGTGTTCCGAATTATGATGAAAATGAATACCATTGTGATTGTGTTTCCGGCTACACAGGAAGGCTTTGTGAAACAGGTGAGTTATATCATGAGACAACTTCGCTTCACACGTCCTAATTAAACCCAACATGTGAAATCACTTTTGAATGATTAAGCAAGAATCACTCAGCAAGAGACGATGTAGATTTCTGTGTGTTTTGCAAACTGAAGTTCGGTAACTTTCGTTATTCAGTTACTCTTAATTAGAATTCAAAAGACTGTTTTAAGGACGTTCGCGCTAAAGACGTTCGCACGTAATTCATGTCGCAACGTCACGCCATGAGCGTACAGGCTGAGAAAACTTTTTTAAAGACATATAGAGTTGGTAGCTGATGCGATAACTTTGCTTGCAGTTTCTTTTCCAAAACGGTCGGTGATCCCCATTTTTTCGGGGTATATAACCTTTTATGATAAATCTTTACCGATTGAAAAAAAATTGAATGTAAGAAGTTTATTATTTTTTTCCATTTTCTCTTCCCGCGCGCGATCGAATCAGTCACAGTTTGCTGCAAAATCGAAACGTAAAATATATCCGTTCAATAGGCCCACTCAAAAAAAATATTTGGACAAAGAAAGTCGGCATACATCAATTTATTGAAAATCTTTTGTTGTCAGTCGCCGCAGAGGTCGTCTAAATCATAAATGAGCGCCTCTGTCTTTCAGATATCGTATCTCGACAACGGAATTCGATGACGTCCATTTTTTACATTTCTGGCATAAGTAACTCGTAAACTAGCAGTGTTGAAAGTGTAGGACAATTTGCAATGTTAGTAACTTACCGCAAAAACGCCCTTAAAAGATGAAAAGCTTAGTTCTCAGTTTTTACAGGATTGCAGTTTTTTAGTAATAATCAAGACTTTTGATAAGGCTGCAGGCCACCTAACAAAAGTTGTTGAAATTAAATTTGCTTGTGAATTAATGGTTCTGAGCTAACGCTTGGGTTTCATTTATTTTATTTTTCATTTCTTCTTGCTGAGGTAAGGGTTCTTTGTTGTTGGTTTCGAAGTTATATATTTTCGCCAGCTCTAGTTATGATGTTGCCGATTGAAATTATTTTACTCGCTCGAGCTTTCAGACTTCGTGATGGGTTAAAAGTTATCTTTATTTGGCGTTTGCTTCACAATTAATTTCACTGCTGGAACGTTTTAACGCTTAGGGCTTTTTGTTTGTGCTGGCTTCCAATATTTTTCTGCCAAATTATGTTACGCAGTTGTTTCCAAATTTTATACTGCCTGAATCAAAATTATTTGTTTTTGTTGAGCAATCAAAAAGAACGAGCCCAGCATTTTTATTTCTGTGCTGGTTTTTCAAATAGTTTTGTTTACTGCATGATTGAACTAATCCAGCAAGATATGATGCATCTCTGTTGTACAAATGTCAGCTTACATTTATTGAACTCTTGACTTTCTAGTATTGCGAAGAAGCCTCGACCTCTAGCACCATTCATCTACATGTTATAATAAAAAAAAAAGATGATAAAACACGAATCTTGACTACTTACTACTACTTCGCAGTACCTGAGCTTCGATCTAACTAAAGATCGACATATCTGGTAACAATGCAAAGTAAATCATTTTTAATGCATATCGATGTCTAATGTTTCCCAGATATCAACGAATGTTCCAGTAATCCCTGTTTAAACGGAGCGACGTGTGTTGACCAGGTTAACGGATATGTTTGCAACTGCCAGCCGGGATACGCTGGAGTTAACTGTGAAACTAGTAAGTTTTCAAATTTTGATTGTTCATTTGAATAGAGCTCGAGTAAAAACCATAATACTGCATTTCCCATAAACAAGAGAAAGTAGAAAATAATATTTTATAAACGCGACATGTACAGCACGGAGTTCTCTAACGAAGCTATGCATCTCTTATTTAATAAATTGAATCTTTGTCTAAAAAGTTGAAAGTTGTAGTATAAGAGTAGAAGTATTTATGATAAATTCTACTTCAAATACCACCTTCCCAGTTCTCCCATACCCCACAAAGCAAAGTCAAATTCGGTAAAAACTGCAATGAAAAATAATTTTCGCGTTGGAAACGACAACCAAAATCTATTGAGTAGAATGCTTTATGTTTTTAGATAACCCATTTTATTTAGAAATATGTTTATATTTCGTTTTATATTTACGCAGATATCAACGAATGTTCCAGTAATCCGTGTTTAAACGGAGCCACGTGTGTTGACCAGGTTAACGGATATGTTTGTTACTGTCGGCCGGGATACGCTGCGACTTACTGTCAGACAAGTAAGTATTCCATCTATTTCCGATGATCAGTAAACGCAGTTAATAACAGAGACCTTATAACGCTTTGTTTATAGACTCAGCATGAAAATTAGCCGTTCGCAGCTTTACGTTATTATTACCTAAATAGACCCTTTTATACGTATATTCTCGCAGATATCAACGAATGTTCCAGCAATCCTTGTTTAAACGGAGCGACGTGTGTTGACCAGGTAAACGGATATGTTTGTAACTGTCAGCCGGGATACGCTGGAGTTCATTGCCAGAGTAGTTCACGTGAGTAGTATACATACTGTACTGTTCTAACTCAATAATTATGCCACTCATTGTCCTGCGTGGATAAGATAAGGAAAAGATTGTGGCCTTCGGTATCTCACGTACCTTGCTCTTAATCTTTTTGTTTTGAATTTTTTGTGTTTCCTTTGTATTAATAAAATTTATTTTATTAAAAAAAATTGCGGCTAAAGTACAAAAGCATAGGTTTGGAACTGTCGGCCGCCCGACTCGTCCCCAGTCGTCTCTTATGCGAAAATAGCAAGACGCAAAGGCTTTTGTTCTTCATTCCCATGATTCCCCCCGTGTTCAGTTTCTTTCAGTCTTCCTAGTATTCCTAGACTCCAAAGATGACTGGGAACGAGTCAGGCCAGCCGCGGGGATGCGCCCTAGTTAACTACCAGACTGGCAAAAACTTCGTCTATTTTCGAGTACTGACGGCATAGCAAATCTCATAATTATTGCATGATATACATCTTATTAATCAAGCCCGAGGACCATATTAGGACAATATCGACTAACAGTATTGGGAGTAAGGACAGAGCGTAGCGAGGTCATTACAGAAAATTCCGCGGAGGATTTTCTTTGAGACAAGCAGGCTTGTCTAATAAGAGACTTGTTGCACGACTGTTTGATTCAGTTGGAATGACCTCATCAGTCCTTTTCACTTAATTTTTTTTTACGCATCAGACACAGCATAGTTAGTAGAGGGGACTGGTTAGGAAAACCGGCACACTTCAAAGGGCAAAACAATAGCGCGGCCGCCGATGTTGAACCGACCCATCACGTGACTCCGACCGTGCACAGTTTCTTTCAAGATGGCGGACAGTGCAGCCGAGTTGTTTGTTTTGGGAGAAGACTCAGAGACAATTATAGGAATTGTAAAGGAGATGAAGATATAGAAGAGCAAATTTCGGTCGCAGTTGGTAATGTAAGTATAAAGATTGTAATTTTGAGCCGTACTTTTGCACTGCCAAGCTTAAATTTGTTTCACTTTGACTGCACGATCGCGACTCGTATAACCTGTGTCAACAAACGGAATCCAAGCAACTCTTGCCTAAAATCTAAGCCTATTTATTGCCTTTTCGTCGACATAAATTTTCTCTGGGATCCCTATGAATCAAGAAATGCTTAAATGAAAGCTTGGTGTCGAAGTTCAAGCGGTCTGGGTAATAGCAACATGTTTATATTCGGTTCGAGTGTTAAAATTTGTAGCAGATAATTTCTTTACGATACTTCAGTGAGTCGCGGAAAGCTTTCCAGAAAATCCAGCTGAAAATCCAGAAAAGCCATCCAAATTCTTCGCGAAAAGTTATTAATGTAATCGTTTTTGGTGATATTTTTGTAGGTTGAGCACCACGAAATTGTTTGCAATGACTGTGGAAAAAAGTATAAAACAAGAGGAAGTTACGAGAGACACAAGGCTGCAAAACACAACAGCGAACAGCAGCAACATTTAAGCCCGAACCTTCTTGCAATGTGTTAGAAAGTAAAATGTTTGCTGCATATTTAAGGAATGAGTTGAGCAGATATTTGTACCAACAGCTTGAAGAAGGGGGCAATTAGTTTTCACAAGGCAATTATTGATAGTGACATCATTGCCAACTATAACTCAATTATATCAAGTGCAGAACTTGAACCAGACTGCCATGTTTGCAAGAATGTCTTGCATGGAATTGTGAGCTTGTATGTATTTGTGCGCTCGTTCGCTTTTGTCAAGGCCGGATATAGTTCATCGCTATAAGATCAAGGCAAAGCATACTAAAGCGAAGGCGCTTCGCAAGGAAATCAGTAGAAGTTGTAACGAGAACGAACAACAAAGAGGTGACTGAGACTGTTGTTAATGCATATTGTTTTGTTTTTATTCGATGAGTACCCCTATTCACAGTACATGTACATGTTACCTGTGAGAACAATTTTAATTTTCATGCTTATATCAGAACTATGAACTCTTAAAGGTCAAATTATACTCCTTGTCATTTACTCTAAATAATTGTAATCAAACTTTTATTCCATTTTTATGTTATAAATAAAAAAACTCAATTTGAAAATTGAAATGCCAGCTATCACTTTTTACTCGTAACCCTGGAGTGGCTCTGCAAGAGGGATGCTTTACATTTTTACCTGATCACTAAACAATAAAGACCCATGATCAATATTTTTTTTTTCAGTAATAGCAGGAAAATGTATTTGTACTTTCAATAAACCGTCCCATTAGTAAAGTCTCATTGCCTGATAGGTGAAACAGATGCATTGATTGTGCAAGGAGAAACTTGAATTTGAACAATCTTGGGACTTTGAAGAGTCAAAATAAACAATTTTTTTCCTATTGCAAAAAGCACTACAAAATTTCTTCCACAACTATAACATGAGTTACCGGTAACTCTGTTCCTATATTACATAATGTACACTAGATGCCATGCGGTTGATGGCCTACTTCAAAAGGCCAAAGAGGCAGTTAAGTTTTTACCTTATCCCAACATTAAAGCCCAATGATCAACATAAAAATTCTCCTTAGTGTTATCTATGCATTTCTTGCAATAAATTTAGGAGAATTAATTTCAACTTTCAATACACATACCAAATATCATTGTCATTTCAAGGAGAAATTTGATTTTGATCAATCTTAGGACTTTAAGGGTTGTATGAAATTTGAACTAAAAGCAAAAACCTTTTCTTGTATAAATAAGCAAAATGAAAATTCTTTCTTCAACTGTGAGCTATAATACATAATGTACAGTTCATGCCTTGTGGTAAAAGGCCTACTATGAATGGCCAAATAAAATAACTGCTATATGAAAGTACTGGCACTAACACAGTTGTGACTTAATTTGCTTTCTGCTTTTTTCGGCATGGTAACTTCAGATCAGTGACCTGTTCCCAAGCTCGTGTTTTGTCCTTTCGACCTCTAGTGTTGCCACTCTGACAGGACACTGTCATTTTTTTTCGAATGAACTGCAACGTAAATCAAAAGACAGATATTTTAAACACACTCACAATTGAGCCATGGTTGTAGTAACCAAAACACGGTAATCGAACTGTAGATTCGCCACGAATTGACCAGAATCAACAAAATTAATGGAAGCTTTGACAACAAAAGTTCAAAGTACTTCGGAGTCAAGACTTACATATTTCGATGTCTTCGGCTTCGAAGTGTTTCTCACAGGTAAACACCCGATCGTTGGCCAGTAAAGCTTTGAAGTCATGGTCGCTTTCCCTTGTCGTGGTGATTTCAGCGAGCCAGTCTTCTCTCCACTTCTTGTGGGCCTCATCTTTCGTTGCAGGCAGCTTCCAAATTCCGATACCTTTTATCCTTCTGCACGATCCGCAACCGAACACAGAACAGTTATCGCCGGGCATAACTATCTTGACACACTAAACTTTGAAATCATACAAATCTGAACTTCTTAATCTGTAAATTTGACCTAATATCTAACGATTTGTTTCTCTATCCGCTCGCATATCCATCCGCCATCTTGTTTTGTTGATTTCTGTGTGCACGGTCAGGATCACGTGACCACGCGAAAAACGTAACAAAGAGTTGCTTCTTTGATGTTTGCCGGTTTTCCTAACCAGTCACCTCTACTAACTATGGACACAGTGAGCGCTTTTATTTCTCAACGGCGCGTGGGGACGAGTAACCAAATGTAAGTCATTTTTATTCACGCCGCTGTATTTTCTTCGTTTTTTTTTTTTTATTTAGAACAATCATGGCTCGATTATACCCCTGAATGGTGTGGCAGCATCGACAATCGGAGAGAGATCATAAGAGGTATTACAGCCGAGGAATGCAAACAACAACACTGTTCAAATTGCGCTGCGATTGAATACTGGTCTGGATCAAAGACTTGCTACGAGTGCTTTGATCACACAACGCGTAAACCCTACACTAACACTGGTGATGGCTGGTATCCACCACACGTGTTTGTAAGGCAGTAAACAGCAGAGGAAAAAAATATTCCTCTGCAAATAGGATTTATGTCCCTTTCTTCTTGACGCATATAATAACTTCTTTTTAAAGTGGCTTTGACATTGTGGAGGAGTATATTGTAATTAGTCTTGCCTCCCCTAAAGGACAAATGAGGGTCACGTGATCATTCAAGCCATGTGAGTGCAATTCATGTTCATCTTCAGTTATCAGCTTCAGCTTCTTGAAAGATTTTTTCACTCCTCCTCCTTCCCATCTCCTGGCCACTGTTCTTGTTTGTAGTACATTTTTTCAGTGGCGTTTTCTTTGGCCACACATTTACTAGGCTTAACTATGTATCAAAGTTTTGAAGTTGATATTTTGATTAAAGCGGCTATGGGTTTAAACCAATATAGCCATTTCACTTCAGACACTTTTTTGTTTATTGTTTCCCAGTTAATCAAAACTATAACAGAATTCTCGAACGTGATTAATTGGTTATCAGTTGCTCGATTTGAGCACTAATAGGACAGTGTACGCGTCATGCTGTAATTGGACAGTGTAATAGGACAGTTTACGCGTCATTTTGCGCGCGTTGTTGTTGTGCATTTGTTGAGTAGACTGTTATGTGTTTTTTTTAGTATTCATAAAGACTATTCAACCGAAGGTTAGTTTCTTTCTCAAATTGTGTTATAGTTTTGATTAATTGGTAACATGACTTCGTGTCGTCCAATTCTGTCTGTCATACTCTTGGTTAAACAAATCTGACTCCCGCTTCGTGGCCGTGCGATTTTGTTAATCACTCGTATGATTACAGACCGAATTGGACTCCACTCAGTCCTATTACCATTATAAACAGAGCTCAGGCAAGGCAGCTCATTAAGGGAGGACTATTGACAAGACAGGAAAAAGAGAAAGAGCATAAACCATCGTTAGTAAGATATACACTGGTATTTTTGTCGTTATTTTGTGTTACCCTTACGGCTGTTTCCCTAGCTAAGAAACAACAGGGTTGCTTGTTTGGCTTGCGCTTAGAGCGCGAGATTAACTGTGATCTGAGTGTCATCTTGCTTACTAGTTTTGATAAATATTTGAGTACATGTATGTCATTTTCATTATAATAAATAACACTTCTGAGGAAGAAAAGTTGACACAAAGATAAATCTTAATTGATCACTTCCCAATGAAAGAAAAATTGAATATTGTAAATAAAAACATAGCATTGTTTAAAATGACAACTGGAAGTTAAGGAAACAGACCAGTTGGTTATGGAGTTGAACTTTCGACTACTAGCAACTACCCAACGGGCTGTCAGATCAAAACTTGAATCCATAATCTCCAGTTTTAAAGTCCAGCTCTCTAAACACTTAAGAGAGGGTCCATATGAAATCCATGCAATATTAAAATTTGAGTCTACATCGACCCTCTCAGATTTCCTTTATATTTTGCATGGGGTTACATATTGAGATGATAATGCTCTAGGTAGAATATTATCGCAAAATTCTTTAACGTGTGGAAGATATCGTGGTCAACGTGCCCATGTTCGGTTTTGAGCCAAAAAATACCCAAATTTTGACCCATCTTTCGACCAAAATATCTCTGCAAGAATTGAAGCTTTCCATATAAAAATACCACTGTAATAAGTATCACCTAGTACAATTTAAATGATATCATCAATTTTTTCCATCGCTTTCTGGTTAGGTAGTAAACCTATTTTAAAAATAAGGTATTTCGGGCAATGTGTGACACTAGAGACTTTAGGGTAAAATTACGTTTAAATATCGCCGATGCGGCGTTATTCTGATGGTTCCAATAGCCATTATTTTGTAAAACATTTACTAAATAATAAATTAAAGTCAAAAGAAGTATGTTAAGTTCAATCGGCACGTATGATTTTAGCGTACAAAAATGTGGTACATGTGAGCAAAACAAAAACAAAGTTCTGAAAGTTTTAGAACGAGTTTCATAACATGATGGATAGGTCGGCTGAGGATGTGAGAAATACCGCTTACATAAATCCAATAAACCTTTTGGCATCTAAAGTGGTTCGTGATGTTAATTATCCGGCTATTAAGTGCCCATAAATACAGACTTACGGCGTGAGAAAAGGTAAACAAGCCACTTGACATGTTCATCATCGATCGAATTCAAGCGTATCTTCACGTGCAGATTGGAAAGAGAAAACGTCGCTCACTCCTGTCTACATGGTAGTTATAATGTTCACAAACAATTCTGCAAGGATTTAGTTTCCACTTTTCTCGTAAGCGATGGCCTCAGTACTTCACATTTTCATAAGCCTGGTAAGTCGCTTTTCACCCGGGCGCCATGTTGTTTTGGACTAGTACCCAGTCTCTCAAGACTTGCCTCAGTGCTCGATCGAAACTCTGGAATGGACCATTGCATTGTTTTACTCGAAGCGTAGTATAGTACAGTACAGACGATTTCTTTCCGTGGCGCTCTCTGTCCAAACAATTTTTCCAGCTGCATCTTTCTGCAGACAATGTTTTTTGATGTCTTCAAACAATTTATGTGGGCATTTTGCTATTGCAAACAAATTTTTTTCAGGATTTTTGACCCTACTTGTCCACTACTCCAAAAAAATAATGTTGCGTCCCTAACTGAAGGTTTGATTTATAGTGTGGATGTGAAAACCTTTAATGCCAATTGAAAGGTCTTTCAAAGGCCTTGTTAACAAAATCGAACGACTGCGCAGTTCGATTTTGTTAATGACGCGTATAATTACATACCCAATTGGACTTCACTCAATCCTTATACACTGAGGTTATATCCACCATCTCTCTAGCTCCTGTTCATGCATATGCCATATTGCAGATCAATGTGATACCGTAGAATTCTGGTTATAAGCCCTGGGCTTATACAACTTCGTAAGGGGTTTTGGATGGGCTTATAAGCGGAGGGGCTTATATTCGGGAGGGCTTATAAGCGGAATGAAAAAAACGTTTCGCAAAGAGCCACGGGAGTGTTGATCGAAATACGTTTTTAAGTTGAAAACACACAATAAACCAACATTTAGCCCTGTTCAGTACTGTCATCCGGCAGAGGGGGCTCATATCCGGGGGGGGGGGGAGCTTATAATCGGATGTAATTTTTTGTTTCCAGGTAGATGGGCCTATAACCGGGAGGGCTTATAAGCGGGGGGGGCTAATAACCGGAATTTTACGGTATATGGAAAAGTTAAAGTAGGTTATACACAACATTACTTTCAAATTAATGAAAACACTAATGAAGTACTAATAAATCTTAAGTGAGGTTCTCTGCGACAAATCGCTTCGTGTGTACTACTTCAAAAAGTCCCTGCAACAAGGCGTTTGTGCGGTGCACCTGCAGCGAATTTGGAAGAGGAAGAATGTAAACTAGTTTTTGAATTCAATACATGAAGCTCTTTCATTGGTTAGTTTATATTTTGTTGCAGAAGTGCACACACGCTGCGACAAGGCTCCTTTCACTCATTTTGTTACTGCGATCAGTCGCACGAATTTAAACTGGTTTGAGTTCGTGCCTGGTGCAGCCTCGCCCTCGTGGATCATGTCTTTCGTGCGCTGTCGACATGTCGTCATGCTGACGCGTATATTTGCATTCTGCTCGCTTGCTGCAAGTAGTTTCTTTTTCGTTGCTCTAGCCTTCACTATATCCTTCTTTCTTTCATCCGTGCTCTCCACTGGCTTTCCACAAGTTGCTCGAGATTTCCCAAAAAGTTGCCCGTAATATCTTAAAAAGTTGCTCCAAAAATCCAAAAACGTTGCTTCAGATAATAAAGGTTGCTCGAAAGTTGCTCCAAAAAATCCAAAACGCTACTTCTAACCAAAAGAATTTTTTCTAAAGATATGCTAATTTCCCTTTGAGAGTAAGATCTTCAAAGCAGTTTTAAGCAATTTTACAGCAAAAGTATCTAAATAACATATTAAAGGGAATATTATTTTGTTAAGTAACAAGGATTCCTTTAACTGGGAAAAATCGTGAAGATATCGATGACGTCATGTTTGCTGACGAGTTTTGTAATGTTTTAATGCAGAATGAGCCGAATGTTGAAACGTCTGCAGATGTCCCTCGAAAATCTTCGGCAAACTTCGTAAGTCTTCGGAAACGTTCGTTTAGCCTTAGAACAGCACTCGTATAATCTTCGGAAATCTTCGGTCTGGAAATTGCTCAAAATGCAACAAGTTGCTCAAGAGGAAAAAAGTTGCTCCAAGGGGGAAAAGTTGCTCGAAACATGAAAAAATGCCAAAGTTGCCGAGCAACTTGTGGAAAGCCCTAGTGTGACCCAAAGGGCCTCGATGTGGAGCCGGTTTCTATAGCAACCGTCCAAGCACTTACCTCTCAGTCGGGTTTCCGCTTTCGCCTCGGGGCTACTCCGCTGGTGCCTTATCCCTTTTCATTCCCAGCCAAACCCCGCCTTCAATTCGTTGCGTAGCTTAACAGACATTAACGGCAGAGGTCTCGATCCCTGGCGCAGAACAGAAGGATCGTAGATTTGGGAGCGAGAACGGATCATTCCATCTCAAGTCTCCGATGCATGCGCACAATTAAACCGGAACCATAAATGGCCCAGAGGGCATAGGACGGCCCAGTTCGGTCAAGGCTGGCGGAAAATGCGCAAGTTCTGGAAACGAAATTTAATATCTAAACTCGTTTATCAACCGCTGGTTTAGGGGAACGAAGACCCTGGGAACAAGGATCCAGAACAATTTCAACAAATTTGGAATCACCTGTATCTCTGATAGTGCTCCTACTGATTTCCTAATTTAAAGCTAGAATGACGGACCGACGTATCGACGGAATTAAATATTTGTATAAGTGTAGATCAGCGAGCCTTTTTACAACTCATTATTCGTCTTTACCTTGACCAGGTTGTTGCAAGTTCGTTTTCAATGACACTCATAATCATACTCTTTTGTTCTATTTCATCTTTCCTGTAGGCAATCCTTAGAATAAATGTAAATGAGTGAAATACTGTAAATGATCTAATTAACGCCCCACTCTCAAATAAACGCCTCCCCCTGAGGTGTAAAGTTTGTATTAGAGGCCTCCACTAATAAACGTCCTGTGTCTAATAGACACCCCTGCTCCCCCCCCATCACCCCCCCCCCCCTCCTCAATAAAAAAAGAAAAAATATATTCGCCTCAAAATTCAAGTTAACGTTTCATGGAGTAAAAAACGCGCAATTTTCTTTAGTTAGTTAATTGATTCTTTCGGACATCGAAGGGACAAAAGGAGCTAGCTAGCCAACATGGTTAACCCCGATGCGATGAACACATCGATATCGAACAATCTGTGAACGACATCTTTAGGCTTTGCATTAGAAAAGATTAGAGTAGTCTCCTACTCACAAAATCTGTTTCCTATCTTTATCCGGGAGCAAACTACGCGTCATATTTACATACTTGTTTGTCTATTTGTTTCGTTACAGTTAGAGTAAAATCATGGGCTCTTGCTGAAATGAATGCCCCTTTTCTACTAAACGCCTCATATTTATTTAACACTTCCGCATGTACCCCTTAATTAAATTAAAAATCTCTGGCGTTTATAAGATTATTTACGGTAAGTCGGTATTAAAGGCTAATTTTTCGATTTCAGATTTTCAAAATTAAAAACGGTGGAAAATTAAAGCCATGGCGATTTGTGGCGTATTGGATCATTTATAGATGACTCAATACATATCCTATATATATATATGGCCTCTGAATGTCAGGTCCTTCTTGAAAGCACATAAACGAAGCCATGACGATCGCAATATGATCTGAGTCAGAGTGAAATTTGAGACATGAAATTAGAGATAAAGTCTGTCACGCAATCAACTATTGTCAGTGTTCTTCGAAGAACGACAGCATCAAAAACCACTTGTGCCGCAGATTCTTACTGGATGGAAACGATGACTACATAATTTCTTTGCAGTGGAAACATGTTTTTTATATGTGAACAAAACACGCGACCGAATTCTAAAACAAGTCGGTTTTCATGATCGGTGGATATTATATTTGATGCCTCGCCGCCAACTTGTTTTGATAACATCTGTTCTTAAATTACTATGGTGCTGGCAAATACGGCAAAATGCAGCTTACACACCAAGAGGGCGATGTCAAAAACACTTGAAGGAAATGACTTTTATGCAATGATGCTTGCTTGTGGGGATATCTTTCAAATTGGTGCAGTACGACCAGCAGATCGGTATGACCTTTGTCTTCGTTTGAATTTGTTTAATTTGCTTATTACCAGGCAACGACTTTCAGTAGTTAAAACTACTAACGATTTAAAAGTATTTTTATGCAAAAAGCTTCATAACGATGTTTTACTTCTTATAGCAACATTCTATTTAGTTTATATTTTACAAACTCTGAACTTATCACGATTTCCGTGTTGAGCTCATTTGCATATTGTCACGAAGTTAACACCATTTATTGATGCGAACCTGTAATTCCTCTTAAACTTAACAGAGATTTTATTTGATAAATAGGGACACTATTTCCTTGGCAATCTATTGATACTTTCAAATTCGATTGAAGAAACGCCGCATGTCTACAAACAACGACTTTTGAAACCCCACTTTTTTGATACGAATTGAATAAGGAGATTTGGAATTTTGCTTTCAGCCAAACACAGCAAATGACACAAGTTTACTGAACGTTTTTCTATTGTTCGGGACTTGATTTGTCTAATGTAAAAGTTTCGTATCATTTCTTTTTATATTTAGCATGTAGCAGGGGATCAAACATGGTGAATATTTTTAGGTGAAATTTAAGTACTTTCCACTGTCTGACAGTTTGATTGGCATTTCTCCAAAACAATAAACAATTGAACCAAAATATTGCACATGGTTAATGTACTAGTGCAGTTACACAAGTGTGCCAAATTATAGGGAAATCGGCGAGATGCGCTGTAGACTCGCCTGCATGGTTCTCGTGCGGACTCACTCTTAACCACACTACCTCCAGGTGTATGACAGTAAATAATTACATTTTACACCATGTTTGAGTCCGTCAGTCAATCAGTCAGTCAGTCAGTCAGTCATCAGTCAGTCAGTCAGTAAACGAGGGTTGTGCAGGGTCATTGTTTTTTTTTTTTTTTTAATTATATTAACAATCAAAATGCATTTTACAGTTAACTGTTGTTATGGGTGTGTCATAAATTGATTCATTTAAGTTAAGACGTCGCCGAGAAGCATGCCTTTAACATGTGACCCGAAAGGAATTGACAAATTTAACTGCGAGCAATTTTTTTTTTTTTTGCATTTCAATGATAATATCCGCATTAATTTGCACTCGCAAATATGCCTGCAATGATGCCAAGGTACTAAGCAGGAATAAAAGTACTGGGCATGTTCTGTTAAGGCTAAATTTAATGTATTATTTATTTATAATTGCTGGAGCGAACTGTAGTCATAGCTTAAAATATAAAAATGTTTAAAACAGATCTAAAAATATAAAACGATATTCTAAATTTTCGATCGCTTTCTGCGGTCTTCTTCAGAGAATGATGGATTTTTGCAAGGTTCGCAGAAGAACAAAGGTTTGCAAGGTTCGCAAGAACAAAAGACTGTTTCTGGAATCCTTGCATTCCTTCCTCGACAAAAACACTATAAACGAAAGAGCGTCCTACCCAAGGGTTTACGCATCGCTAGTTGCTCCCCAGAGAGACAACGAACAATAACGTCGATGTAGCTTATTAGAATTCTGCGAACCTTGCAAAAATCCATCATTCTCTGAATAAGACCGCAGAAGGCGATCACAAATTTAGAGTATCGTTTTATATTTTTAGATCTTTTTTAAACATTTTTATATATTATTTAATTTTGTTTTCCCCTTAGCGCTGTTTGCCTACCTAAGAAACAACGTTGCTTTATTGGTGTGTTCTCAATGACTGCAAGATTTACTGTGATCTGAGTGTCATCCTTTTTACTAGTTTGGACAATTATCTTGGGTACATGTTTGTCATTTTCGTAAAAAATAAATCAATAAATTTCACTTCCGGCGGAAAAAAAGATAAAATAAATAAAACTAAAATTGACCACTCCCCCAATTAGGCTTTTCAGGGCCAATGGACAAAAGCACTGAAACAAATATTGTAAATAAACATAAAACGGTTAAACATCTCAACTGGCAGGAGGCTGGACTACTGGGAACTACACCAGCTATTGGTCAGACAAAACCTCAAGATTTGAAGTCCAGGCCTAGGGGTGCTTACCATTTAGCCAAAACATCCGGAAATTTCGGTTTGAAGTCAAATGGTAAGGTAATTTTCCGGAAATTCCATTAGGGATTTTCGATTTAGCGGAAGATTCGCGGAAGTGGAATATGCCCATTTCAACCGAAATCAATTTCTGGACGTGAAAATTATTTAACTGACTATAAATGATGTGTAAAATGAGTTGTTTATACCCTTTATATTGATAACATGCTCTTTACGAATACACCTACAGCGCTCAAATCAGTTTATTTCATTCTAACTTGTAAATTATAAAATTTTCTGCTCAACGAAGGATTCGAGCAAGAAATATTTCTTTCAACTGAAACAAGACAAACAAGATTTCTATGGCAAGTTAACTGGAACATCTCAACAGGGTTTAACGTCATACGTCTTTTTACCGTCAACTGTCGAAAATATCAGTTTTTAGTTGTCAAAACAGAGGTACCATTTTAGCAGCTCCTCTCAGACCTCTGGCTCCTCTCGGTTTTGTTTGTAACAGTAATTCTTATCATCTTGAGGGTCGCCAAACACAACGAAAGTGAAAAACGCACGAGCCTGGGCGTTTTGTAGTGCGTGAAACCCTGACGATCAACACGAGGAAGCACAAGATTTGAACATGCATCGGGCATAATGAATGAAAGTTTCACGACTACCGCTAGAACGGTTTTTGCAATACAAAATGTTTTCGTGTTTTTCACACGTTGTTGAATACGTTAGCCTAGATTTGCATTGGCGTCCTTTTTCCAGTTCACGCCTGTCTGTTTTTTTTTTTTAATCATATCCCAGCATCGGGAGAAACGATGTACTCGAATAGGGATGCGTGCGCAGTTCACAGAATTCACTCTCAGAGAAAATCCAGCTGAGGTCCCGGACAGTCTTTGCTTACGATGTCGATACTACTTCGTTCCGAATAAAGGGCATTCGACTAAAGGCCGTTAAATCAAACAATTTATGTAATTTAATATAATTTAATATATATGCAGTCTGACCAACGAACTACGCATCGTTAGCGAAATCTCGTCCGGGTGGTCGGTCCATGTGGAAAATTGCTACCATTATGTAACGGTTGCACCAACTGGATTTTTCTTTCAAATGGTGAGCACCCCAGCCCTCTAACCACTGGTTGGTCGGTCCATGTGGAAAATTGCTACCATTATGTAACGGTTGCAGCAACTGGATTTTTCTTTCAAATGGTGAGCACCCCAGCCCTCTAACCACTTGGCCACACTGCCTCTCTGTTTATGACAGTAAATAGTAAAATTTGTACACCATGTTTAAGACGAAAGACCCCATAAAACTACACGCAAGGCACAACTTCCACAGCAGCACATGCCCATTAAGGCTAAATAAGGAAGTGATGTAGGCATCGGTGTAGTTTTCATTACCGCTTAATTGTACCGGTAGTAAGAAACTCTTCCTGCTAGTTAAGGTCTACCGTTCAAAAGCTAGGCAATATGCCAATTTCGCTATATTAAAATTCTTACTTAATTATATGGCCTAGGGGAATAAACAAATGATATTACATCGATGTTAAGAGTTGAATAAAAAAAGTCCTTTGCAAGCCTCGGAGCTAGATTAGCAAATACTTGCCTATTGATTAGATTTTTTGGAAGTTGTCTTAGTACACTAACGGCGCTGACGTATGTTTTGAAAGAAGTAGCGGTTTATAATTAATCCTTTAGAATGTATGATATTGCTTGATGATTGGAAAAAAATTTAGTCTTTTTGAGTTCACTTAAATTGATAACACTAACTTGTTGATAACAAATCTATATTTCTCATTTTAATAGCATATTTTGTCACACACTTATATATTCTAACCCCTTCCTGGAAAAGCGAACGACCCATGAGTGTCTTCGGAAATATTCCTTGGGTAATTGATTTAATGCAGTGAAACGAAATTGTGCTTAGAGGCAATCAAAAAGAAAACCCAACACAAAAAACCGTCAATAACAACTGACTCGGAAGGCAAGAACATCCTTTATTTGATAGAAGGTTGGGTAAAAGGCAGCCAAAGGGCTGATGTGGACTACTATTTTAAAAATTAAGAATTTCATTTGTAAAAAATTTACATTTATAAATTTAGAACTAGTATACAGAAATGTCCGAATTTACTAATATTATAGCTAGGGTACATATAAAAGAGGAAATAGATTGAACTTTCTAATGTTTAAGTGTCATTTAGGACTCATTTAGTAACACATTTTTACAATACGTTACAATGTATAGTAAATATGATGAATGAGTAATTAACTTTCAAAGCGCAAAATTACCTTTAGTAACACATTTTTACAAAACGTTACAATGTATAGGTAATATGATGGATGAGTAATTAACTTTTAAAGCGCAAAATTACCTTATTATTATGTTCATAAATTGTCATTGTCCATCATCAAGAGGAGCGGGCATGAAGGCTAGGGAATAATAGAAAGGGGCTTCTAGTAAAGAAATTGATTTTAAAAACCGGGCTTTAAGACCTTTTAGATAATTATTGACATTAAAAAAGTCCCGTTTTATTGTATTGAACCTTGCTCGATAGAATGCACATCGCTCAATAGTCTACATATTCTGGCTATTACTTGAACACCATCGCATTCAACGCCACCAATCTTTGCATTTTATGATTTTTTTGTCAATAGGTTTCACTCAATTTAAAGAGTTTCAAATGTTTTCCCAGTTTAAATTAAAGTGTATAGAACCCGCTAGTTCGCCGTGCTTTCAGGCATTGATTCAGCAACGTCGTCAGCGGCAAAAATGCCTTTACCTTAAATTAAAATTAAAATTAAAATTAAAATTAAAATTAAAATTAAAATTAAAATTAAAATTAAAATTAAAATTAAAATTAAAATTAAAATTAAAATTAAAATTAAAATTAAAATTAAAATTAAAATTAAAATTAAAATTAAAATTAAAATTAAAATTAAAATTAAAATTAAAATTAAAATTAAAATTAAAATTAAAATTAGAATTATAATTAGAATTAAAATTAGAATTAAAAAATTTCTATGGATATGAGGCTCTGCTCTGCGTCCCTTCTGGCTGTTGGGAGCTACGCTAAAATTTTCCAGTAAGACACCCTCTTCATAAGAACCTCCTAAAATTTGAAAAATAGGTTCTTATTTTCTACAACTGATTAAATAGAGGATATTAGATGGTTGTGCCGAGATATGAAATTCATCTTCGAGTGTTCAAATAAATATCACGAGTGAGCGCAGTGGGATATCGATTTGATCATATCTTCAAACAACCATGTAATATTCTGTTTATTACGTACTAATTACGATGTTTTTAATCATTTTCCGAAGATTGCCGACCATTTTCCGAAGATTTCTGAAGATTTGAAAAATGTTGTCCAAAGGTGGTAAGAATGTTTCCGAACATTTTCCGAACTTTTCCGAAAATTACCGAAGATATCCAAAAATTGCCGAGAAAGATTCAAAGATGTTACGACTTTTTATTAATTTACTTTGGCTCATTCAGCATTGAAACAGGTCAAACTTGTCAGAAAATGTTTCGAATTCGATATCTTCACATGTGAAAAAAACATGTTATTTTCACGTGTAAGGATATGATTTTTTCGCGCGAAAGATTTCCTGGTATTTCACTGATTTTTATATAATAAAAATGTTTACTTTTAGGAAAATAAGATAAGTTGATATTTTGGATCATCTTTGAAGACACCTAGGAGCCCCATCACTCCATTTGCAATGTAAATGCCAATGTTGAAAATCGTAAAAAACTATTAATGATACAATCACAAAAATAAAAATAAAAGGAAAAGGCTGGGCACCACTAGAAATTCTATTAACAACAATGCAAATTTCTCTTCAGAAAATAAGAACCTATTAAGAACCTAAACTAGCCTAAATTTGTGCTAATTAACACTGATTTATGTAAGAACCTGTTTAGGCTAACTTGGGAAAATACAGGTTCTTATAATACTCGCGGGTTTTCACTGTAGTGCATTTAACATCCTCAAATACGTGTTGACGAGAGACTAAAGAAATACACGATCTGGGCGGGTTTCAGTTTTACCTAAACGAAGAGATTGTGTTTAAAGGCAGCAATATCTTTTGCGCTTTGTTTACTTCATAAGCTGAAAATATTAATGTAAGTATTGTTCACTGTAGTCTTTCTCCTCTTAAGATGTAATACATTATGGAAAGTTAATAATAATATTAAAAGTTTTATGGGCGCATTTAAAAAACTCAATGAACTTTCTGTCGTAAATGACGTCGTTAATAAGGGGCTATATGGCGGTTTCTTGTGAAACGCGATTGTACGTTTCTATTCTCTTTGATTCGTTCGTGATTTTAAAATAATATTGCCATGAACTGTGAATGGCATGCTTGTTGTGACACGTGAAAGCCAAAAAATAATGTTTTGTAATCTTAAATCTTGTCATCGCACGCGTGGCAATGCACACGTGTCAAGGTACCCGTGTCATGGCACGCGTGTCATGGTACCCGTGTCATGGCACGCGTGTCATGGCACGCGTGTCATCGCACGCGTGCAATAACACGCGTGCAATAACACACGTGTCATCGCACGCATGTCATCGCACGCGTGTCACTGCACGCGTGTTATGGCACGCGTGTCATTGCACGCGTGTCATCGCACGCGTGTCATCGCACGCGTGTCATCGCACGCGTGTCACTGCACGCGTGTCATGGCACGCGTGTCATCGCACGCGTGTCATCGCACGCGTGTCATCGCACGCGTGTCATCGCACGCGTGTCATGGCACGCGTGTCATGGCACGCGTGTCATCGCACGCGTGTTATCGCACGCGTGTCATCGCACGCGTGTCATCGCACGCGTGTCATGGCACGCGTGTCATGGCACGCGTGTCATGGCACGCGTGTCATGGCACGCGTGTCATGGCACGCGTGTCATCGCACGCGTGTCATCGCACGCGTGTCATCGCACGCGTGTCATCGCACGCGTGTCATGGCACGCGTGTCATGGCACGCGTGTCATCGCACGCGTGTCATCGCACGCGTGTCATCGCACGCGTGTCATGGAACGCGTGTCATCGCACGCGTGTCATCGCACGCGTGTCATCGCACGCGTGTCATCGCACGCGTGTCATCGCACGCGTGTCATCGCACGCGTGTCATCGCACGCGTGTCATGGTACGCGTGTCATGGCACGCGTGTCATGGCACGCGTGTCATCGCACGCGTGTCATGGCACGCGTGTCATGGCACGCGTGTCATCGCACGCGTGTCATCGCACGCGTGTCATCGCACGCGTGTCATGGCACGCGTGTCATGGCACGCGTGTCATCGCACGCGTGTCATCGCACGCGTGTCATCGCACGCGTGTCATGGAACGCGTGTCATCGCACGCGTGTCATCGCACGCGTGTCATCGCACGCGTGTCATCGCACGCGTGTCATGGCACGCGTGTCATGGTACGCGTGTCATGGCACGCGTGTCATGGCACGCGTGTCATCGCACGCGTGTCATGGCACGCGTGTCATGGCACGCGTGTCATGGCACGCGTGTCATGGCACGCGTGTCATCGCACGCGTGTCATCGCACGCGTGTCATGGCACGCGTGTCATCGCACGCGTGTCATCGCACGCGTGTCATCGCACGCGTGTCATCGCACGCGTGTCATCGCACGCGTGTCATCGCACGCGTGTCATCGCACGCAGCGATGCCACTTCGCCGCCTCGGGAATCCCATGGGTTGAAAGCAAAATTGTGCCTGTGTATACTTGTATAATTAATTAACTTCCGCCGGAAACTGGCTGAAATCGAGTGCGCAGTCAGTTAAAATTACTCTGCGCCAGTGAAATTTATTACAAGTCCGGCGAAACTTTTTTGATTCAGGCGTTCGGTTGTCTGTCATTATAGAAGTTAAGCACGACGCTTATTTTTCCTGCGAACAGCAAAAATTCAACTTCTGCCGTCTGCCGTTCGTGCGCGGAAAGTAGTTTTTTTGTTGTGTGTGGGTTTTTCTTTTAAACGATAAAAACGGTAGGTAGCAAAATGAAAGGCAAACTTGCGTTTGACGTTTGCCGTATAACGTCAAGATTGATCTCTCTTATATGCTGCGCGTTTCGATGGCCAAATATGAATTTTAAATCTCCTACTCTGATTCAGCAACGCAAACATCACATAGTTTCCAACAAGCTGTTGACTTTGATGATAGTTTTGTTCAGTTGAGTTTCACATACAAAGAACGAAAGTGCCAAGGGAAAAATGAATGTTTACGTTTTGTCTGTGAGAACACTAAATGTACTGAGAAAATTCATCCAAATTTGCATATACAACCTAGTACACAGACTAATGAATAAGCGCCAAACCCTTTGTTAAGCTAATTATAATATGTGAATTTCACAGTTCAATCTATTGTTTATTTTCAGCAGTAGTATATTTCCATTTGATATCAGACTTTGACTTGAGAACGACATTAAGCCAACGTCGAGAAGTTCATTGTCGGCTAAACATGTTGTTCTAATTGTAACTTTACGACAAAAACTGGTGACTTAGATATGATACACACACTATCCGAGAAGAAACAGTTTTAAAATTGCCGGTGAAAAATCGCTTGAAGCTCTTGTGCTGTGCTCAAAGTCTTCTAGTGTTATTTTTTCTCAACGGTTTTTAAATAATTGTAAGCATTGCACAGTTGTTGAACGGCGGCATATAACGCTCTCCATCAGATATATCGCTATCCAGTGGATAAATGACAAAAATACATACTGCGCTATTTACAGGATAGCGATTTATTCGAAAGCGCGAATAAAAATGGTTGACTCACTTCGCTAATTTCCACTAATTTTTGTTGTGGGTAATAACATTGCAATTTGAGACGTTCGCGGAAAATCTGTGAAATGCGTTTGTCTCAACAGGTTTCGTCCAAGATTGAGTGCAATTGAAAATTTTTACATGGATAATTGTGCAATATAAATAAATATATTATTATTTTTTAATTTGTTATAGTTTGTGTGGAGCGCGGATATTTTATTTTTTGAAGCAAAAAATTAAACTCATTGAAACTGATAACGGCGAAGCATAAGACCAAATTTAATTCGTTTTAACAATTTAGGTCGACATTACCCGGTTGACTGCAGAATGAAAATTATGGCGAAAACATGTCAAAAATGCCTGCATATTTTTCTTGCTAGCGCACTCATTTTTTTACGGATTTCCAAAGAACCTATGTTTTACCGATGGAAGCGTATACCTTTGGAGTTCTTGCCCTCCGAAGTTAGGTCAAATTCGGTGTGTAAATTAAATTGCGATCAATAGAATTTTTAACGCGGTAAAAATGTGTCAACAATTACTATACATATTTCGGAAAGATTTTCTGTTTAAAATAAAGACCTAAGGATGGTTAAATACTCATGTAAAAATGAACTCAAGGCAAGTTTCTGAACTTGAGAACGAGCGCATCGAAAATGCCACGAAATTTCTGTCAATAAATTAGTTTTCCTCGGCGTTCAGACAGCATGAGCTCGATTTAAAAACTTTCCTCGTTTTCTCAAAAAATAAACTCGCTGGAAGTTTTACATAATATTTTCAATAATAGTTCACCTAAAGGGTCTTTTTGGCATAATAAAAAAATTCGATTTTAACCTTTTTGTCCGGAAATTCTTAAAAAAAATAGAGATTTTCGCTCACAACATTTCTAGAGCTTACGAAAAAGAGTAACTTTGCTTCTTGTGAAACGTATCGGCATAATTTTGTTTCACTACTAGGAGAACAATAAAAACAATGTACAGGTAAAAACATGTATGAAACTTGATGCTTGGCTTGGCACCTTTTGGGCAGTTCCATCTTTTCAACTTATCCAGTACAGTGTTCGAGTTTTTCTTTCGCTCATTAATTTAGCAAATGCTATCTTAAAATTCGCTTCAAGCGCATACTTTATTGCAGAATTATTGTCTGTTGTTGGGTTTTCTTTCTTTTTCAAGTTTTAAAAGTCATTTGAATCTCAGTGTGAAGTAGGAACACTGAATTGTATAATACAATGCGAGTCTTCTATTGCCCCAAATTAGAACTTTATTAATTGAAAGCGTGAAATACCAATTAAAGTTAAGATTTAGACAATAGTATTTCCTTTTTTCTCTGGTTTGGACAACCATCCACACTTAGCCGGATAAATTCTCCACCGAAAACGGAACTTTTCGAAAACGCTCTTTAAACTGGATTTATTTCCCGAAAATTAACATTTTGAAAGCGGAACTTTTCGAAAACGCTCTTCAAAGTTGGTATATATATATTTGAAAACGCATTGTAGCCGTTTTTGAACAAAATAGATGCGTTTTCAAATTTATCCGGACTAGTGTCGACGGAAATATTTTATACGGCGTTTGCAAATTCCTCCGTTTTTTAATTTATCCGGATTAATGTGGACGGGGCCTTTAAATTGGTACTAATTTTCGCGGGCACTTAAATTAGGGGAAAAAAGGTCGCATATTTCGCTGGTCTTTATTTTTGCGATTTGGGTGCAAAATTATTTCCTTAGGGAATTAATTTTCGCGAAAATTAACTGAAAAACAGATTTTATTTCGAGAATTCCATTATTATTTTACACTTCTTATAACAAAACCAAACTATAGAAACGAGGTAGGAATTAAATTTCGCAACCTTAAAGTTAGCGGAATTTTTTTTCGCGTTGCTTTAAGTTTGCGATTTTTTTTTTTAAATCGCGAAAATTGCAAAATTACGCGAAAATGAGTCCCAATAATGTAAGTGTGGGGCACATTACGATTCCAGTAAAAGAAGATAAATCAAGTGCTAAATAAGCACTTCTACTGAATTGAAAGCGTTTAATACCAATTAAAATTATCAGTAATACTCATTGTTAAAGACAAAGGTTTGTATACCTAATTTACCTTGCCTTTACTTATGACATTAATAATTAACAATTCTGATTCAAAGCTTTAGGCGACACTTGAAATTGCAGAGGTTCATTTTGCGGATCTGTTGTGTGACAAGGGCTGTTTTTTTTTTTTAAGGCTGAGGGAATACAAGGAATGTCAGAAGAAACATTTAGTTTACAGCCCCTTTCTCTACTTTTGACCCTTCTTTTCGCGCCAGTTGTGGCTCATAACTATATCGATGGAAGCCGTGGTTTAAAGCGAGATGTTCATGTACAGGGAAATCGAGTATCGTATGGAAACTTTGCAGTTGACAAGTTCCATCGTCTTCAAGTATCAGTTGGTTCATCTACTCTTGTGAGCAATTACAGAGAATGCGCTCTGAGCTGTGTCAACAGTCCGCCATGTTCTTCGTTTAACGTCGCCTCGTCTCCTCGTTCAGATGGAAAATACCGATGTGAGTTGTTAAACGAAGACAAGTACTCTGCAAACCCAGGCCAGCTGGTCAGCTCACACGAATACCACCATTACAGCATCAAGGTAAAAAAAAAACTTAATTTTGATTCTTTCAATCCTCTAGTTGAGTTCTTATATAAAAGAACTCTAATTTTTAGAGAGAGAAAAAAAAGGTTGCAATGCCTTCCCGATTTCAGATATTTTGTTTAAATTAATTTGATATAATTTCCCGAAAACAAAGTGCAATTTTGTTTGTTCTTTTTTTCAGTACAAGCCCGGTTTATACGCTTCGATTAGTCGACCTGATTTTCTTTGCCTTATTTCAGTTGAATTACGATGAAATATATTTATGTTCTCTTCATCTTTTTTTTAACATAGAAGAAAAAAATGCGAGAGAAATTTTGTTTTGTTTGTTGGTTTCAAGTTCAGCTTCGACACTCTCCTTGAAGTCCAACAAAACTTTTTAGAAGTCTGCTTGCAGTCTTTACAGACTAGTAAATCCAAAATAAGTAGTCATAATTGCTTTGGTAATTAATTATATATAGTTTATTTTAACTTAAGAAAAAAAGCAGTGTTTAGTGAAAGTTGAAAGCCAACGGGCAAAAAAATAAGCTAGTTATGCAGGAATTGGTTTTATTTCTTTTTCAAGAAGAGAATAAGTATTAAGAACTAGGATTTTGTCCACAGACACCATGCTCAAGCTTTCCATGTCAAAACGGTGCAAAGTGTGTTCCGAATTATGGTGAAAATGAATACCATTGTGATTGTGTTCCCGGCTACACAGGAAGTCTTTGTGAAACAGGTGAGATAGTTCATGGGGCAACCTCGCTTTACACGTCATAATTGAATAGTAACCAATAATTCTGGCAGATTTTTTAACAGCCAAAATCTATAATCAGTAGCGTCGCAGGAAACGGAAAAAATAATGCTCCACTCTAATTGAAAATTAACATATTAAAGCTCTATAACTGTTAACAAGCGTCTTTGGCTGCAGATGGCTCAGATGGAAATGGATTACAATTCGAAAAATGAAGGCACGGTTCAGACGCCGTACTTTTCATGAGCCAAACAAAATTCAAATTTGGACCGACCCAAATTGACAAAAGTACGCCTATTGATTCAGACGCCGTACTTTTTGGCCGTTCCGAGACCGTTCCTAATACAGTTCCAATAAAACCAGTCAAACTGCCGGCAAAATACATTATAATAATTTATGAATTAGGATCGGCACATGAAAAGTACGGCGTCTGAATCAAAGTAGTTCCGAAGGCGTTCCACAGGCGAAATTCTCGGCCAAGCCAGGCTGGAAGAACGGGTGAGCCGTTCCAAATTGAAATAGCCGTTCTCATTTGATTCAGACGCCGATCATTTCACGTACTTAATTCAAGGAATTTGGTTCGGCTCATGAAAAGATCGGTGTCTGAACCGGGCCTTATGGTGGATTTCCACTGACGCGTAATTTTTACGTGCGTAAAAAAATTAGAGACAATGTATGAACGGCTTGCGTACACGTTTACGCAGGCCGTTCATACATTGTCTCTAAATTTTTTCACGCACGTAAAATTTTACGCGTCAGTGGAAATCCACCATAAGGCTCGACTTTACAAATTGTTCCCGCGCGTCTTCAAAGAATCGATTTTTATAGCTGTTGCTTGACTTCTATCTGCAAATTAAGGTTACATCTTCCTTAAGATGTCCAAAGAAAATGTTTATTTATGGGTTAGGTTGCATACCACTACTCTCAGAACAGGTTCGACCATGCGAAATGCTAGTGACGTAACCCCTTTAAACTCAGCATGTGAAATAACTATTGAATGACCACAGCAAAAATCGCTCAGTGAGAGACGATGTAGATTTCAGTGTATTTTGTAAAGTTTTTAAACCTTAGTTATTCAGTTTTTCTAAATGGGAATTCAAAAGACCGTTTAAATGGAGGAAAGCTTAGTTCATAGTTTTTATAGCGTTGCAGTTTTTCAGTAATCAGATACTAACAACTTTAAACTAACCCGGCCACCTAACAAAAGTTGGCTAATCAGAACAAGAAGTTAAAACAAACAATTTTAACTAATTTTGTTGAAATTAAAGTGGCTTGTGATTTAACGTCGCTGAGTTAATGGCTTGGTTGTTATATATTTAATTTTTTTTTCAGTATCTCTCGTGAGTTTAGGATTCTTTGTTTTTGTTTTCGCCAGCTCTAGTTTTAATGCTGCCGATTGAGAGTTATTTTAGTCGCTGAATCTTTCAGAGTTATTTATTCGTCATGGGTTCAAGGATGCTTTATTTGTCGTTTGGTTCACTGTAATTTTCGTTGCTGACTCGGAAACGCTTTGGGTTGGTTGTTTGTTTGTGCTGGCTTTCAATTTTTTTTTTCTGCCAAATTATGTTTGGTAGTTGTTTTGAAGTTACCGCCGGATTTAAAATAATTTTTGTTTGTTGATGGAACGAGCCGAGCACTTTTTTATGTGCTGGTTTCTGAGATATTTTTGTCGCTCGTATTTTTGGGGTGCATCGGGTTTAGGTCAACAAAATTAAGATGTAGGTCAAGTCTCGTGCTGCTCGCAAATTATCAGTCTTATCGAGAACAACCTAAGGTTTCAATTTGTGTTAAAATAGTACAGGAGTTCGGTTAAAATGTCTAAGCTGGACCAGCTTAAAGTCCTTGCAATATAATAGAACTTTGAGTTTCTTCTTAATTAAAATATTCAACGACTGAAATTTCGAGAGCTTTTAATTCCCTTCTCGGGTACATTCCTAAGGCAATACTACCGTTGCTGCTTATCAAATTCAAAAACAATTAATTGCTAAAAACTTTGAAGGCTGGAGGTCATGTATCCTCGATCTGATTCTTGGGTTGTATCTTCTTTTCCTTGCTCTGTTTAAAGTACAATTAAACTAATCCAGCAAGACATGATTCATCTCTGTTGTACCGGCAATCTCAGCTTATAGCAATAGTAATAGAAATATAAATTTTTTGGTCAATATTGTCCAAAGGGAAAATTTTGAACGCTATGAAACAAGGCCAGACCACAACACCGGGAACTCTGTGCTCTATTCTTTGCGATAAGTATGTGGGTTCTGTAACGCCCCCTGCTGACCATTTATCACCGAAGATGCATAAGGCTGGGCCTACGGTTTATCGTCCTTATACAAAAAGACTAAAACATCTAACCATTTTCAGATGTTATTGGAAAGGCAGCACGTTCTCCTCAGTTATTAAGGATCCTCACTGTTGAAAGAGATCCGGTCTGGGAATAGAACCCGAGACCTCCCGCACAACAGTCCAGCGCTCTACCAACTGAGCTAAAGGCGTCGGCGGTTAAGGTGACTCGATCGAAATAAATGACGTGCTGTATGCCTGTCAAAAATGTCTAATTACTTCACCATTTCTGACTCGATTTCCCTCAGACTTTCGCATTTTACTCTAAATTTATCGAAGATTAATACACACGCCAATATGTCGATGTAATGATTGCGAGTTTTGTGCGATGCTACTTTTATTGAACACACCTATTTGGATAAAAATGCTATTTACAGAAAACGGAGCGCTAGGATTTCGTTTAAACTACTGCAATTAGCTCATTATAACATCTTATTATGACTCTCTAAGTTTCCGAGAAATCGTCGGAACAGAAACCTCAATACAATTTGATCATCAAAATATTAATCTCGGGGAAACCTCGAGGCTGGGAACGCTCCAGCTCTTCCACATTTCGCCCAAAAGTACCATAACCGAAGACAAAGAAAGTTCAATGCATCAGTTTTGTTAGCTCCAAATCACATTCGGCTATTTGCACCGATGAAAAAGTTTGAGAAAATACTATAAACTCACCATTTGCGTCAAAATGTAGGAAGGTCGCCAAATTAACGTTTTTCTAAATAACATGAAAACCATCCGTACGAATTCCTTAAAACAACCGGAACATTAAATTGAACATCTTACACAAATTTTGTGCTACTCTACATTTCTGGAGCTGCCTTGATATGGATGAATTATTTTTTTAAAGTGAAGCACTACTCCAACTCTCTATTGAACACGGCCATGTTGTCGTTTGAATTCTACAGCTGACGCTATGCAAATTTCCTTGGATTTGATTAGAATTTGAAGAATTCACACATGGATAAGGGGGGTGCATTTTACCCCATAAGACAGCGGTTATTTGAATAACAATAAACAGACTACAATGTGTTAATTTCAACTTTATTACCAACCCTTTTCAAATTTCATGTGGCATAAATTAAGGACACCTCTTACATCAGAACATGAAGCAACTGAACACTGTCAATGCACCCCCCTCATCCATGTGCAAATTTTTCAAATACTCGTAAATTCCAAAGAAATTTGCATAGCGTTAGTTGCAGAATCCAAACAACAACATGGCCGTGTTCACAATAGGGTTGGAGTAGTGCTTCACTTTAAAACATTATTTCATCCAAATCAAGGCAGCTCCAGAAACGTAAAGCAGCGCAAAGTTTGTGTAAGATGTTCAAATTAATGGTCCAGTTGTTTTAAGCAATTCGTACGGTTAGTTTTCATGCAATTTAGAAAAACGTAAATTTGGCGACCTTCCTACATTTTGACGCAAATGGTGAGTTTATAGTATTTTCTCAAACTTTTTCATCGGTGCAAATAGCCGAATGTGATTTGGAGCTAACAAAACTGATGCATTGAACTTTCTTTGTCTTCAGTTATGGTACTTTTGGGCGAAATGTGGAAGAGCTGGAGCGTTCCCAGCCTCAAGGTTTCCCCGAGATTAATATTTTGATGATCAAATTGTATCGCGGTTTCTGTTCCGACGATTTCTCGGAAACTTAGAGAGTCATAATAAGATGTTATAATGAGTTAATTGCAGAAGTTTAAACGAAATCCTAGCGCTCAGTTTTCTGTAAATAGCAGTTTTATCCAAATAGGTGTGTTCAATAAAGTTAACATCGCGCAAAACTCACGATAATTACATCGACATATTGACGTGTGTATTATTCTTCGATAAATTTCGAGTAAAATGCGAAAGTTTGAAGGAAATCGAGTCAGAAATGGTGAAGTTATATGACATTTTTGAAAGGCATACAGCACGTCATTTATTGCGATCGAGTCACCTTAAAAATCTATCAAACTCTTGACTTATTTGGAAGTTCACGTTTGTACTGTCGTAAATTGTAATAACGTCGTAAATTGTAATACCTGTCGTAAATTGAAATAACAGTTGTCGTGATTTGTAATAGCTGTCGTAAATTGTAATAACAGTTGTCGTAAATTGTAATAATGTACCTATCGCAAATTGTAATAACATACTGCCGTAATTTGTAATACACTGAGCTGTCGTAAATTGTAATATCACATTGCCGTGTTTTGTAATAATTCTATAAAATGCAGGTCCGTAACCAGACCTTTGCCATAGACGAGGCAACATCTTGCTAGTGGGTTTTGGGGGCATGCCCTCCAGAACATTTGAAATCTAGAAGCTATGAATCTCTTTCAGAGACATTTTTCATGAGGAACGTCTTGAGAAAACTCAATTTTGTTCCACTGGGGATTATTTTCTCAACAAAAAATATTTTGTCTATAATGTTCGCTTTATATTTACTATTTACAAGGCTAAAAAGAGTTAAAAAAAAACTTTTAACTCTTTTTAGCCTTGTAAATAGTTTAATTTTGGGTAAAAATTTAGACGAGGCAAGTGGCTCGTCTTGCCTCTTGCTAGTAACAGCCCTGAAATGAGAATTAGGAAATCAATCATTGAGAAATCTCATTTTCGTTATCTTTAAGGAATAACAGTTAAAGAACGCGTGGCATAAATTTATTTTACTGCTTGATATCGTCATGAGGGCTATCCAACATTATTAATCTTCTCACCGGAACAAATTTGCAGCAAAGCACATAAAGGAAAACGTGAGTTTTCCTAATAATCATAAAGTTACAAGCAAACGAGACTGACTTTGAAATATTTCAAAAACCCATATTGCAATCCGATTCAATCTTTATCACTTTTGGCCATCCCAACCTTCTTTTGTATTTGCTGTGCTATTGCATGAAATGTTCCTTCACTGTTTTAGGGGGTTATTATTATATTTCACCGAATTTGATAGTCATTTCCGATGCTTAATTTTGGCTAAAATCCGTGGCATACACCGTTTTTAAACGATGATTAAAATCATTATAGAGTGATTTCACTAAACCCGTGAAATAGTTATTACACTTTTTGATACTATTAGACACTTATTCCATGCATTGTTTTCTTTTGTTTATTTTTTTACTATTACGCACTGACTGGTAGATAGTCAGTTCGCGGGTTAAATGAAATCACTCTAATGCGCATTTTTATTAAAAATAAAAATACCGGAACCTCTTACTGACTCCTTTCGCTGTGAAATGCTTGCAATTAATAGATAAACAGATTTCCAGAGTTAAATGGCAATATAAAATATGATAATACTGGTTATTACAAAACACGGCAATGTGATATTACAATTTACAACAGCTCGGAGTATTACAAATTACGACAGCATGTTATTACAATTTGCGATAGGTGCATTATTACAATTTACGACAACTGTTATTACAATTTACGACAGCTATTACAAATCACGACAACTGTTATTACAATTTACGACAGGTATTACAATTCACGACGTTTATTACAATTCACGACAGTACACTCTTTTTTTTCTATAAGAATCTTGTTTATAAGAATATCGAGGCTGAAATTTGTGAATTTTTAAGAATATCTTAAGAATAAACCTGAGGCTGATGTGTTTGAAAAGAATATAATTTTGAGTTGAAAATTTGTAAATACAATATAATTAATTATGTTTTTAGTTGAAACAAAATCAGGTGTTTTCATTTCCTTCATTGCATCATTGTAGCCCTGTGAGGAATGCTTTGTTTTTTAAAAGCCAAACCGCCAAGTGTTATCTGACACGACATCTTGATCTTGCTGGCTGCAAGGAGCGATGCAACACTTGCACAATGTAACACGATACATGCAGATCTGGACACCAAACACTTGTAATTGATTAACCAATACTTGCTAAAACGGACATGTCAAACGGTATTTTCTAAGAATCTTCATAAGAATATTTTCAGCCTAAAATCGGCAGAAAAATAAGAATACTCAGCCTGGGTCGGAAAAACTGTATTCTTATAAAAAAAAAAGAGTGTACACACGTTGCGAAGCACCATTCATATACATGTTATAAAAAGAATTAAGAAAAGATAATAAAACGCGAATTTTGACTACATATCACAGTACCTGTACTTCGAACTAAGGCCGGTTCATATGTCGCATTTCTGCCGTGTCGAATTTAATTCAATTTAGTGCGGCAGAAATGCGACTGTTGATTTATACGTCGCACTTGTGTCGCACTTAATTAGGAGGTTATACTGCAAGTTGAGTTTACTGGCTAGCCGAAATATATATCCAAACGCAAAATATGTGTATTTTTTATCAGATTCGACACGGCAGAAATACGACGTTTGGATCGGTGTCGCATTTTTGTCGGATATTTCGACAAGACTAGTCGAACGTGCGACAGAAATTCGACAGCCGATTCAGACGTTGAACTTCTGCCGAATTTAATACGTTTAATTGAATTCGACACGGCAGAAATGCGACGTATGAACCGGGCCTAATTAAAAATAGACATATCTGCTAAAAATGCAGAGCAAATGACTTTTAACGTTTATCGATGCTTTAATTTTACTCAGGTGTCGACGAATGTTCCAGTAATCCGTGTTTAAACGGAGCCACGTGCGTTGACCAGGTTAACGGATATGTTTGTAATTGTCAGCCTGGATATACCGGAGTCCACTGTCAAACGTCATCAGGTAAGTTTACAGCACGGTATAAAGGGCATATCTACAGAGTGTGACAGAGCACCAAAATCAGTCAACACGCATGACTGCGCATGGGGTTATAGAACCGAAAGATCAATCAATCAATCAACAACTTTATTAATGTGTCAAAGCAATTCTAGCCAAGAGTGAAACACTCTCTACTAATAGTAGCCCGCGTGGCCGGCGTTCAAAGGGGAAGGAGAAGGGGAGTTCGAGCGTGAGGTGCGAGGAGAGAGCGCGAATCGCGATCGGAGAAGGGAGAAGGGGAACGCCTGCCCTGACGCTATTGTTTTTTTTCATACCGCCCCCAAAGTACTTGTCATCTGCTTGCCCTCTGTTTTATGTCTGGCTGTCAAAATTATCCAATCTGATTGGTGCCGATTTTCGCGGGTATTAAAACCCTTCACCGTTCGAATTGCCTATCTAATTTTTTTTTCTTCTCGTCTTCTTGTCAGAAATATGGCAAAACAAAATCTTTTCATGGTAGATCATCTCAGATATATCTTCCTTGCACCCTTCAACTGCGGATTTGTTAGCGCTCTCGTCTAAATTCACTAAATATAAACCACCCGTGCGCAACAGCACAAAACAAAAACCATAAACACAACTTTAATTGCTATTGTGTGCTCACTGGAGGCCGCACGGTTTATTATTGACTGCAGACGTACAAGGAGTCAAATATCTTGAAAATAACGAAAAAACCTGATTGACATAAAGAACCTAGAAAAACAAACTAGGAAAATACCAACGAGCATCTATAGGATGAAAAAACCTCACCGCGACCTGCTGGGCTCGGTCTTATTAAATTCCTAATGATTCCGAAACAGAGAGCAAAGATTCAAAATTATCTTTAACGTATCCATCTTTAGCATTTTCACTTTGCCAACGACCGTGTCTCTTAAAGAGTCTATCAACAATCCCTTCATTGGCGGCAGCAGTGGCTCCTCCGGCCCTAAGACTGTGGAGACTTATGCAGGAAACGTCAGTGATGTCCTTGAAAGCGTCCTTAACGATCTCCCTGGCTCTAGTGTAGCTTAAGCCCTGGCGCCGAACTGTCGAAGTGGACCGAGGAGACGAGAGGGCTCTGAACAAGGGTAAATCCTCACAAAGATCAATTTTTGCGGCAGCAATGTATTGCTCTAAGGCCTTCACAGGACAAGTTTCCCGGTCTGATCTCGCGATTTCAATCCAAGCTCCGTCACGGAATTGGTCTGTCTTGGACGATTCTAGAAATATGGACACATAAGTAGGAAAGAACTTTATGTCACAAGCTCTTATGGCGCATAGCTCACTGAAACGAAAAAATCCAGCATAACCTATAAGACATAGAGCTACTGTTCTCAGATCCGATAAAAAAGGACACTTATCTGAAATCTTGGAATTAACAAGCGTCTTTAAAGTGGTACTATGATCAAAATTTTACCTTCCCTTTTCTCTTCGGTTTTTCAAAGTACTTACATTAAATAATAACCTTGCCAAATTTTAAGTTCAAATTCGAATTGGAAGACCACTTATTTCACGCGTAAACTTCGGCTTTGGCTTGCCGCCATTACTAGATTCAAAAATGTCCGAGGACCAAATAGAGATCTGGAACTAGTTGGGGCGAGAGCATGCTGACGTCATATGCGCATGAACAAAATGGCTTCTTCGAAGGCTGGAGTGACCGATCTGGAAAAACATTGGTTTTCTTTTTAATCTGTAGTGATGTAGAAGCCGTATCTACTGCGCAAATGTTTTTTAAACATACTTCAAGGCATCTCCAGGTCACTTTTGCACAACATAGTGGCAGAAAACATTTCAAGAGGCGAAATTTCGTGACATCTTAACTCGCCCGAACCACGCAAGATGAATAATAGATCGTCTGATAACTTTGAGGGAAACTTGTACTCTTGGAAATGCTTTATAGATATTTCTCCCTGCAACCATTGTGAGGTTAACTTCTTCAACTATCCAAGGGAAGTGAATAGAATAGAACGCATCGAATTATCTACAGTGAGTTTACTGTATTCGCTCCTTTTTAGAAGCAAAACATTGGGTGAGTGGCGTAATTTACTTCTGTTGCTCAAGCTTTCGTGTTCTAGAATAGTCATTTTTAAATTTATTGTAAATACTTCATGTCAAAAAGGTAATTTTTGGGCAAATCGGCCTGTATGTTCCTGAATTATATCCTGTATTGTACAAATAAACTTAAATAAATTCGCACGAGGCGGTACATTATGTGAAAGTACATACAGAGGATGCAAAGCTTAGCAATATCTTTTTACTGATTATATGTACTGAAAATGTTTCCATTGTAGTCCTCTGTATACACTGTAGTCTTAATAAACTCACCAGCACGTCTTCAGTGTTGGTCACTTGTTTATTTCTGCCATGCAATATAAAACACTACAGTAGGACTGTACTTCATTGTGCACTTATAGTATCTCAGAGACATACATGCTATCCGGATTTTACTCAGTATATCTTTATTATATTTAAGTACAACAGGGGCCATGAGCTATAATTATGACCTGTGCCAATCACTCATGCTGTGTGCAACAGAGCACCGTTGAAATCCTAGCTACTCTTTATTTTAAGTTTGCAATATATTTATTTTTGGCATGCTCTTTTTGTTCATAAGTTGAGAATGTAGTAGCCAACAATAAATCATGTGAATGTGCCAGAGAACCCCTGAGCTGCTGATCCATCATAATTTCTAACACAAGTACAGTCAAATCTGTACCATAAATAAAAATTTTGTATTGATTGAGGTGAGGTGGCCTAAGTGTAAGTTGTCGGACTCCGGATCAAGCGGTTCAGGTGTGGACTCTTACTGGTGTCATTGTGCTGTGTTCTTGGGCAAGACTACTCTCATGGTGCCTCCTTTCCAAGTGTAGAATGGGAACTAGCAAATTGATGGTGTGACGAGGGCATGCAAGTCTAGTTGCTTGGTGGGCAACTAGACTTGCATGCAGACCTTGCCTTTTTGTAACAAGAGGGCAATTTTGAGGTCACACAGGACCCTTGCAACCATTATATATGTATTTATTTAAAGAGTATACACGAACTGCGAAGCCGACAACAAATACAGTCAAACCTGTACCATAAATAAAAATGTTGCATAGCAATGGGGTAGTTGTTTTGATTTAGAGGGGTGGTGAATGGTCCTTCAAAAACTGCGGGTCTCGCAAAATTTTAGCCAAATTTCAGGGGTTTCGCCGTCTCGAATTTTTCTTTGACGCCTTCTCAGAGTCTCGATTTCTTTTACAAGGCTAAAAAGGTCTCGGGCTCGCAGAAAATATATCAGTCCCGCCGTCTCGCAAAGTCTCGCATTAACCATTCGACACCCCTATTTAGGTGCGGTGACCTAATGGTCAGTGCGCAAGCCCAGACCAGTGTCATTACATGTATGTCCTACTTAAACCAAGATATGCTTTGGCCTGATGGGCAAGCAGGCTTGCATGCAGACTTTGCCTTTTTGCATTAAGGGAGCAATTTATTTAGGGTGGTATACGGAGCTGGCTTGTTTACAGTCACGTTAAGTTGACACAAGATTAGTCCCAAAATTGAACTCTCAATTACATACACATACTGCAGATGCACAATGTACTGCCAGTGATATTCTCTAGAAAGAGCCACTGTCATATTGCATATGATACCATAAAAAAATATTTTCTTGAGTAGATGCCAGACCCCGACTCAACGCAGGCTTCATTTAAATGCCGGTTCAAAACAGGAAACGTTTAATCAAGGTCCCAGTGTTTGTTTGAGGTCTAGGTGTTCCTGTTTATGAACTTAAAACTTTATATCCTTAATATTATTTTACTTGTTCCCATGTTGTGCATATATTGTTTGAGTTATTTTTATCATCAAAAAATCACGGGGCCAAGAGGAAAACAAATGGGTGAAATGAATAAGAAAAACTACTCCTACCCAGTTTTGCTGCTACTTGTGGGACAGTTTCATAACATAATCAGTAAAATAGAGTGAAGGACTCTATACAGCATTCAAATGATTTTCTTATTTTAAGAAACAGGAATACTGAATGCTGGCTGAAGCTGGATGTCTGAAGTGTTATTACCCATTAAAACACTTAGTTTTAAAAAGGTTTATTACCTGTATTGTTATGTAGTCAAGGAAGGTAAAACTGTATAAAACTCAAGGAACTAAATCCATTGATCACCTGCACCATCTTGTTGACTTTAATTTTTCTGTATAAATTTTACATTATTTCATGTTTATAAAGCTTTTTTCGGAATAAACAGCTGAGATAGATTTTATGCGCATGGCGTGTATGATAGATTACAAGAATGAAAACAACAGTAAAGATCATTTCAATCCTTCGCAAACGGCAATAGCAACCTACATGTATATATATGCAGAGCTCTCTATTAATTCAAACATTGCAGACATTTTATCCTAACTATTCAATGTCGTTCTCATCATACCATGTATTCAAACGAACGTAGTCCATGAATCGCCGTTCCTCTTCGTTCTTCGAGGCTTCTTCGATTGGACAAGAAGACGGCAGCTTCGTTGTAGGCATACAGCGCCAAAACCTCATCGATCGAATGAAGTATTTGCATACAAACATTGCCCTTTAGACCGACGTCAAACGGCTTTAAATTCTCATTATAAGAAACGATACCGCTAAATTGCAATGTCTCTTCGTTGCGGCTCTCTTGGGTTTCGCCACCGGGCAAACTAGACGAAGAATTTGTCGAAGAAATATCTTTTATAACCCTGTTAATTCTCAGTATATTCTCTCTTGGAACACTCGAAGCTCGAAGCGACGATGCGCATATGACGTCACGGACCAACTCATGCGTAAATCCGCTTTTCAGTACAGTCGCTGGCTCACTTTAGACGTCCGAGTAATGGCGGACGGTTTTTCCACGATTTTCGGCAAGCTATTTCAAGGCTTATATTGCTCGCAACGTTCTAAATTCTAGCGCGCTAGTTAAATATAGACTTATTGAACAAATTGACTTTAGAAAAAGACGAAAAGAAAAACAAAAATTTTGGTCATAGTAGCACTTTAACATTTCCGGAGTGACGGGTTGCTTCTTCGATTTCGGTTTCCCCAGGATCCTTTGGGAAGCGCTGACCAAAGAAGCAACCATGGGATGTACTGAGACCTTCGGCAAACCGGCCAACTGTTGAGCCCAGTCGATACTGTAAACTGCATTGAGAACTGGCGATGGAGAATTCGCATCGAGGATAAGGCATTGAAGGTAGACCGCAACATGGAAAGAGTTGGCTGGCATGTGGATAAAACAATTGGACAAAGCCCAATGTTTCCATCGTTTGAAACCGGCCAAGTAACTGCGGATAGTACCATCTGCTTTGGACGCCAGCACGGTTTCCTGGACGCGGCTAGCCAACGGCTGCAGATGATCAGGAATTGACGAATAGAATTTACGCCACATCTCCGACTGGAACACATCTAAAATTAAAAAAGAACTAACAACCAAAAAATGAAACTAAACAGGCACAAAATGAAAAATAACCCAACTTTCTGGGCGCAAAAAAAAATAGCCAAAAAATATCATGCACAGATGGTCCAAAACTCATCAGACGCAAATATAACTAACGTCCCGGACGGACACAGAAGGTCCTATACCTCTTGGACGCTAGAGGCCTCTTGCCTTCAAGGAACAGGAAGTCCGATTCCTCTGGAGCGTAAATAAGCCTATGAAATTTTGTCACAGACAGTCTTGAACTTCTTAGGCCCAACCTGTCGGGCACAGAAAGCCCCATTCTCCTCGGGGCAGAAAAAAGACCGCTCATTTTTCTAAACATTTGGACACAGATAGTCCCAAAATCCTCGGGCGCACAAAAAACCTTTAAAAAGTTTGGGCACAGATGGTCCCATTCTTCACGGGCGCAAAAGGCCCTTGAGATATTTGGGCACAGATGGTCCCATAACCCTCGGGGGCACAAAAAAGCCCCTAAAAGATTTGGGCACAGATGGTCCCATTCTTCTCGGGCGCAAAAAAGGCCCCTAACATATTCGGGCACAGATGGTCCCATACTTCGCGGGTACAAAAAAGGCCGCTAAAATATTTGGGCACAGATGGTCCCATTCTTCTCGGGCGCAAAAAAGGCTCCCAAAAATAAATAAGTAATTGGTCACAGACGGACATAACCTCCTAAAAAAAACTACAAAGCAAAGGTACATCGTCCTAATCATCTGAAAAGGAAAGAAACAATTCTAATCATAAGAAGATAAATATAAAATTCAGTCGCCTCCAGAGAAGAACACCAAGATGAAGAAATTAGCATACAACGACTCCTAAAATACTCTACCAAATCCCTAGACAGTTCATACCGACGAGAGAATATTTTTCCGCTAATTTTTCAAAAACGCGGAAAAATTCGATTTCCGGTGTTGAGTTTCTGGCGTCGGGTTGCAACCGGCCGTGACCAAAACAACTTTATAATTCACAGCGTGTAGCGCTTACCGGCTGCTATAACTTTTTATAATTTCTTCGCAAATTCAGTAGTTTGATACCAAATCCTACAACGGCCGATTTCTTTCAAAGAATCAACTGCTTCGCAGAGAAATCGCTCATAACATTCGCCATTGGATTCATCTGCATTGAATGAAAGTTGAAAACAGACCACAGCCATCAATTAATCGATTGAATGACATACATCTGACTGATCAGAACAATCAATTTTCACACTCTATAAATTCTGACCAATCACGATTTTTGCGTCCAGAATCTGGACGTAAAAAACGACAAAAACAATAGCGTCAGGGCAGGCGTTCCCCTTCCCCCCTTCCCCGATCGCGCTTCGCGCTTCGCGCTCGAACTCCCCTTCTCCTTCCCCATTGAACGCCGGCCACGCAGGCTATACTAAGAGGGGACACATAAAATAAAAATAATAATAATGATAATAAAAAAAGACTTAAAATTGATATTTACAATAAAAACAGACTAAAATTTAACTACACTATTTACAAATAATTTCAATAACAATTTTAAAATAAGTTAATTCGTATTTAAAATAAATCATGTACTACATAAAAACGCAGTTGTGACATCCATGTTCAATTTTCAGTGAAAGGTTAGTTTAAGTGATCTGTCTTTTGAAAGATTGCAGAGACGGTAAGTTTTTTAAGTTAGTTGGGAGTTGATTCCACAGCATAGGCCCGATATACCTTAGCGAGTGTTTCCCGTAGGTGACAGTATTAAATCTGGGAATGTGGAAATCTGCGCCTCTAAGGTTGTAAGTAGAACTTTTCAATGAAAACAAATTTTTGACGTTCGGGGGGCACAGATCATGTTTCACTTTGAACATCATACAGGCTATATCCTGTAGCCTTCTTTCATAAAGAGATTTTAAGTTAGCTTTCTTACAGTAGTTGCTCATATGTAGATTTGCTATCTCTGAAGACTGCACGCAAACCTCTCTCCTGGGTGCGTTCGAGCTTTCTCTTGTCAATTGCTCGGCAGAAATGCCAGGTAAGATGGCAATAGGTGAGGTACGGAAGGATTGCAGCTTTAAAAAGATGTAGTTTCGCAACGGTGGGTACTAAGTTCTTGAGTCTCATTAATACACGCACCTATCCTCTGGTTCGCCTTCTTGCACGTGATATTTATGTGCTCGCTGAAATTAAGCATGTTGTCAATAGTGACACCTAACTAGTGGTAACCACAGGTTAGAAAGTGCGGGCTTCGACAAACTTTTGTTTTCCGATTCTAATCGTTCTTTGTGGAGGAAAAAAATTCTCAACTTCCCAGTGTTTGAACGATACATTTTCGGATCCTTTTGCATTAACCGTTCATGGTGGAAGATTACGGATTGATAATTGACAAATCACTGGACAAAAGTAACGCGTCACGCGAGGAATGCATGATTTAATCGAGCACGCGGTGCAATTAAGATGTGATTTTACTCTGTCGGCGAACTCGCTATGTTGTCAGTGTTGTAAGGAATTTTTCGAGATAAAATAACTGTTGTTGGAATCATTCGTTTTGCTCTGGTTTATCTGTGATACAATCACTTAAGTCACCTCATTTCACGGCAATGTTTTCAACAGGTCAAGAAAATTTTTCAGACAGTGTCGATAAATCACTGGACAAAAGAAAATTATTCCGAGTAAGGTCGAGTAACGCGTCACGCTTAAGTCACGAATGTTTTTTATCGTTTCCTATTGCCGCAAACCAATCAGAATTGTTTTTTTGATTGACAGTTTTGCGAAGTGTAGTGGAGCACGCGGTGTGAATTGAGATGTGATTTTCCTCCGTCGGCAAACTCGCTTTGTTGTCATTGTTATAAGGAATTTCTCGAGAATAACCGTTGTTGGAATCATTCGCTTTGCCGTAGTTTATCTGTGATACAATCACAGCAGATCTTCTCAAAAGCAACACCTATAAACGTCTGCAAAACGTAATGTCTGCAATCTTCCGACAGAAGCCTCGATCTAATGTGACAAACTGTTGATTTTTCGCATTCTTATCGCTCTTGGAGACAAGATTTTTCTCTTCCGGTGTTACGACAAACTGTCGTGATTGACACATTTTTTGCATTCCGATCGTTCTTAGTGGAAGAACAAAATTTTCAACTTCCGGTTTGCAGATAGTCTTTATAAACGTGGCGCGCACGCGTAATACGCAATCCGCTGGTCACTGTCAAGATTAGGGTTGCGGGCCTCTCTTGGGCCCGCAATAACCTAATACTGTTCAGAGATTCAATGTCAGTTCCTTGTACATTTATGCTTATCTCGTCTCTGCTGTTCCTCTGTTTATTGTTGATTAGCATGGTATGGTATTTCGATGGGAAGTCTCTTGATCCCCAATTTTCCTTTGGCCACACGTCGACCATGGTTCTCATCAATGTTACAAAAACTGTTTGTTTGCATGAGAATTTCAGATCAGAACAGAGCAGCAGGCAGATAGAAATGTTTTATCCAAATAGTAGCTTTTAGGTTTGGAGTTATTACAAAAATAATTTTAAGTATAATTATATTCTGCTCATTAAACCTTTGCTTGTCGTCGTAAGTCGTATAGGGCTGGAGCTCTCTAATGTTTAATGCAGTAGACAGACAACTCTTCAAGTCCACTTTTTCCGGGAGGGGGCGCCCGCCCCACTCGAGACACCGAGGACGGCGACGAGGCCACGCACAGCCGCACCCGCAGGGCCGGGACGCCACACGAGAGGCCCCCCGGGAGGCGACGGCCGAGAGGCCACCCCGGCAGACGCGAGACCACCGCGCGCGCACCCGGCCCCGCCGAGGGGACGCGCCGGGCGGGGGACGGGAGGACCGGGGCGCCGGGGAGCGGGGGGGAGAGGGCGGCCGACCCCCGGGAGGGTGAGAGGAACGAAGCACGCCAGACGCACGACGCCGGTGACAGACACCACGGCGCCGCGCGGACCTCGGCCGAGGCGCGGGCCGCGCCGCACGGGAGGCGACGCGGAGACCACGGGGGGCGGCGCCAGGGGGCGGCAGTGAGGCACGGACAGAGCGGAGGTCGGCACCACCACGAACCATGAGGTGCTCGAAGAGCTTTGATTTATGCTGTAACAAGATAAATTGATTTATTGGTATTTTGAGGCATTTTGAGGCCATTTGTACGAATGCTATGCGCTTAATTTATTCCTATTTTATTTTTCCTTTTCTATGACCTTGTTGCAATTAGGTGTATGTTTGTCCAATTTGTAAAAAGCAGATGCGAAACAAAACAAAAGGACAATTTTTAATGGCCTTTGAATGATTTCAATGATCCAAAATTGGATAGCAAAATACATTTTCCGTGTTTCTATCAATTTAAAGAAGCAAGAGAGTAGAAGTTTGCGAAAACATAAAATGCTGTCCTAAGACTGTTTTCTCGATCCCAGGTCATATCTAAGAGTACGTTCCTTTGGGATGGTCCGGATCGGGAACAATGATTCTAGAACACTTGGATCATGGTGCACCGAAAATGACCCGACGAATCCACTCTGGACAAGGATTGATCGGTTAATATGATCGGTTAATATGAAGTATATGATCCGAGTGATCCTCTATCATTGATACCTGCTCCGGATCATCACAAAGGAACTCATCCTTTTGCCCGCCTATGTTAAGTGTCCCGTCCTTAAATAATTTAAAAAGTATGATAATTGGGCATTTGTATTTGTATTTTTTTTAGAGTCTTGTTTTCTTTAGCTTTAGTTTTAATACTTTTTAAGTTTTTATAAACATTTGTTCATTTTTTTTATATTTTTAACATTTTTATCTTGTACAAATTTTATTGTCCCATGGCCTCAATGGATACCAGTTTCGTTGCTGAATGGGCCACCCTGGTTAAATAAATTTTCTTACCTTACCTCCTTACCTTTTAACTTTACGTTTCCTTTGCGCTCTGTTTAGCTGTCTGTGCAGCTGTGGGATTAGAAGACGCAAACCAAATACCTGACGCCCAAATGACTGCGAGTTCATATTACCTTCAATATTACCCATACATGGGTCGGCTTAATGGAGAAAAGGGCTGGTGCCAAGGTACTTCCACAATCTCAAATGATTACCTTCAAGTTGACATGGGAGCATTGCGTACAATCTGCGCAGTCGCAACGCAAGGAAAGAAGAACGGATCATACGTCACAAGCTACAAGCTGTCTCTTTCTACTGATGGTGTCAACTGGAATACATACCAAGAAGGAAACACTGACAAGGTATCAAAACATAAGGGTCGTTTAGTCGTTTTTCTTTGCAAAGTAATGTTTAAATAAAATTGTTGACAACAATAAGCAGTTCTCATATCCACATCGCCGTTCGGATTATAAAACAATTTTATTCTGTCCTTCAAATAAATTGAACTTTTTTGCACTCATGAATAAGTTTACGTGTAATGCATGTGTTGGTTGAACGCCGACTCGAGGTCGGGGTCGGAGTCGGGGTCAATTATTTTTAAATATTTTTTTTTAATAAACCGATTCAGGCAAAAACTGAAAGTTGCATAGAAGTTAAGCTAAGTGGCCCTAGCGAGCTAAAAATACCCGTAATGCATAACGCCACATACAGTATAAGCTCTGACCTCTAGCTAAATTAACGGACACCTTGGTTAGGCTAGCATCTCGCTCCCATAATTAAAACACTAGAGTTTTAAACTCCCAGAGTCGGACACCAGCTCCTTCACGGACACATTTTCGGATCCCAACGGTGTCCGCTTTTGGGATGGTTTCGACTTAAGTTGCACAATTTTTATAATTTTAGTTTGGGGAGCAGGGATGGCGCAGTGGTGAGAGCGCTCGCCTCCCACCAATGTGGCCCGGGTTCGATTCCGGCCCGGTGCCATATGTGGGTTGAGTTTGTTGTTGGTTCTCGCCTTGCTCCGAGGGTTTTTCTCCGGGTTCTCCGGTTTTCCTCCCTCCTGAAAAACCAACATTTCCAAATTCCAATTCGACCTGGACAGAGGACCCGCATGAAAACCAGCTAGCGCTGATGTGGCTTCCTCTCTAAATATAGTAATTTTAGTTCTTGTTTTCTTTTTGGCGTTGTCTGAGTAAAAACGCACACAATCGTGCATTATTTCAAACAAATGTACCACGTATCTCTATGAGTCTAACCATGCTGTCCATACAATTCGTATTGAAATAATACTGCGTCTGATTGGTTGAAAGCAGATCACTAGCTGAACAGTTACAAATTAATTGAATCGCTCAGAGTTTCGCGCCAAAAAAACGCGGCTGCACCACTGTCTCAACTCGTTACCAGTCTGCTTCACTCGCGGCTTTATTTCTCAGAAATCGTCCAACATTGATCAAAAAACGATAAACGTTGACGGTCCTTATCGACAAATTTTACCTGGAACAGAAATGAAGGAACAAGAAGGCATTTTAATGCGATCTAGATGAAATGTTTATTACGCCACTAATTGTTTCTAGAACAGACCGTTTTCCTATATGAATTTGTTTTATTTGATATAAACAACAGGGATGGTTAACATTAAGACCCGCATTACGAGCGAACAGACTTGGGAAAAAAACGATTTTTTTTTTTCAAGATGAACTATCTGTGACAAAACTCCCTTAAATAGGAAACATTTTGTTACAGCGTTAATTTATGCAAGATTATTTAAGGTTAATAACTTGCAGTATAACTCATTGCATTATTCATTTGACAGGTTTTTCAGGCAAATACAGATTTGAACACCATTGTACAGCATGCATTGAATAATGCAGCCCAAGCAAGATATGTTCGATTCTACCCTGTCACCCGGTCTAGATACCCTTGTATGAGGATTGAGGTATTTGTGCAGTGAAGGAAACCTGACGAAATTGCAAGCAACTCAATGCTTTTGCTTCAGAAGTAGTTTAAAAATTCCAACCGAGTTTAAGATTTGCTGATGATTTTAATTTGAGATTTGATATCTCCCTTAATATTTTCCTTTTTAATTGTTGGTCTTCTAGTACAACGATTCATAGCAATTTATACGTCACAATAAATCGTATTTCAGATGCGAAAGGTCTTTGCCGCAGAGCATATGGTAGTTTAGTCACCATCTTCAAAATAAAAGGTATTTGATCTTTCAAGTCCTCCTCTTTTATCATAACTCTCCCTTTGCCACGGTGGGAAAAGCCGCAAGGTGCTTCTCTTGTGCAATGTGGCTGAGCTATAAAGGCTTGTGAACAAAATATTGGTTTTCGAACAAATCAAAACAAAACAACTGAGAAGCGAAAAAGATGTTTTTGCATTGAGCCATACTTTTAGGTACCTTTTTAAGAATATATTCGACGCGACTGGAATGCAACTTATGGTGACGGTTAAATTGGGCCTAGTAATGCACGTATCAATGTTAAGCTGCTGGAGGGGGAGGCCGGGCATAGGCCGGGCATAGGCCGGGAGAGGCCGGGCATTTGAACTTAGCTGAGACTTTCTGATCAAATTCCGAACCCCTGGGCATGTGTGGATGTTCAAAAGAGTCACTTAACTTCAATAAAATGTTGTAAAAAAGTCCATTAAAACCGTCAAAAGGCCCCCACTACGTGCACATACTTGCTGTCAAATCCCCCGCCTATGCCCCCCCCCCCCCCCCCAGCGGCTTAACATTGATAGGTGCATAAACTTCAGTATCGTTTTCGAGCCCGAGTTCCCAGTGAGGGACTACACCAGCTCTGATAGCTGATTATGCTACAATATCTCAGTATTATTTACTTATACATGGTGCTGTTTAGTTTTAACATTTAACTGTCTTTGCGCTTATAATGAATTCCTTAGAAGTGCGAGTAATACGACTACCCACTTCCCAATAATATAAGAATCAAAAATAACCACACGAGAGAATCCGGGGAAGTTTCATTTCATTTCCTGCAAAAGTAATTACAAGAGCGGGGCTTGTTTTTTGTCTCATTTTCATTACTAGTTTTCGTTTTGAAAAGACATTAATAAATCCAGTTAGATTTGCACGTAAGTGACAAAAAATTTAGCATGTACTAAAACCAGAAAAACTGGAACACCCATAGACAAGGTTAATTTACGGTTAGGGTTAGAAGTCAGCAATTTGTGGTTTAGTTAGCGGTTATGGTTTTTGGTGGTTAGGGTGAGCTTTTGGAAGAGTGTTCCTGGTTGTTTTTGGGATGTTTCAGTGTTCCAGGGTTTCTGGTTTTAGTACAAATATCTAAGTTGCTTTTAAATTAGCACGGGAAGAGTGGCTTTCTAATTTTTGGCTTGCCGTTCAGAAATGAACATTCACTAAAAGTGGCACAGTTATTTTGCCATGTTATTCCCGAGTACCGTGCCTTAAGCATCGTTTACTTGGATGCGGTTTCCAATCAACACAGATTAAATATGTCGGTCGCAATTTAGGATTGCCGAACCTTTAAGGCATTTTTGAAATTTTTAAAAGAGGATTTACTCAATAATGGTGACACTCTCAGTAGCTGTTCATTCATTTCTTTCGGAAATTTTGATATGTTAATCATGTGTCGATGTTCTGTGACGTTGCAATGGCAACTTTATAATGACAAGCATGTCTGATCAAAAATCGCTATTTTGACATTTTATTTTCTTTTTCCGGTTTTATAAAACAAAATTGTATGATTTGTTTATTTATATTCTGTATGATTTGTTTAATTTTATATTCCATAAGCATATTTTTGGCTTGATTTTGTGTATTTCGTTATCTTCTGACTTCCTAATAAAATTGTTAAATCCAAGATTGCGGACCAAGATAATACTTGCTCTTTATTATAATTCAAATAAACAAACGTTCTCTGTCAGAAAGATAGTGGTTCTAGAGACGTCATGTGACAACAAATGACGTCACAGCTTACAAAAATTATGTCATTTTGTAGAGTAAGCTAAGGGCTTTCTACTCAGTGCAAAATAATTTCGCTACGCGATAAAAAGAAGGAAAACCTTAATGGGGTTACATCAACCCCCTTCCCCCACCCCTTGTACCACCTTCGATTACTAGGCTTTTATTTTGTTGGCATCATTATCTTAATATGATGTGTTTTTAATCAGTATGTTCCCATGCATTACGTCAACTTTCTCAGTGTGCCCGAACAATCAACCTGTTACTCACTTATACTTCTTGGTAGATTGCGGCATTATTCTAGTAGGGATCGAAACAGGATGCATACGGATCCAAAGCCCAACGTTATAATTTATTTAGCCATCAATTAAACCACTGCACCCCTCAAAGTTAACCCTCGGACGTACAAGCAAATTCACACTCCCACCATTGTACAAGGGGCAGTGGATGGAACACCTCCCTAGGGTTTTCGCTCTATTAAGGCACAACAAAATTATTTTGCACTTAGTAGAAAGCCCTTATCTTACTCTACAAGATGACATAACTTTTGTTGGCTGTGACGTCATATATCGTCACGTGACGTCACCATCTTGGATCCGCCATCTTGGATTACACTATTTTCTTAGAAAGTCAGAAACTAACAAAATTTGATGTAAAATCATGCCAGAATGTTTAAAATAAAGAAAAATGTTAAAATTGACGATTTTGGCCAGACCTACCTGTATTTATGATGTTGCCATGGCCACGTCAAATATCATGGACACATGGTTGATATATCCAAATTTCTGCAAGGGATGAATGAACAGCCACCCCCCCCCCCCCCCCCCCCCCCCCCCCCCTCGTTGTATAAATGAAGAGTCATTTTCGGGCTTTCTGGGCCGCGCAATTGGCAATTCCACGTTACATTTATTTAATTTATAGCTATAGTCAACATAACACCAGCTTAAACCGCTGATATCACAGTGCATAACTAGGAAGACGCATTTTGATAATTAATGTGCATGTTATAAAACTTGTGGGAAAAAACCCATTATGTATTGTAGGATGTCCAGTGACAGATAAGAAGGACTTCATGACCACATATGGACACTGGCAATTTGTTGAATAATAAAGTTGTAAACGTGCTTTATTTTCCTTATTCGACAAAAAGACGTGATGTTACTATAATGCTGAGTTTATTAGATTGAAAGCAAAGAGAAATCATCGATCCAGTAGATAAATACGTGAAATCTTTTTGTGTTTGGGTGTGTCATAAATTCGTTTTGAATGAGAACTGTAAAACTCTGTAAAATTATAAAAGCAATAAAACACTACGAAAACGAAAAATATTGCATTAAAGAGAAACTTTAAAGAACCAGTCCACAAAGTGATTTGAGCACTGTAGCGACGGTATAAACAAGGAAAGGAGAACAATGCACCTTATTCCAAAATGGCGAAAAATACATTATTCTTTTGTCTACATGTTAATTGACCCTTATGGCCTCGTTTTAAGCCAAAGATTCTTTCAAATTTTGCAGATTCGATCGCGCCCACGAGGACCAATTTACATGAAGACAAAAGAATGATGTATTTTCCGCCATTTTAAAATTAGGTGTATAGTTCCTGTATGTGTGCCGTTATTGCAGACCTTGACCCTGATTCAGTAACGACGCCGGGCTTTAAGAATGCCTTTACCACGTGACCCGAAAGGAAATAACGAATTTTACTAGGAATTAATAATACACAGTGCTCACTCCTGATGTTCCCAAATAACGGCCATCTTTACTGATAATTGTATACAGCAAAGCTCCACCGACATCATGGTCTCCTTAAAGGGACTATGTCACGGATTTTACCAAATTTTTGAACAGCCAAAATTTATATTTGTGTCGCAGGAAACCTAAAAATAATGGTCCATTTATATTAAAATTTGATATATTAAAGCATGAAAATGTTAACGAGCATCTTTGGCTGCGGATGGCATGGATCAAAACGGATTGCAACTTGAAAATGTCAGGCTAACGTTTTCAAGTTGTTACCACGCGTCATCAAAAAGTCGATATTTATAGCCGTAAATCTTCCTTTAGAGGTTCAAAGATATTTTTATGGGTTTAGTTGCCTGCTATTAAATTCAGAACAGTTTAGACCAAAAATCTGCAAAATCCCCGTGACATAGCTCCTTTGAACAAACAGTGTCTGAACAAAATGTAAAAAACACTGATTATATGCTTGGTATAAATTTTGTTTCGTCTTAAACTTCTCAGACTTCTTTTTAATATTGTTCAATTTGCAAACACAACTGCGAGCCACTTTTTTATTTTATTTTACACTCCAATGATAATATCCGCATTAATTTGCCTTCGAAAAGATGTCTGCAATGATGCTAAGCAACGGACACACTAACCAAGTTATCATCATCATCATCATCAACATTACTGCAACAAGCCTGTGCATCGCTGACTATCGTTGACTTCCGTTATTATACGGAAGTGCAGTTTTGGACAGTAATCCTTGTCTTTAGAATGTCTACTAGCCTACGTAGCAGGCGCCTGTGTAGTTTCGAGCGCCGTATGGGAAACGCAAAAGGTGCGAGACGGCCGTCTCTCGCCCCTCGCGTTAATCAAATACGCGCCCAAACATACAAAGGCGCCTGCTACGCAGGCTAAGTGTCTACTGAAACACATTCCATTACTCACCCTGGTTTTCTATGAGCGATAGTCAATTAATTACTCGCTTTCGTTGTCTTATTGTTATCGGGAATTTTAGCAAACCGCGACAGCAACGGCAACGTGTACGTTTCCAAACAAGCGGCTTAATGAGCAGAACAAAATCTCTGCATGCGCATGTAAATCATAAATCTCGCAAAGAACGTTTTTCCCTGTAAAACAACACTGTGTATAAATGACAAAATACTGCTTGCTTTCGTCAGAACGGACACTAGTTAAGTTTCGAAATTGAATGCTCTCTACATATTCTGCTAGAGGGGGTTCTTAAACCAGCAGACACACTGAACAGATGTTGAGAATAACTGGACTCCTAAGAGAAATATAAATTCTTTTTCTTTTATTAAATCCTGTCCTCGACGTCGTAATCTTCACGCACGCTGAGTGAAGACGTGTAAGTCCTTATTACTCAGGCATGAGGCTTATAACGCCCGGCTTGTCCTCAAAAAAGAGCCTTCGAATAACCAATCACATTCAAGAATTTAGCATAATTTTAATTAAAATTGAAATTATTTAGGTAGCAAGGAATGAAACATTTTCCCATATCATACCGTGCGCAGGTGCTATATGGTTGTGTTGAAGTCTTTAAATTGATTTTCGGAGAAAATATTTTGAAATCTCGTTGTCTTTAGAATCGATTAGAACTGTCATAACAGAGGAATATGGAACTAAAACGGGAGTTCCTTAAAACAATAATGCGTGTTCTTTTGGGCTTTACTCTTCTTCTCTTAATCTCGCTAAAAGCAAACCAAAGTCAACTTGACGGCAGTCGTGGTTTAAAGAGGGGCGTTCATGTACAGGGAAATCGAGTAACGTACGGCAACTTTGCAGTTGACAAGTTTCATCGTCTTCAAGTATCAGTTGGTTCATCTACTCTTGTGAGTAACTACAGTGAGTGCGCTCTGAGCTGTGTTAACACTTCGTTGTGTTTTTCGTTTAACGTCGCCTCGTCTCCTCGCTCAGATGGAAAATACCGATGTGAGTTGTTAAACGAAGACAAATACTCTGCAAACCCAGGCCAGCTTGTCAGCTCACAGGAATACCACCATTACAGCATCAAGGTAAGAAAAACTTATTTTTGATTCTTTCAATCCTCTAGTTGAGTATTTGTAAATAAGTAATCTTTATCAAGCAGTAACAAAAAAAGCTCTCATTTTGGTTGTTACACGTCGTATGCCGGGAGTTGGCGTGTGGCACATTTGAACCCTATTTTTAGAGAGAAAAAGAAAGGTTGCAATGCCTTCGTGATTTCAGTTATTTGGTTTAAATCAATTTGATATAATTTCCCGAAAACAAACTACAATTTTTTTTTAGTACAAGCCCGGTTTACACGCTGCGATTAGTCGACCCGATTTTCTTTCCCTTTTTTCAGTTGAAAATTTATGTTCTCTTCATCTTCTTTTTTAACATAGAAGAAAAAATGCGAGAGAAAATTTGTTTTGTTTGTTGGTTTCAAGTTAAGCTTCGACACTCTCCTTGACGTTCAACAAAACTTGTTAGAAATCTGCTTGCAGGCTTTACAGACTAGCAAATCCAAAATAAGTAGTCATAATTGCTTTGGTAATTAATTATATATAGTTAATTTTAATTAAGAAAAAAAGCAGTGTTTAGTGAAAGTTGAAAACCAACGAGTAAAATAAGTTAGTTATGCAGGAATTGGATTTATTTCTTTTTCAAGAAGAGAATAAGTATTAAAAACTAGAATTTTTTTCCACAGACGCCATGCTCAAGCTTTCCATGTCAAAACGGTGCAAAGTGTGTTCCGAATTATGGTGAAAATGAATACCACTGTGATTGTGTTCCCGGCTACACAGGAAGGCTTTGTGAAACAGGTGAGATAGTTCATGGGGCAACTTCGCTTCACACTTCATAATTGAATAGTAACCAATAATTTTAGCAGATTTTTGAACAGCCAAAATTTATAATTGCGTCGCAGGAAGCCTAAAAATAATGCTCGACTCTAATTGAAAATTACCATATTAAAGCAACAAAACTATAAACAAGCGTATTTGGCTGCAGATGGCTCAGATGGAAATGGATTGCAACTCGAAAAATTAAGGCTTTACTTTACAAGTTGTTCCCGCGCGTCTTCACAGAATCGATATTTATAGCTGTTGCTTGACTTCTCTTTTTGCAAATTAAAGTTATATCTTCCTTTAGATGTTCAAAGAAAGTGTTTTTCATGGGTTCTGTTGCATACCACTACTTTCATAACGGGTTCGACCATGCAAAATGCTTGTGACGTAGCCCCTTAAAATTCCGCATGTGAAATGACTATTGAATGAACACAGCAAGAATCGCTTAGCGAGAGACGATGTAGATTTCAGTGTATTTTGTAAAGTTTGTTAAAGGGACTATGTCACGGATTTTACCATATTATTGAACCGCCAAAATTTATGTTTAAGTCGCATAAATCTGAAAATAATAGTCTATTTTATTAAAAATTGCTATATTAGAGCACTGAAACTGTTCACTAGCATTATTGGCTGCGAATGGCGCGGATGGAAACGGATTGCAATTTGAAAACGTTAGGCAAACGTTTTCAAATTGTTTCCGCGCGTCTTCAAAAAATCGATATTTATAGCTGTAGCTTGACTTCTATCTACAAATTAAGGTTATATCTTCCTTTAGATGTTCAAAGAATTTTTTTCATGGGTTAGGTTGCATATTATTACCACGTACTCTCAAAACAGGTCTGACCATGCGAAATGCTAGTGACGTAGCCCCTTTAAACTCAGCATGTGAAATGGCCATTGAATGACCACAGCAAGAATCGCTCAGCGAGAGACGATGTAGATTTCAGTGTATTCTGTAAAGCTTGTTAACCTTCGTTATTCAGTTTTTCTCAATGGGAATTCAAAAGACCGATTTAGATGGAGGAAAGCTTAGTTCTCAGTTTTTACAGGGATGCAGTTTTTCAGTAACACAAACGACTTTAAACCCGGCCACCTAACAAAAGTTGGCTAATCAGAGAAAGAACTTAAAACAAACAATTTTAACTAAATTTGTTAAAATTAAAGTGGCTTGTGATTTAACGTCGCTGAGCTAATGGCTTGGTTTTTATCTATTTTATTTTTCAGTTTTTCTCGTAAGTTGAGGGTTCTTTGTTTTTTGTTTTCGAAGTTATTTCTGCCGCTGGAATCAAAACTATTTTCGCCGGCTCTAGTTTTGATGCTGCCCATTGAAAGTTATTTTAGTCGCTGGATCTTTCAGAGTTATTTTTATTTCATACATACTGAGATTTACAGTTAGAATTGATCTGTTGAAAACACGGTTCGGAAATTCTCGCAGCCAATGACAACGGCGAAACGACTTTCTCACACGTGAGAAACCCGTTTCGTCCAATCAGAAAGCGGCTGTCAAAACGCATCAACAATTTCAATGAACGTGGTAGCTTTGTCGATGGCGCTAGCTTTTTCACTGCTTGAAAGTTATCGCTTGCAGGGTTTTTGGCCTTTCGCAGTATATTTTTGGACGGTTTAAAACGTTCTCATTAACAACTATGGCTGAATCTTCTGGCAGTAGGTTTAAACCATTAAGTAAACCCATCGAAGAATATATTACAGAGCAGGAAAACAAAAACACTCGAGCAAAAACGCAGCGGGTCGAGTGAGCGGGATGTGAAGCTGCTTTCTACATTTCTGCTGGAGAAAAACGAACAAAGAAAAATTGAAGAAATCCAACCAGAAGAGCTCAGCCGTTACCTTAGTGAATTCATTCTTAGTGTGAAAAGAAGAGATGGCCAAGACTATGAACCATCGAGCCTTCGAGGGTTGTTCTCAAGTTTTAACCGGTATTTATAAAGAGAACGCAAATACTCAGCGAGTATTATCGAAGACACTGTGTTTGATCAAGCAAGAAAATGTCTGGAAGCTCGCAGCAAACAACTGAAAAATGAAGGCAAAGGGAACAAACCCAACGCAGCCGAAGCTTTGACTGATGTGGAGGAAAACGTTCTTTTCGAAAACTGAGAATTTACCGGGAATCTCAAATGCCGAAGCTTTGCTAATCACAGTCTGGCTTTTCAATTCGGTCCATTTTGGTTTGAGAGGCTGTGAAGAACATGGGCAGATGACTTGGGGCGACGTGGAACTTCACATGGAGGCCGACGGAACTGAATACCTAGAGTATCCTGAACGTCAAACGAAAACTAGAACGGGAGCTGAACCTCGAAATGTCAGAGCTGTTAAACTGAAGGCCTTCGCAGCACCAAACGGTCCACCCAAAAGAGATCCAGTTGCCGTTTACAAAATTTATTCCGAAAAGAGACCTGACGCGATGAATAAACCTGATGCGCCATTGCCTGGAGCAAGTGTATTTAGCGGAGCCGTGTTTAATGGAGGACACTTTAACATTTCTATAAACACAGTAAGTCAGTCGCCTAATGCGTACTCAGCAACAAGAAAGCACACCTTCAAGCGTGTTAAACGTATTTTAGATTCTTCGGATGAAGATAGCCCTCCCTTGCAATAGCGCTAGCACAGTTACGTAGTCTTAGTTCTTATTTCTGTATTTCATTTTTGTACTTGTTGGATGGAAAACTCTTGATATTCGATTTCTTATCCATTTAGAACAATTTTAAGACACGAGAATAATCTCATGAAATGTCTTTTTTCAACGATTTTGTTGTTATTATCATTTTGTAAATTAGGGTACTTTCATCAGTTGTGTGCTTGTACCGGGGTCTTATAACAATAAAAAAAAAAAACAGTTCAGCGTGGAAAAATCTCTGTATTTATAAAATAAACAAATTACAGCATGGAAAGTGCTTTGTACGGTGTTTACGCACTCGTTGTTTTGTATCAGAAATCTCACTCGTTCGCTCCGCTCACTCGTTCGATTTCTGATACGTCAACAACTCGTGCGTAAACACCGTACGCGCGCACTTTCCATGAAGTAATCTATATATTCGTGATGGGTTCAAAGATATTTGATTTGTCGTTTGGTTCACTGTAGTTTTCGTTGCTGAAACGCTTTGGGTTGGTTGTTTGTTTGTGCTGGCCTCCAATTTTTTTTTTCTGCCAAATTATGTTTGGCATTTGTTTTCAAGTTACCGCCGGATTCAAAACTTTTTTTTATTTATTGATGGAACGAGTCGAGCACTTTTTTATGTGCTGGTTTCAGGGATATTTTTGTCGCTCGTTTTTTACGCATCGGCTTCAAATAAAAATAACTAAGATGTAAGTTAAGTCTCGTGCTGCTCGCAAATCATCAGTCTTATCGTGAACATCCAATGATTCCGATTTGTGTTGAAATAGTGCAGGATTTCGGTTAAACAGTCTAAGCTGGACCAGCTTAAAGTCTTTGCCATATAATAGAACTTTGAGTTTCTTCTTAATTTAGATATTCAACAACTGAACTTTCGAGATTTTTTAAATCCTTTCTCGGGTACATTCCGAAAGCAATACTACCGTTGCCGCTTATGAAAAGCTGACTTTACTCATTATGGTCTATATGATCAAAACAAAATACAAAATTACAATCTTTATTCAATAAGCTTTCAAAAAATATATACTTTACTGGGCTTACCATTGATGGTTTGCACACAATTTTACTTAGAACGAAACGCCAATTTTTCTTCTTTGATACCTTAATGAACCATGATTCGAGTGATCCTGTATCATTGATCCCATCAAAAAGGAACATACCATAACTTTACGTTTTCGTTGCGCTCTGTCTAGCTGTCTGCGCACCTGTGGGAGTGGAAGACTCAAACCAAATACCTGACGCCCAAATGACTGCGAGCTCAGTTTACGGTAGTTTTAATTTTTACCCATACATGGGTAGGCTTAATGGAGAAACGGGATGGTGCCAAGCGACTTCAACAATCTCAAACGATTACCTTCAAGTTGACATGGGAGCAGTGCGTACAATCTGCGCAGTCGCAACGCAAGGAAAGAAGAACGGATCATACGTCACAAGCTACAAGCTGTCTCTTTCTACCGATGGTGTCAACTGGAATACATACCAAGAAGGAAACACTGACAAGGTACAAAAAAATAAGGGTCGTTTTAGTCGTTTTTCTTTGCAAAGTAATGTTTAAATAAAATTGTTGACAACAATAAGCAGTTCTCATATCCACATCGCCGTTCGGATTATAAAACAATTTTATTTTGTCCTTCAAATAAATTGAACTATTTTGAAATCATGAATAAGTTTACGTGTAATGCATGTGTTGGTAGAACGCCGACTCGGGGTCGGGGTCAGGTCAAATTTTTTTTAAATATTTTTTTTTAGAATAAACCGATTCAGACAAAAACTGAAAGTTGCATAGAAGTTAAGCTAAGTGGCCCTAGCGAGCTAAAAAAACCCGTAATGCATAACGCCACATACAGTATAAGCTCTGACCTCTAGCTAACGGACACCTTGGGTAGGCTAGCATCTCGCTCCCATAATTAAAACACTACAGTTTTAAACTCCCAGAGTCGGACACCGCTCCTTCGCGGACACATTTTCGGATCCCAAGGGTGTCCGCTTTTGGGAGGGTTTCGACTTAAGCTGCACAATTTTTTTAATTTTAGTTCTTGTTTTCTTTTTGGCGTTGTCTGAGTAAAAACGCACACAACCGTGCATTATTTCAAATAAATCTACCACGTATCTCTAGCCTAACCATGCTGTCCATACAATTCTTATTTAAATAATACTGCGTCTGACTTGTTGAAATCAGAAAAAAATTTTCCCAAATTGTATCACTAGCTGAACAGTTACAAATTAATTGAATCGCTCAGAGTTTCGCGCCAAAAAAACGCGGCTGCACCACTGTCTCAACTCGTTGCCAGTCTGCTTCACTCGCGGCTTTGTTTCTTAGAAATCGTCCAACATTGATCAAAAAACCTTAAACGTTGACGGTCGTAATCGACAAATTTTACCTGGAACAGAAATGAAGGAACAAGAAGGCATTAAAAGATGAAATGTTTATTACGTCACTAATTCTTTCTCGAACAGACCGTTTTCCTATATAAATTTGTTTTATTTGATATAAACAACAGGGATGGTTAACATTAAGACCCGCATTACGAGCGAACAGACTTGGGAAAAAAACGATCTTTTTTTTCAACATGAACTATCTGTGACAAAACTCCCTTAAATAGGAAACATTTTGTTACAAGATTATTTAAGGTTAATAATTTGCAGTATAACTCATTGCATTATTCATTTGACAGGTTTTTCAGGCAAATACAGATTTAAACACCATTGTACAGCATACATTGAATAATGCAGCCCAAGCAAGATATGTTCGATTCTACCCTGTCACCCGGTATAATCACCCTTGTATGAGGATCGAGGTATTTGTGAAGTGAAGGAAACCTGACGAAATTGCAAGCAACTCAATGCTTTTGCTTCAGAAGTAGTTTAAAAATTCCAGCCGAGTTTAAGATTTGCTGATGATTTTAATTTGAGATTTGATATCTCCCTTAATATTTTCCTTTTTAATTGTTGGTCTTCTAGGACAACGATTCATAGCAATTTATACGTCACAATAAATCGTATTTCAGATGCGAAGACGAAATATATATTTTTTTGGTTGTCTCCAAAGGTCTTTGTCGCAGAGCATATGGTAGTTTAGTCACCATCTTCAAAATAAACGGTATTTGATCTTTCAAGTTCTCCTCTTTTATCATAACTCTCCCTTTGCCACGGTGGGAAAAGCCGCGAGGTGCTTCTCTTGTGCAATGGGGCTGAGCTATAAAGGCTTGTGAACAAAATATTGGTTTTCGAACAAATCAAAACAAAACAACTGAAGCGAAAAAGATGTTTTTGCATTGAGCAATACTTTTAGGTGCTTTTTTTAGATTATATTCGACGCGACTGGAATGCAACTTAAGGTGACGGATAAATTGAGCCTAGTAAACTTCAGTATCGTTTTCGAGCCCGTGTTCCCAGTGAGCGACTACACCAGCTCTGATAGCTGATTATGCTACAATATCTCAGTATTATTTACTTATAAATGGTGCTGTTTAGTTTTAAAATTTAACTGTCTTTGTGCTTATAATGAATTCCTTAGAAGTGCGATTAATACGACTACCCACTTCTCAATAATATAAGAATAAAAATGAACCACACAACAGAATCCGGGGAAGTTTCATTTCAATTCCTGCAAAAGTAATTACAAGAGCGGGGCTTGTTCTTTGTCTCATTTTCATTACTAGTTTTCGTTTTGAAAAGGCATTAATAAATCCAATTAGCTTTGCATGTAAGTGACAAAAAATTTAGCATGTACTAAAACCAGGAAACTGGAACACCCATAGACAAGGTTAATTTACGGTTAGGGTTAGAAGTCAGCAATTTGTGGTTCAGTTAGCGGTTATGGTTTTTGGGGGTCAGACTAAATGGCGTGGGTGGGTGGGTCGTGTGTCGTGTGTCGTGGGTCGTGGGTCGTGAGTCGTGGGTCGTGGGTCGTGGGTCGTGGGTCGTGGGTCGTGCGTCGTGCGTCGTGCGTCGTGGGTCGTGGGTCGTGGGTCGTGGGTCGTGGGTCGTGGGTCGTGGGTCGTGGGTCGTGGGTCGTGGGTCGTGGGTCGTGGGTCGTGGGTCGTGGGTCGTGGGTCGTGGGTCGTGGGTCGTGGGTCGTGGGTCGGTCGTGCGTTTTGGGTCAAGGCAAGTTCAAGGCAAGTTCGACCCCGATGCAAAGGAGCATTCTCGCCGATTTGTTATTTTTGGATACCGTTTTTCTTATTAACAAGAACATGTTTTTCTTTCATGTCGGGCCCACCGTTTCGCTTTTTTCCCCTTCATTTCTGCCGGACAGTTTTACGGAAGTTGGCCGAAAATTGCAAGTATTTGCTTTACCTTGGCGTGCAGGCTGTTTGCCGACTAAGAATTTTCTGATCGGCAACGTTTTGGTAACAACCAATATATTGAACAATTTCATGTAGGTAGCTTGGTGGTTCTTCATTACATATCGATTAAATGATCATGTTATTCATTTATTTGTTTTTCCAATTTTATCAGGGAAGTCACGCTAGCCAATATATTTAATAATTTTTAAAGATGCGTGGCTTTTCTTGGTCATTTCAAGTGAAAAAGTTACAAGTTCTTAAGTCTTTTTTTTTAACTTTAAGGGATTTCTACAGAACACCTAATGGAATTTTTTTTTCCTGTGCATGGCCAACTTTTTATTCCTCTAATTGAAAAAAAAAAAGATTCTTTTCCGTTGATCGCTACTTACCAGTGATCCAATTAGTGGCGTGGGAACGCTCAAGTATGATTGGTTAAAAATAGGTGAAATGTACATGTTTGCTGAAAGCATTTGCGGAAGCTTTATGAAAACTTGCACTGTCTGGGACTATAGCGAAAGGAATTATTTATATTCTTGAAATGACTTAATAATTGTACGCCGGTTTTAAGTACTAGAGATTTGTTTCACAAGGCCAAATCGATGTTGCTGTTTCAGAATCCGAACTTGCAGGTTTGTCGTCGACCGCGGTCGAACGACAGAAATATGCCAAAAACAAGACAAGTACTTCAAAGATAAGGTTTTGATTTTGACAATTTAAAGTTTCATACATTACCGGTATCGTGACAATTTACGAAGCTTTTGGGGGGGTCAAACTAAATGGCGTGGGTGGGTGGGTCGTGCGTCGTGGGTCGTGGGTCGTGGGTCGTGGGTCGTGGGTCGTGGGTCGTGGGTCGTGGGTCGTGGGTCGTGGGTCGTGGGTCGTGGGTCGTGGGTCGTGGGTCGTGGGTCGTGGGTCGGTCGTGGGTTTTGGGTCGTGGCAAGTTCGCCCCCGATGCAAAGGAGCATTCTCACCGATTTGTTATTTTTGGATACGGTTTTTCTTATTAACAAAAACATGTTTTTCTTTTATGTCTGGCGCACCGTTTCGCTTTTTTCCCTTCATGTCTGCGGGACAGTTTTGCGGGAGTGGGCCGAAAATTGCAAGTATTTGCTTGACCTTGGCGTGCAGGCTGTTTTCCGAATGAGAATTTTCTGATCGGCGTTTTGGTCCCGTTTTGGTAACAACCAATTTATTGAACGATTTCATGTAGGTAGCTTGGTGGCTCTTCATTCCATATCGATTAAATGATCATGTTATTCATTTATTTGTTTTCCAATTTTATCAGGGAAGTCACGCTAGCCAATATATTTTATAACTTTTAAAGATTCGTGGCTTTTCTTGATCATTTCAAGTGAAAAAGTTACAACTTCTCGAGTCTAACTTTAAGGGATTTGTACAGAACACCTAATGGATTTTTTTCCTGTGCATGGCCAACTTTTTATTCCTCTAATGATCGCTACCTACCAGTGATCCAATTAGTGCCGTGGGAACGCTCAAGTATGATTGGTTAAAAATAGGTGAAATGTGCATGTTTGCTGAAAGCATTTGCGGAAGCATTATCAAAACTTGCACTGTCTGAGACTATAGCGAAAGGAACTATTTATATTCTTGAAATGACTAATAATTGTACACCGGTTTTAAGTACTAGAGATTTGTTTCACAAGGCCAAATCGATGTTGCTGTTTCAGAATCCGAACTTGCAGTTTTGTCGTCGACCGCGGTCAAACGACAGAAATATGCCAAAAACAAGACAAGTACTTCGATGATACTGTTTTAATTTTCATAATTTAAAGTTTCATACATTACCGGTATCGTGACAATTTACGAAGCTTTTTGGGGCTTTATTAAAAAATGTTTGAAAATGGTGATATGTGGACTTTTCTGCGCCATTTTTCAAAGCACTTTGGTTCAGATGTAAAACATTTAAAAAGCAAAAACACTTTTATACCTGGGAGAACGGGAATGTTCAGGAAAGCGTGACTCTCGCGTGACTAAGTTATCGTGTCGTTGTGTTTTAGGTCAAAGTATAAATGAGTGACAGATGTCAAACGAAAGGTGTCAAGGATTTGCGAGGCAGTAGTTGTTGTACACTGTTGTTGTACATTGTGTTTACATTGTGTTTGTTGAGATGCCTTTCCATCAACGCAACAGGGAATATGTTTATTTACACTCAGCAGCTATTTTTTTTCTCATACTAAGGGACGGACCTATATTTTTTTGGAGGGGGGGGGGGATGAAAAATATTGAAAAACATTGTTTGTAGGGCCTGGAAAGACAAAATAAATTGTTTGCAAACACGATATGTATAACAAAAAATAGAAAGAATTTCGAAAAAAATTGTTTGCAGAGGTACATAAACTAAAAAAAAAGTTTGCAGAGGAGAATTTTTCTTCCTCCCCCCCCCCCCCTCCAAGAAAATAATGGTCCGTCCCTAACACATCAATAAGAAACGAAATTCCCCGAAATAGGAAGAAAAGCTGCCTATAAAGACGTTTGAATGCGGTGAAGGTGCGTCGAGATTTGACCTTCCGTTATCAATTGAAGCTTGAGGCTGCAGATGCACTATCGAAGGCTGCGTTTAAAGAGATTAAAGGGAAATCAAAACTTGCAATGTCGAGCACTGTAGCGAAATAAACGTTTCATTTTGTTGAACTGACTAAAGTTATATTTTAGACCATTATTTTAAAATAAAAAAGGTTTATGTTATTTTTGCATATATCCTGCGAAACCAAGAAACAAGAAACCCAGTGGAAATATTTCGACACTAGTTTGCCACTGATCCACAAACTGGTCCCTGATTAAAATTCCGATTTTACACAGATGAAATGGCAGAAATAGAAGTAGCTGACCTGCTTATCAGCCAAACTGAAGATACTTGTCCTTGTCGATGCAATCAATTTAAGGGTGTTCTTTTTTGTTTAAGATTTTTCAGTTTTTCTGCGAACTAGTAGCCTGCGTGGCTAACTGCGTGGCCGGCGTTCAAAGGGTAAAGAGAGGGGAAGTTCTAGCGGTAGTCTCATGCAACGTATATTGTAACACCTCCATCCGAGGTATTTAAATGAGTGAGTTCAAATTTTCGGCCTTGTTAAGCGTCACACATTTTTCGGTAAATTTAAAATCCAGAGATAGCTGGTAACTTGGCATATATATACACCCACGACCCACGACCCACGACCCACGAGCCACGACGAACGACTCACGACGCACGACGCACGACCCACGTCGCACGACCCACGACCCACGACGCACGCCAATTAGACAATCTCCTTGTCAATAACATGTGAAAAACGGCCTCTTTTCTCGAAATGAACGGGTAACCACGAGTAACCACGGGTAACCAAGATAGTTGAGAAACAAGATACTCTTATTCCTTTTAATTTGTTTGGTTACCCGTGGTTACCCGTGGTAACCCGTTATGTTATATATCAGAAAAATGCGTCTTAGTCCACGAAACATTGTATTTCCATGGATTCTTAGTTTGCACTTATAATTATTGCAAAAAGCTAAATTTCCCTTTCAGACAATGGGCGTCAAAAGTCCTTGAGACAGTTGGATGAAATTGATACTAATTTAAAATTCCCGTTTTTTCACCTTTAATCTGCTGCCGCTTCTGAACCACTCCCGGCCCCTCCCCCCTTTTCAATGTTGTACTCAAACGAGGCAAGTCTTGCAGATAACAAATACAACATTGTTTCGGGGGGAGGGGGTTATATTGAAGGGGTGAGGGGTAAAATTTGTCCAAGGTACTCAAAAAGGGCCGACTGTCTCAACACTTTTGGCGCTCATTGTCTGCTTTGGTTGTGTAATTGTGTTAAGTGATATTTGATGCAGTTGTGAGTAATACGTCGAAAGATTTCGAGCAATCGGCTTCGTGTTCTTGGCAACTTGTGTTCCAAGAGCTGGTTCAAGCGTTAAGGTTTGTTCTCGGGAGTAATTCGTTTGGCTAACAAGCTGTCAGATTATTTGATCCATAAAATGGTTTGAATAAGAATCAAAAATTGTTTTCTCGAATCTTTGAATGTGTCATATTTTGTTACTCGTGGAATTTTTAGGCTTTTTTAACTGGAAATCATTGTAAGTTTAATAATTGTGAATTTTATAAGCCCGAGATAATAATGTGTTATGTGTTATTTCCGCTAGGTGTTATTTCCGCCTGCTAGGTAATATATCCATCGACTTGAACTTGTGAATATTTTTGGGACGCAATGGTGTCACACAACATGAAATTCCGCAGCAAAGAGATCAAACCACAGGCCGCCCAGGCTCTCTCGGTAATTATTTGTTAATTATTTGCAACGGTCGTTGTCGGTTCGACTCAAGCGATCGAAAAATATGCTCCATAAATGGACGAATTTGAGATCATTCGTTCCTAAATTACAATAAACTGTAATACGAATTTGATATTAGTGGGGGGGCGTCAGCGGCAAGTGAGGAAAAAAACGTCCCAAAACCCCTCAAAATCACACAAAAACAGACAAACAACAATAGGTAAGTGATCTTTATTTATATGGCTTACAGTTTATTGTAATTTAGGAACGAAAGATCTCAAATTCGTCCATTTATGGATCATATTTTTCGATCGCTTGAGTCGAACCGACAACGACCGTTGCAAATAATTAACAAATAATTACCGAGAGAGCCTGGGCCGCCTGTGATCAAACAATGTCTTGACGTACATGGCACAGTAAAAAAGGAAGCCTAATTTTAAAGGCGACAAAAAGACTCTACTAATCCTAGATTATTGCTGTAAAACAAATTATTAAAAAGGCGGGGGCAGCTTTATAGTGAGACCTATTAGTAGTCAAGACTTGATGAGTTAATAGACAAATGTAAAAATACGGGTTCTTTCATATTTGTTATATTCATGTTGTCGAAAAAACATATATCGTAGCAGGGTTCGCGACTCCCTTCAATTACCGATAGTAATAGAATACGAAATGCACATTTGTGTTACATATTTATTTTCTTGTTTAGAGACACTTTAATGCCCCGCCCACTAAATAATGACAGATAAATTAATGGCCACCATCTTATTAAAATCAAATCAATACAATGACTTCCAATTATAAAGCCCCGACTGTTGGTGTTTTTACTTTTATGTCTCGAATACTTCAGAGACTTTTGATGTTCATCAGATAACTGTTTATTACTGTTTGTTTATGAGAAAGGGCTAGAAGGGGGTAAAATGAGAGATTGGATTGGGCAAATTGTTGCTGGGAAAATGAAATTTGGATCACTGGGACTGGTAATCACAAGTAAAAACCAATAGATAGAACTGGGATTTGGATTTGAAAAATACGGGAAAACAATAGGCTAGGGCTTTACCCTAATACCCAGCCACAAACGAAAAGAAAGCTTCTACATAGAAGCCTAAAGAATCTTATCGCCCGGCCAGGTAAGAAGGAAATAATTGCTTTGGAAAACGTTTTTAGGCAAATTGTTGCGGTATACAGATGTTCCGTAACAACACGGGCTTATGCCGAAATTTGCATATTGATCGAAAGTGATATATTTATTGCTGTGAGCGTTGAAAATACCGAGAAATCGGCTAAAACGGTTGGAACTGCGAAATAAAAATATTTTCCATTTACAGTCTGACTTCTAGCAGTATTTAACACATTTCCAAACATTCACGGTTCTGGAATTGGTTTGTCGGTCGCTCAAGCGTTTTCTTTGTTTTGGATCAAAATGCATGGCGAATATTTGGGAAATTCGTGGATCTCTGTACGGCGCGCAGTAAAGAGTGCCCACAAATTTTATTTCATACTTTTCTATAATGGTGTTAGTACTTTTGAGTTACAATAGACACGATTCTAGATCAGGTCCCACATTCGAGAAAATGGCTTTCAACTACAGGCATGTCGCGTTTTGCACATTCCGGAGTTTGTTGGGAGTCAAATTAAAAAAAATCATAACTTAACGAAACTTAAATAGATTTCAATTATAAAACCTCTACACTATCGAGGGAAGATAAAACTTCAATATGTAAAATAATCAGCTCGTTGAATTGAGTAATAAAGTTTTGGCAGCGACCGTCATTTATAGCAAGTTTACGGAGTCTCCAATGGCGAATTGCATGGTTTTGAGGTGACTTTGAAAATCGCCTCGCAAAAAATATAAAATATCGAATTGATCCAAATAAATGTGATATTTGTTACTGGGATATAATTGTCGACTTTCACTGAAAAAAAAACAGGGAAATCGGTGAAGGTCCGAAAAGTGCCTTATCCGTTATAACACGGACGCCCTCTTAAAGCTTTGAATCATCCGTGGATAACAGACTTTGCAGAAAGTGAGAAAGAGAGAATTGAACATAAGGAGGCAATAATTTAGGAGGCAAGTGTGGCTGAGTGGTTTAGGGCGCTGGTGTTGTAATCTGGAGGTCCCCGGGTTAAGACCTGCCCCTGCCACTAGCTGGATTTGTTCTCGGTACTCCCGATTTCAAATCCTCGGTCACGCTTTGTATAAAGCCAACTGGTCTGCCTTCTGCCATTTGGGATTTTTAACCATGTTGTGTTCATTTAAAATATTTGTTTCCTCTATTTCAGTGGCATGCCTGTAAACTACAACTATCTCGAGGCTAAGTGCGTGACCGCTATAAACAACATTAACATCTACATTTTACAAAACCGGGAAATTTGTTTCAAGATAAAAAAACAGTAGTTTTTATTTAAAAAAAAAAAACCTAAAATAAATGTAAAAAGTAGTATCGTAGCTAGAAGCCAATTAACTGATATTCCGAATTACACCGATGGTTGGTCGTTAGATCGTGAAACCCATCGACCGCTCGTAATAATCAGCTGTTATTATTGTATTTATACAAGTTTCTGCCAATGTTCCACGCTTCAAATAGCCTTTAAAATTGCAGTCGTTTTTATGTCGTCTTCCTCTTTTCTAACCTGATACCATTTTTAAACACGGTTCACCAAATTAATCACTTTTGAAAAATGCCAAATAGTCGTACAAAAAGGTTGTTATTTTTATTCACGGAGGATTGTTTGTATGAATATCAAACAACGTGCAATTCACTAGTTTCTTTCATTTTTTTTAAAACTTTACGCTTCCTTCAACTCAAGGCCGCCGCCGAAGTTATTTAAGCAAACTGAAGAAATTTAGGGTTTTTGGATGGTATTGAGACTATACTTGTCAACTCGGGAAGATATTAGGCCATTTTTGCACGCATTGCTGTCTCTAATTCTTGTTTTTCACGTGACGTCATCAAAATTCTACCAGAATCGCGAGACCCCTGACTTTTTATCCTTCATTGGCTACTAGACGTCCTTAATGTATATCTTATTGAAGGTTTTCCACTCTATAGCGTCCGCCGTCTTTAAGATATAACATTTTGAATTTCGGAGTTTTGCGCCACACGGCATCAGAATGGCCGCCTCAAGGCTGTCACGTACGCTTAAAAAGATGCATCATCCTGTGATTTCTAACGATCTGAACAATTGAGGTTTTACTAGAAGTGTTTTTGTGAAAGTTTACGTATTCACAAAGGTGAAATGACCGCTTTTTTAGCAGAAGTAAATGCCAGATGTTGTCATCGATTTCCGGCGGCCATCTTGGTGCCCCTTCACACGGACTCCAACATGGCGATTCCATACTGTGCTCTCTAAATTTGTGTGGAACATTTTAACAGATAACTCGAGTGCGGAATACCGTACAGACCTGAAACTTAGACACGTATTCTATCTAGAAAATTTCTACAACCTGTTATATTCTAATACTCAATAGCTTTGGATTTTTTTTTTTTGCAGCGCGTGACCGTATCGTTACTTGCGTGACAGTGAAAACCGGCAATTCCGCAAGGTACTTTTTTACTCCCGGTAATAAGATGGTATTCCACTTCCGTGACCCCCAACTGGCAGAAAGATCGAACCTTGAAAGCTGAGAGTTTCACCCCTTGTCACTATATAGCACTCGTAGCTTGTTCGGGTGTCGTCCCGAGAATTAATATTTACGAATGTTCCTCCTGTCCCAGACCTCACACTTTTCTCGATTCCAGACCTCCAACCTGCTAGACCGAGTATTAAACATTTAAAATGGCCGATAAAACGCAAAAAACGCGACAATAACAAGTAAGAATGATTTTTTATTTATCCGCTTAGCTCATGTGAGGGCTCCCTGTGGACGTGTTGCTTTCGTAAAGATTGAGGCAATGGGCAACCTTTGTGCCAGCTTCATTGTGATTGCATTCTAAATATGCACCTATCAATGTTAGGCCGCTGCGGGGGAGGGGGGGGGGGGGCATAGGCAGGGAATTTGACAGCAATTGTTTGCCCGTAGTGGGGACTTCTGGCCGTTTTAATGGACTTTCTTACAACATTTTATTGAAGTTTAGTGACTCTTTGATCGTTCTTATTGGAAGAACAAATTTTCAACTTCCGGTTCTGAGCTGCTATATAATAAACGTGGCGCGCACGCTTGGTACGTAATCCGCTGGTCATTGTTAAGATTAGGGTTGTGGGCCTCTCTTGGGCCCGCAATAATTAAAACATATTTATAAAAACTGCTATCAACATGGGTCCTGTGTTAACAGCCCGGCACAGTTATCAGATTTGATAACCACGGCCAAAACAAACCATTAGCCAATCAACCCCCAAGTTTGAGCTCATGTGACATGTTATCATGGCAACAGTTCTCATTTTAATATGGCGGCCATTTCAAGAAAGCTTGTTTAAACGGCTCTCAGTTAAATGCGATTCAAATTGTACACTAAATTAAAGATAAAAAAGGCTAGACTTGAATTTCCTCTTGGCCGCATGCATTTACGTTTAAATTCTTGTCGAAAATAACAGACAAAGCCGATTTAGATTAGGTCATCGAACGCGCGCGGTCTTAGATCTTAGGTCTTAGGTTTCGGACATCCGGAGTTTATAATCTTTTATTGTATTCCCCTTGCTTGTAAAATGGTATTTCTCCAAATTTGTTGAGACTTTTGAATTTGTCCAAGTGTACTGGTATACCAATATAACCGTGAATGTCTTTATTTGAAGCAATTTCATCACCAACGCTGCTAATATTTATTAACTAAGACAAGAACGAAACCGATACAAAGGTAGAGAAATAAAAGATGCGTTGTTTATTGAGTTCATACTCAGAACTTCTTCGTCTCAGTGCCTTCGGCGGTCAGTTGCTTCGATGATCTGTTGAATAAAGAAATATTTGGGTTAATAAGCGTGACAAGATGAAAGAGAAAAATATACCGTCTACCGCAGTCACGCGCTTCGAATTTACATAACAATTGTTCGGAGCCGATATGTTGAAGATTGAAAAGTAGATGTGCATTACTCGCTCTGAAAGCGTGTTGCGCGAAGAATAAGTTGAATAGATCTGTTACTCGTTCTGTAAGCGGATTGCACGAAGGATACATGTTGAGCAGAGGTGTATTACTCGTTCTGAAAGCGTGTATAACAAACAAAATAAAGCCCGCTCATTACAAATTCAAAGACTTTGTGACCACGTGCCGCGATAACAATTTCTCATAATACTTCGCTAATTTCACTGTCTACCACTAAACGACTGTAGACGGTACCACGTCGCCCTCTAAACATAAGCAGTAAAGAAACAAACGAACGATTTTCTAGATCTGTATGAAAAAAGGAAAGAGATAAATATACCATCTACCGCAGTAAAGCAGTTCATGATATTACATAACAATTGTTCGAAAGATATGTCCAAGATTGGAAAGTAGATGTGTAGTACTCGTTCTGAAAGCGTGTTGCGCGATGGTTAAGTTGAATAAACAGATAAATGTGTATTACTCGTTCTGTAAGCGGGTTGCGCGAAGGATAGGGCGAACTGAAAGCGTGTTTAACAAACAAAATAAAGCCCGCTCAAATTCCATTGCGCATACAGCGGCCATACTCCAAACACTCATAAAATTCAAAGACTTCGTGACTGCGTGCCGCGATAGTGTTGCTCATACTTCGCTGATTTCACTGTCAACCACAAAAGGACTACGGACGGTAGCACTAAGCCCTCCAAACATAAGCAGTAAAGAAACAAACGAACGATTTTCTGTATGTGGAAATCCATTATTTAGCCATTTAAGAGGGCGTCTCGTTTATTTCCGACCAGCGATTTTGGTTCAAGAATTCGAATTGTCTCATTTGCTGGGATTTTAAAGCCTTTATCTAGTTAATTAATAAAATGGGTTTCATTTGATTAAAAATTCTACTTTATGTTTTTTTAGGATCTATCGAAGTTTGGTCCGATCCAGAGCAATTACCCGCCTTCCGAAACGGTTAAAATAACACATATTGCAATTGCTCTCAAAAAATAAATATTCGCTTAAAAGATCCAGTTCTTTTTGTAAACTATATAATCATCATTGTAGTTTATTTAGCAATGTTTCAATTATGATTCACTCTTGTTTCTTCATAGGACAAAACAAGATTTCCGACCCGCCTAATCCAGCTTTGAACGAAACAAGGAAATAGCCCAACTTTGAAGGCAAATTTTGAAAATGTGGCACCTGCTTGAGACTACTTAATTGCATGAACAGAATCTATAAATGACCCTTTCTTGAAAACAAGAATAAAATTTGTCAGCACTTCAAGTCTACAAAGCTGACAACCGTTTAAAATTCAGGAAATTTTCAAAATTTATAGGTAACGAACATCTTCGTCGTGACAAATTCTTCTGATAAATTCGCATACCATAACCCCTTAAGCTCTCTTACCTGGCTTTAGAATGTCTGTTCCAGCCTTTACAGTCATCTCTGAATTCTAGGTATCCTCAGAATTAATAGCTTTTTCCTCCAGCTGTAGGTTTGTTCACGTTCCCGGCGAACCAGGTACATCTTAGTAGCGTGACTGTCACATCGATCGCAACATGTGTATAAAAGAAGCGTGGAAGTTCTTTGCATCGCTGACCGTAGTTTTGCTTTTGATCGGGCATATTCCTCTTAAAACGTTTGCAGGGACATGTTAAAGATTAGTGTTACCACGCATATAAGTAGTAAACGGTGAGCCGAGATCGATAAATGCTGCGGCCATCTTGTGTTTACAACTGGTGTATTCGTTCCCAGTCTCCTACGAGCTTTACATTTCAGTGAGCCTGACACTTTTGAAGGGGACAGTAAGTGAAATATCTAAGATCCGTTAGCAGGATTCATAATAAAACAGTTTATAGCAGCCAGCCGGCCAGCCAGACCATAATAAAAGGAAGGCAAGAAAACTAAGGGAAGAGATGGAAAGAGTCTGAAAAGAAAACTGATTTTTTTTAAACAAAAACAAGAGTTATATTTCTATAATAAAAATTTGGTTTGTACCTGATCTTAAAATCGGTTTAAACAAGTTGGTAAAAACGTATAGAGCTGAATTTTCGGTAACTCTTTGTTACCTTTATCAGAGTTAAAACTGGTTCAGTTTTTATACGCCGCCAGTCTCTAGGGATGTTCCCAATGTTAATTTAACTTGTGGGAAATGCACATGCTCATTCACACAGTTAATGTCCTGGATAGAATGTAACGCTTCTAGGAAAAGGCGTTGATATCTTCCCTCGACCTCTGTGCGGAAACAGAGCAAAAAACAACAAATAATCGGTGACCTTAAAGTCAACGGATACGCCCAAAGTTTCATCGATCGTTGTCTAAGCGGCTATGAGCAAAACTACGGTCAGCGATGCAAAGAACTTCCACGCTTCTTTTATACATATGTTGCGATCGATGTGACAGTCACGCTACTAAGATGTACCTGGTTCGCCGGGAACGTGAACAAACCTACAGCTGGAGGAAAAAGCTATTAATTCTGAGGATACCTAGAATTCAGAGATGACTGTAAAGGCTGGAACAGACATTCTAAAGCCAGGTAAGAGAGCTTAAGGGGTTATGGTATGCGAATTTATCAGAAGAATTTGTCACGACGAAGATGTTCGTTGCCTATAAATTTTGAAAATTTCCTGAATTTTAAGCGGTTGTCAGCTTTGTAGACTTGAAGTGCTGACAAATTTTATTCTTGTTTTCAAGAAAGGGTCATTTATAGATTCTGTTCATGCAATTAAGTAGTCTCAAGCAGGTGCCACATTTTCAAAATTTGCCTTCAAAGTTGGGCTATTTCCTTGTTTCGTTCAAAGCTGGATTAGGCGGGTCGGAAATCTTGTTTTGTCCTATGAAGAAACAAGAGTGAATCATAATTGAAACATTGCTAAATAAACTACAATGATGATTATATAGTTTACAAAAAGAACTGGATCTTTTAAGCGAATATTTATTTTTTGAGAGCAATTGCAATATGTGTTATTTTAACCGTTTCGGAAGGCGGGTAATTGCTCTGGATCGGACCAAACTTCGATAGATCCTAAAAAAAAATAAAGTAGAATTTTTAATCAAATGAAACCCATTTTATTAATTAACTAGGTAAAGGCTTTAAAATCCCAGCAAATGAGACAATTCGAATTCTTGAACCAAAATCGCTGGTCGGAAATAAACGAGACGCCCTCTTAAGTCTACTCATTCTATAGAACGTACACTAGAAACACAAACAATTAAACATGGCGGTCAGTAGAGGAATCAGAGAGCAATTCACAAAACCATAGTGCCCTCGTACAATTCTTTGTGCCCTCGGATGAGCAAGCGATAAATCGAAAGAAAAATATCTGAAGAACACAGCATTTTTTCTACGTGTTCCACAAAAATGCGCAACTGACTAAAAATTGACGGCAAAGAATATAAACATACCTGGAATGAACTGCCATCCTCGAGCGATCTCTTCAAATCGTCAAACAAATACCCGCACAACTCACCACCGACGCTCGCCATTTTATGCACTTTTGAAGTTCATCTTTCTCTCAAGGTCATCGCGTAGAACTATGGGTAGAACACACGAACACAACCGAAAAATAGACGAACAAACGAGATATCCTCCGAAATCTCACCGAGTTGCGAAATGGCGCCATGTTGTGACGTCACGAGGTTATCAAATCTGATAACTGTGCGGGACTGGTTAAAATAAATAAATGATTAGTTAATAAAATAAAGTATTAAAAACAGTTAAAAAGCTATATAAGAAATCTAAGAAAAGACAGATAAAAAGCGATAAAAAGACTAGAACTAGGTTCATATACAATTATTCGAAATATCGGCCCCTTTATAAAAAACGCTCTTTTGGTCGATTCTAATTTAACCCTATCAATAACTAATTTGTTCTTATTCCTAATGTTTTAGTCATGAATATTATGTCTGTTTAGTTGAAAATATTTAGAGAAATAACTTGGGGCCGTTCCCTTGAGGCACTTTTCAACCAAGTTAACAATGTGATTTTCTCTTCTTCTCGTAAGAGTGTCCCAGTCAAGACTTGTAACCATCTGTTCGGTGGACAACTGGGCAGTATTCAAAACAATTCTACCACCACGTCTTTGTAGGCGTTCCAGATCTTCTTCATTTCCTTTACCACATCCATGGAAAACAGCACCACAATAATCCAAAATAGGAAGAATCATCAATTTAAACAATCTGTTCTCTGATTTAATTGTTAAAGATGGTCGTGCTCTTGAGAAAATCCCCAGCGTCTTACAAACTTTCTTCTTTACATAATCGATATGCTGATTCATAGAAAGGCTACTGTCCAATCTATCTGTTTATATTGTCCACGCACTTCACCTTGTTCCTTACCTTATACAATCTATGAACACGGCGAACCTACCTTCTGAAAACTGCCAGAAACGTCTTACAACTAGGTTTTCATCGGGCAACTATGTTTTTGTTGTTGTTGTTTTTGTTATCAGCAACTGGGCATGCACGTGCGTTTTTGATCAAGTCCTTTCATTAGTTCGTTACCAGATCTCTCCCTTTTTCTAGCTTTACCTAATGACTGATTTTAAGCAACATTGTTTTAATAAAGATTGTGAACCTTCAGTTTTTGTTTGGGCCATCTGACATAAAACATCCGGCTACCATTCTTAACACGATTCCGTGTTTTCAGGCGCGTCAGTTCCCGGATGCAAGTTTTCCCGGCGTTCCTCTAGATCAGATAACTCAGATACACGTGATATATTGACTGTGCGATTCGAACGCCACTTTTGAGGACAAAAACCGCAACTTTCAAGGCTTGTAGAATCGAAAATTTTTATCACAGAAATCACAAACGTTTTTGTGTATTTCAAATAATATTTTTTCAGTTATGCAAAGCAAAAGTTTCGCTTCATAGACACTTTAAGGAGAACTTCAAGTTCAACAGAGAGTAGGAATTATAACACATGTGACAGAAGGTTAAAATACGTGTTATTTATGATGCAGTGAACAAAAAGTTCAACTGGTAGGATATATGATTGATATTATACAATATTTATCTAGAATTTCAGAAATGCTTATAAAAAAAGACCTTTTGGATATGTGTTATTGTACAACTAAAGTAGAATCCCGATTTCTCGAATAATTTTTGTTTCCCTTGTATAAAAAAATAAAAAAATAAATAGCACGGCTGTGTTAATTGGGGACACTGTAAATAAATAAACAAGTATTTTAAATCAAACATAAACTAGTTAAAAATCCCAGCTGGCAGGAGGCTAACCAGCTGGCTATTTACAAGGTTAACCCATTTACAATATTGAATGGCAAAGCGAATCGAAATTGCTTAAGAGACGCAGTATGAAAAAGAGACCTACTATCAATTATTACATTTCTTTGTACTTGCCCCATTTCTTGAGATAAGTAGACCATTTATTGCTTGATTTGGCGATTTTTGATTCCAGTTGATGGATCTTCTTAATATTTGTAATTAAAAATATGACGGAAGGTTTAATCTTATCATATCTACAAGAGTATATGTATTTCTTCGCAATCAACAAAATGTGATTTACAAACAAATTTTCCTGGGCTTCGATGATGCCTAGCATTATTTCTTTGTAGGATAGAGAGTCAATTTGAATTGCTTGATCTCCAAGCCATTTTATAACCTCCCCCCAAAATTTCTTGATGTAATGGCAAGTAACAAAAATGTGTTCGAGTGATTCGTCCGCTTCTCCACAAAAAAAAAAAAAAAAAAAAAAAAAAAAAAAAAAAAAAAAAAAAAACAGGCTGGGGAAGGAATAAGGCCAATCTTGTTGAGAAAAGCGTTTGTTGCAAGACACCTGTTGAGATGTTTGTATTGGAACTCGCGCAATTTTGTTTCCAATGTGACACGATGAGGTAAACTATATATTTTCTTCCAATCTAAGTCGTCATTCTCGAATAAGCGGTTGCATTTGAATTGAGCAGTTGGTAGAGTAATGATTCTATCTCGGATTTCTTTGTAAATCGTCTTTGAAACAGCCTTGCTTATTAAAACATTTTGCCCGTTTTAAGTTAGCTGAACCTCATTTTGTAGGGTAGAGAGTTCAATAGCAGTATATTTGCAAGTTTTTAAGGACTTTCGCCATTCATCTGGAAGAGCTTCGATCACACAAAGAAGTCGAAAAATGCATCAAGCGGAGAAATGTGAAGTTCCCGCAGCATGTGTACCGTTATGAGCTTATTGTTTTCAGTAATGAAATTCTTTATTCTGATGATACCGATATTTGCTAGGCTGTGATTATACACAGTTTTGCCTTCAATACAGATAGCTTTGTTATTTCAAAGAATAATTTCCGAACAGTCTGAATGAAAACGCTCTTTCCTTGCTGCAGATTATTCTGCAAAGTTTTTTAGGCATTCCTCGTAAGAAATTGGTACCTTGATGGGCAAAGTTTTGACATCAAAGTCTCAACTTAAAATAAATTTACCGCCTACTGGTTTAAGATAATGCAGCAGAATAGTTTTCCAACTGCATGGGTATTCACTCGCGAGTCGTTTACAGCATAGTATCCTTTGAGTTTTAATAATAGAATCCACTGAGTGCGGAGCTTTGAGTCCACCATCTTTGATGTCGCTAACAAGCGCTGAGCGTTTCACTTTATCTCTTCCCTTCCAAATAAAATCGAAGATGATTTTGTTGGCCTCATTTACGAATTCTTTATCTAAACAAATCATGATTGCACGATATAAAATGATTGGAATAATGAACGTTTTTTACAGTATGAATCCTACCGATGATGGTAAGATCTCTCCATCTCCATATTCTTAATTTTTCCTTTATTGATTTAATCAAGCCTTCAAAGTTTAGCTTCAGTTTAGCGCAATAATCATAAGTAAAGTGAATCCCGAGAATTTTTACGGAAGACTTTATTTTTAAATTTTTAAAAAGGTCGTGATTTAGTGAAGAAGAAGTGCAATTTCCAAGCAGCAGTATCTCTGATTTGTCATCGTTAACTTTCAGGCCGGAGAAATTTCCAAAGTTATCTAGAAGCTTGAGAAGTCTAGAAAGAGACTCATCATTCAATAGAAATGCAGTCAGATCGTCAGCAAAAATACCCAATTCGCGCACGAATGAAATATTTTACGTGCAGAGAGATCAGAGGCAATGGAGGGTAATTTTTCCCCGTACAAAAAGGGCGTGCTCTTACCTGCAAATATTATGCAAATATTATGCTTGGGTGTCCTGTGGCGTCATGACGACAAAATCACCCTCAGGCGGAAAGGGGCATGGCAATATTTTCATGACCGCGAGCCCCACAGTGTAATTTGGCGATGATGATAACATGGTCATGCAATAACGGACCGAAATCGCTTCCAATCGACGCGAGAAGCTGGCAAAACAACAAACACTGTAATTTAAAAGGACGTTTTCATCAAGGTAACAAGATCATTTTGCTTTCATCAAAAACATCAACAAACTCAGAGAATGTAAGGTTTGTGGAAAGGATATATATTCCCCAAAGCTTTACTTTGCAGTGTTGATTGCAGCCAAGGTATTGGAAAAACAAAATTCGGAAAATAAGAGAGCTTTGTATGGATCTGCTATATTGGTATGGCGGGCAAAACTTCCTGCGAGAAGAAAGAGAGATTGCGCTACCCAAATCATACGTTGCTATTTGGAATGATTTAGTTATCATTTTTTACTTATTAGCATATCTGAAAAGCATTTTAAACGTAATATTTCAATTCCCATTGAGTAAGGCTGTCTCATATTTCGAAACGCTCTATCTGTAAACTAAAACACTCTTTAAGCAGCTTTGTGGGTTTAATTCTTGGTTTTCACGTGACGTCATCAAATTTCTAAAACCCAGAATCGCAAGACCCCTGAGATTTTATCCTTCACTGACTATTAGACGTCTTTAATATTTATCTTGTTGAAGTTTTTTAGCTCGATAGCATTCGCCATCATTAAGATAGAGCATTTCTGAGTTTCACGCCACACGACATCAAAGATGGCCGCCGGAGGGCTGTCACGTTCTCTTAAAAAAATGCCTCACCTTGCGATTTTTAACAATCTGAACAGTTGATGTTTTGCGGGAAGTGTTTATGTGAATGTTAACTTGTTCATGAGGGTGATCTGACCGCTTTTTGTAGCATAATTTAATGCCAGATGTTTTCATTGATTTCCGGCCGCCATGTTGGAGCCCAAGCGGTTGGGCTCCAACATGGCGTTTCCATACTGTGCTCTCTAAATTTGCGTGAAACATTTTGACGGATAACTCGATTACGGAATACCGTACAGACCTGAGGCTTGGACAAATAGTTTATATAGTAGTTTTCTACAGCCTGTAATATTCTTGTTTTTTTTTTTTTTACTTATTAGTTTTGGATTTATTTTTTCGCGGCGTGAAAGTGAAAACCACCTATAGTTTTGAATTTAGAATTTTGATGAAGTCACGTATAAACGCTCTATTTTATTCATAAAACATTCGAATTATACCTAGGAAAACAAAATTGTTTCGTTACTGTACAAACCCGTATATAGTAAGTGTATTTATAAGGTACTTTGCCTCATATCGTTAGCTTGGGTTGCCTGTGTTTGTTTCTGTTAAATTTCTTTTCGCGAAAGCGAAATTTGTTCTGTTTCTTCAACCGTTCGGTGGTTTTAATTATAAAATGACCATGGATTGAAAATCTTTTGAAAATGAATTATTTTAATGCGTTCTTAATAAAATATTGCACTTAATAGATAATGGGCTTTTAAAATTACACAATTTCTGTCAAATAAAGGCTAAAAACCGTTATTTAAACATCTAAAATTAAACCAAAACGTCTTTGACAGTACGGTCATCTATCACTGACGATAACCGTTCGGTCGAAAACGATTTGGTTTTAAATATTCAAATAACATTTTTTAGCCTTTATTCTACAATTTTTTACAAAAAAATATTATGACAACATATATATAAGTACAATTGTCAATAAAACATTTGTGTGAAATAGAGGAGTGTGCACGTTGTCCTTGTCCTGAGTGTCCAAAATATAACGTGCGATCGTGCTCTTAACCTCTCCCTCCGCAACCCCTCCCCGCCCTACTTATTCTCTTTCTCAAGGGACACCACCTTTATCATGGTGGGATGGTTTGTATGTCTCAGTGACCCCAGAGCTTGCAGACTGGAGTCTAGTTCTCCTGGTAGGGTCACCCATGCTGAATACGTGGAAGGGTAGAGGCCAGACGAAGTGTGATTCTCCAGGTTAGGGATTGCGCTGGGGGCTGATAACCCACTTCCCTAAAAATAATGCTATAGCAGAAACTGAAGACATTCAAATCACTATCACAACGGTGAAGCGACGAGGGTCCACGATAGCAGGATGACGCATTTGGGTGCTAAAGGGGAAACTAAAAGCCGACAGCTTTTATCGTGAATCCCAATATTTGAAATAAAGGTGGTAAACTGGAACTTTAGAGTCAAGTATAAAACGAGTTTACTCTGCTAAATCTATTGGTGTTTATATTGATGATCGTTTATCATGGTCCACTCATATTAACCATGTTGCAAAAAAAAGGTCTCATATGCAATCGGGGGATTTGGACAAATAAGGCAATTCGTTAATGATGATACTCTTATAACTATTTATAATTCCCTTATCCAGCCATCTTTTGACTATTGTGATTTGGTATGGGATAATTTATCTAAAGGTCTAGCAACCAGATTAAAAAAATTACAGAATAGGGCTGGTAGGGTTATTTTAAGGGCTGCCTATGACGTAAGCCCAAAGGATTTTTTAAAGGAACTTAGATGGTCTGATTTAAAAACCCGAAGAGCTAAGCATAAGGCCACCCAAATGTTTAAAATTTCTACTGGTGAAGCCCCATCCTATTTAACTGACAGATTTTTCAAAGTCGAGGCAAGAAATCCTTACAATATTAGGAACAGTGAATTGAATATTAATTTACCATTACCGAAAACTGATTTTAGGAAAATAAGTTTTCTTTATGCTGGTCCTAAATTGTGGAATTCCTTGCCTAATTCAATCAAGTCAGGTAAATCTCTTGCAGCCTTTAAAAGAGGAATGGAAGATATTGACTTTGATATGTTACTCTTTTCTTATTGATAGTTTGTCTCACTTTAATATTTGTGTTATTGAACTCTATTTAAAATTTCAAATCTTACTCGGCTTTCATAAAAACCAATTGTAAATTGATGAAATTCCGAGTTTAAATAAATTGTCACTCACTCACTCACTCATGTTAGAGACTGGAAAAGCTGGCCATGCAAGTAACGCGCGAGAATTTTTTTTCTGCCAGGGAGGAGGAGAAGACCACGTCGACCTAAAACAACATGCATGGAGGAGAATAGTTGAGGATGAACTGCGAACAGCTGGGTGACAGTCATGGGCGACTGTCAGAGCTCTAGCAGCAAATCGTTGTGGACGGGAAAGGAACGTCAAAGCCTTATGTGCCTTATGGCATAGATTGATAACTTCTAAGTTGGTAGTTAAGTGATTTATTGGTAATAAAAGAAACCCCAGTGGTCCCGGTGGAATAATGGTGGAATATCCTAAGCACAGTGAAACAGTTTAAATTGGCTGATATTTCAGTATTTAAATAATGTTGTTTCTTCCTTCAGTGCCTACACCACGCCGTGAATACAGTTACATTACAATTACCTCTCTCGTTCTTTAAGTAACATGAACACCACTCTGCGAGCAGAGCCCTTTCTTTTCCACTGATATACTTTCTACTTCTCAAATCGCAACCACAGGGAAGTTTAATAAAAGAGGCTCTGCTTGCAGGGTGCATGAACAACTTGTATTGTATTTTGATATTGCATGTCTTAGAAAACTGGCTAAGGCACCACTGACAGTCACAAGCCAGCACACACACGAATTTAACACACAGGGAACCTTTTAACATAATTGCAATTCCCTCTTAATGATGTATCAAAAGCGCCTTAAAAGATTATAATTGTATTACAATTAGTTTACATATAAGTTACCATATTTTTTTTTTTTACTAGATTTGGCAATCATTTGTCCCCAGTTTACACACAAAATTACACACGGGGACCTTTTAATACAATTGCACATATTCCCTCTTGATAATATATCGAAAGCACTAAAGATTACAATTGCATAAGCCTAAAGTCTACTTGCCCCACGATTTGGTAATCATTAAATCAGTTATAGCAGTTTACATGATCTAAATATTCAACGCGTAAAAACAAATTAGACTTAAGATCATTATATTTTATACTTTTGTCAATGTTTGGTAAAAAATTGTATATAGCAATGACAATGGATCTAAAACCTATAATTATACAAGAAAATTATGGCTCTGGGTAAAAAACTAGTTCAAAACTGTAAATTTGTGTAAAACCTATTTTACATTGCAGGTACCGTAGCTGTAACTAGTAATGCAAAGACGAACTAGTCGCTTTTATACGATGCCTAACTTTTCGTTGAGAGAAATTTTCGATTGAATGTCAAAAGCTATCCAGAATTGCATTGGATTGGCTTAACTACGCGCGCTGTGTGATTGGTTTAAAATCTCGCGCCACCTCACCTACTAAATCAATCAGAAATGAAACCGAAACCAATCGTGCTTGCTCGAACACGTTCTCCTGCGCATTGCGGTGCTTACACGTTCTTGCTTGGAGTTGTAGTTGGCTCACTGGATTGTCCTTTGTACGGCTTTGTGACTGGCCAGAGTTGTTACTTTGGTTTAGTTTTACGACACTCAAACGGAAATCACTCTAAGAGACCTATACAGATGATGGGTTTTTATTATCTTTATCGTATAAAGTGATCATGAGTATACCTGGAAACATAAACTAAAACTATTTCAAAGGCAATCCGTACATGAAACAACCCTGTATGCGTTTGTGTTTGTGTTATACTTGATATCACAAAACATACTTTTATTCTTGGCAGAATTTAGCACTGGCTGGGTGGGTGCTTTGTCAATCTTTCTTACTGTCTGTCAGTCTTGCTAACAAGACGTCGAGTTTCTGGTTTATTTCATCCTTGTTCTTTTTAGCGTCTTTGACAAGCTCTTCTAACTTCCGGTTTGTTTCCTCCAACCTTTCCTTGTTCTTTTCAACCTCTTTGACAAGCTCTTCTAACGAGGTGTTAACCTTTTGGTTTGTCTCTTCCAAGCTTTCCCTGTTTTTCTCAACTTCTTTGACAAGCTCTTCTAACGAGTTGTTAACCTTTTGGTTTGTCTCTTCCAAGCTTTTTCTAACTTTGCTGTCAAGATCTTCAACTTCCCTCGGGCACATCTAAAAAGAGTGGTTAAAAAATAGAATTAGTTGTTTCTTAAGCCTCTTCTACTCTTCTAACAGATAAATAAATAAATAAATGTTTTACAAGCCAAGACGTCATGGTAGCCAAAACGAGAGTGAGAATGATTAACCAGCAATACAATAGTTCGGAATGTTGTGAATTTTCCATGTTCCATGTTTTCATGTTGAATTTGAACGTTTAAACTATTCTCAGCTATAAGACAGTTTTCGCATAGCAAGCTTCCGAGGGAGCAAACAGACATTTAATTCCATACTTTACCATTTACTCCTCCTGATTAGGCGTCGTCCTTCGAGTTAGCGACCCAAATAATAGCAAAACATTTTTATAAGCACCACCCTCAACGCCATCGCGCTGATGCGACGAGACTTATACTCACTGATGCAGCTACTTAACTTTGATTGAGAAAAAAGCGGTAGAGTTTTGGTTGTTGTTGTTATCGATGTTGGACAAAAAGGGGCTATGTTTTATTCATAAATCAGCTGGTTCTTAATGAGTTTTTAAAAAGCGCCGCACTTGAATAAGCACAGCATCAAAAACTCATAAAAATAACATGTGCCGCGCAAGAAAATACTGTATTTTTATTTCACTCAACTGAAGAGTCTGAGATTTGACAACAACAACAACAACAACTTTATTTATTCACCCTTAATATTTTACAAAAGGAAAAATTTCCATAATGACGACGTAGCTGTACAGAGATCCGTGTGTTATCTCTGATTGGTTTAAAATTTTTGAGGGCATGTCACAAACTTGGAATTTTTCTGGCCAAGTCTCAAACGTCTCTCAGGCAGAAAAGAATCGAACACAAGAAGAGAGAAGTCTGTTTACTCAAGCAATGACATCTACGAGAAACTGTAAAAGTAAAGTTTCTAAGCCTAGTGCCTAGCATTACATCACATCACATCATCGTCATTATTTTCTTTTCCTCAACTGGTAAATAAGACCTTTAGTCCATATTAAGTTACTCCGAGCATTCTGTTAGGTTACACAAAAAATTCTCCAGTACCCAATTATACACCTCGGTGAAGAGAGGCACGATAAAACTTAATTGTCCAGCGTTAGACCAAGAACACAACACATTAACCCCGACAGGGCTCAAGCCCCGTACGCTCGATCCAGAGCCCAACGCACAAACCATGAGGGCACCGCGTCTCACACGAGAGACAGACTGGTCCAGTAGACCTCAATGATCGCAAAACGCCAAGTAATAGACGGCGTATCCGGCCCGCCATCGTGACTAACTCGAAGCACTCGATTCGCTTCCCGTACAAGGAGCAAGGCCTAGTGTACGATTTTTAATTCTTACCTTAGCCAACACGACACTCCCTGGAGTCATGCTGATGTAAGGGTATAACGGTTTATCACAGTCCAGGAAAAACTGATCCTCTCCTTCTTTGGCTATTATCTTCCTTCCGTTCAACGAAAACGTAACTGGAACTTGTCTTTTTCCATATTTCTCTTTTTCATTGTCGTACATCGCTGTACATCGAATCCGGTCACCTCGATGCACCAGGTCAAGTCCTGCGAAACATGTACAACAGATTATTACTCACAAATTATAGGATTAAAATGCAAGCCAAGTCGTAGTACAGATCCCGTAAGATATGCCTCAATCTCACATATTAAAGGATGCCCTAAAAAGGCTGTGTCAAACCGAAGAAAACGTCACAAGTAATAGTTTAATAAAGGTAGACTAACACTGAAGAGGTAGGCAGTGTGGCCGAGTGGTTAGAGCGCCGGACTTGAAATCCGGAGGTCCCGGGTTCAAGTCCCGTTCTGACCACTATCTGGATTTTTTCTCGGTCGTCCCGAGTTCAAATCCTCGGTCATGCTTGTAAATAGCCAACTGGTCTGCCTCCTGCCAGTTGGGATTTTTAACCATGTTATGTTTATTTAATATATTATATTTGTTCAGTATTTGTTTCATATACACGGCCCCACAAGCTTCTAGCTTTAAACACAAAAACCGTGTATAAATATAGTTGCTTTACCTTTACCTTTACCTTTACCTTTACCTTTACCTTTACCTTTACCTTTACCTTTACCTTTACAAAACAGAACACGAGTGGACTTGACTGAGGAAGATTGAAATGTAGTACAGACCACGAAATTGAAAAATTTGGAACAAATAAAGCAGCGCTTTAATACTAGTAAACACGGTTTTGATTTAGCTCCTGATTTTACTACTTCTTAATACCTTGAGTTTCTTTGAATCCACCGTTGTGAAAGATGTTTCCATCATCAGCATAATATCCCACAGATTCTTTACACGATCCTAGCATATGGCTCGTGTTGTAATCCTCGGCCGTCGCTCCTATTCCAAGCAGTTTGTCCTCCCCAGTTTCTAAAATCAAGACCTGAAAGGCAAAAGTATCTTTAAAAACTCCTCTGAACTTTCAAAACCACAGATCTAGACAATATACGGGTTTACACGAGAAAGTACTGATATCATTAAAAAAAATCATTGCCTGATTTGTCCAACAACAGAACAAACCAATCGTAATGAAGGAAAATTACTCATTGATTGTAACTCAAATAGTTTATATCACTACTGTACTCCAAACGTTCGCAAGTGCTTTTATAATTCCAGACAAAATTTTCTTTGTCTTCTTCATTCCCTTAATAGCAACTTAGCCTTCAGTCAATTCAGTGAGCTATATTCTAACACTTTGTTATGTCGTCTCATAATGTGAACAAGGGAGTCCGTGAATTACAATACTGCAGCAAACCATGCTACAGTTTGCATAGTTTACATAATTACTTTCGAGTTTTACCAAGCTCACTGGAGAATTTGTCATAGAAATCCTTTTGCCAAGCGGGCAGATGAGCGCGAATATGACTATCTTTTAAGCCAATCAAGAAGTTTTTTTTTTATTGTTATTCAATGAATTTGACTTTAGTGGAAACCATTAAATTTTAACAATTGATATATCGATATAACACGTAAATCAATCTTATTCATTTGAATTGAGCTTCTTTAGTGGCTGTCCAATGATTCGACTCGTAACGGACGTCAACATCAGTAACATTGACAACCAATCGTCAAATGAGGCACGATTTACGTTTCCAATTTTTGTGTAAGCTCTGCTGTAAGCTGGCTTACAGGCTTACACGATTTAAATAACGCCTCAGTGCAAAACATCTCCTCCCTCAGTGTCCTAATAAAATTCCTAGACTGATTTCTTTATATGGCAGAGCTAGCATGAAAAAACGGGTGCTTAGTGTAGTGTAGTAATGAAAGAACTCATATGCATGCAGGGTGACCCTACGAGTTTGTTCGTAGCGCCAGTCAAGTTCGAGCCCGAGTCAAGTTCGAGTCACGAATCAAGTTCGAGTCAAATAATTTTTTCACTTTTTTTCAATAATGTCGTTTGACTTTAATAAAGATCAGCACTTAGGTTTGATATACGACACAGTTTTTTTTTGCAATTTATACTGCAGACGCGGTCGGAAAGATTTCATTTTGCATTTTGAAACAACATAAGCTTTAAACTACAGGTATTCCTCCCTCGATCTGTCATTCAACTCTTTGTTTTTATAACTTTTTAATACGCTTTTCGACTTTCAATACGCTTTTACAAGCAGTTTCTTAGCTTGATGGCTTGTCTTGACGACTGAGGAATATATATTTTTCCCTTCGCGCACGATTTTCATCGCGTTCTACTTTCAAATCGTCGATTCGAGAAGCGGTGAACGACTCGATTTCAATTCTCTATTTTCCAATTGCCCATAATGCACTATTGTTTTGGAAATATGCAGTCCTCCCAAGAGAATTTGAAAACAATAGTTTATGCAAAATTTGGGGGGGCAAACAAAGTGTATTATGGGCAATTGGAAAATAGAGAATAATTGATTCATTTTGTCAACCATTTGGAATACATATATTTTTCGGCTCAAAATTATTTTCAACCGATTCAGAATAGCTTCGGGCAGATTTAATTCAAAATCAGTCTTAGAGAATGTGCGTTACCGTTGGTTTGTCCCGGAGTCCCAGAAATACGGGAAAACAACTTTGTCACATGTTGTCAATGAACTTGTTTTATCTTGACCCCTTGACCCGTGTCACGATTGGTATCGGCGGCCGCTTGTGTTCGCTCTTGCAGGCGACGTTCAAGTTTCCTTGATTAGCGTTTTTTAAATATGATTTTTGCGTCGTTGAGATAAAACCTCTACCTCAGTTACAAGTGTGTTAATACAGGTAGATGTGTGTAAGGAAAATAAATGGGTGGCAAGGAATATTTTTTTCTTTGAAAAGCTGCAGCTGCGAACCAATGCAGGAATGAACTCTCGCAATCGGCAGTAAAAAAAGAGTCAAATCAAATCTTGCTGTTCTTCAGACTTGTACCACTGATACATCATTTTCACCAGCAACTAAAACCAAAAACTAAAATAAAAAAGAGAAAGTATAAATTTGACTCGAATTTGACTCGGGCTCGAACTTGACTCGTGCTACGAACAAACTCTGACCCCACTCGGAGGAATGATGTAACGGCACGAAGAAAATCAAATCACAACATACTTTCTGCAAAGAAATCGCAAATATATTTAAAGTTCCACTGCAATGACAATACTTTCCGTCGTCTTCCTTTATACCGCCGTGTCCTCTGAATTCTTAATTGAATGCATTTTTTTTTTCGATTAAAATTAACATACCATGTTAAAATAATACAACAATATGCTAAGTCGATCACCCAGATTACTCGCAAAAGCGCGCAATGATTCTACTGCATCGTCTGCAGATTTGCTCGTAGAGGATATCTTCTTTAACCAAACGATATAGTGCCAAGTTCCATTTTCGTATTTCAGCTAGTTAGCAGCAAATGAAATTTTCAGACAAGTGACCCCTCGCGAAGTACGTCTTCTCGCGCGCTCTTTTCGAAAAGCAATGCACGTTTATTTTACATACAAATAATATATGTTTGAATTAGGACTGGAGTTGTTATTTTTCCCCTCCCTTTTTATGCTTATTATTTTCTCGGAAGATTAGGCCTGTCCACACTGAAACTCTGTAAGCCTGAAAGCCTGTAACTCTGTAAGCTAGCCTGTAAGCCTGTAACTCTGTAAGCCTGAAAGCCTGTAACTCTGTAAGCCTGTAAGCCTGTAACTCTGTGATCCTGGAACTCTGTAAGTCTGTAAGCCTGTAACTCTGTAAGTCTGTACGCCTGTAAGCCTGTAAGCCTGTAAGCCTGTAAGCCTGTAAGCTTGTAAGCCTGTAAGCCTGTAAGCCTGTAAGCCTGTAAGCCTGTAACTCTGTAAGCCTGGAACTCTGTAACTCTGTAAGCCTGTAAGCCTGTAAGCCTGTAAGCCTGTAAGCCTGTAAGCCTGTAAGCCTGTAAGCCTGTAAGCCTGTAAGCCTGTAAGCCTGTAAGCCTGTAAGCCTGTAACTCTGTCAGCCTGGAACTCTGTAAGTGTGTAAGCCTGTAACTCTGTAAGCCTGTACGCCTGTAAGCCTGTAACTCTGTAAGCCTGTAAGCCTATAAGCCTGTAACTCTGAAAGCCTATAACTCTGTAACTCTGTAAGCCTGTAAGCCTGTAACTCTGTAAGCCTGGAACTCTGTAAGTCTGTAAGCCTGTAACTCTGTAAGCCTGTAAGCTTGTAAGCCTGTAACTCTGTAAGCCTGTAAGCCTGTAACTCTGTAAGCCTGGATTTCTGTAAGTCTGTAAGGCTGTAACTCTGTAAGCCTGTACGCCTGTAAGCATGTAACTCTGTAAGCCTGTAAGCCTGTAAGCCTGTAAGTCTGTAACTCTGTAAGCCTCTAAGCCTGTATTTCTGTAAGCCGCCTGTAACTCTGTAAGCCTGTAAGGCTGTACGCCTGTACGCCTGTACGCCTGTACGCCTGTACGCCTGTACGCCTGTACGCCTGTACGCCTGTACTGTAAGCCTGTAAGCCTGTAACTCTGTAACTCTGTAACTCTGTAACTCTGTAACTCTGTAACTCTGTAACTCTGTAACTCTGTAACTCTGTAACTCTGTTAGCCTTTAAGCCTGTAAGCCTGTAAGCCTGTAAGCCTTTAAGCCTGTAAGCCTGTAAGCCTTTAAGCCTGTAAGCCTGTAACTCTGTAAGCCTGTAACTCTGTAAGCCTGTAACTCTGTAAGCCTGTATGCCTGTAACTCTGTAACTGTAAGCCTGTAAGCCTGTAAGCCTGTAAGGCTGTAACTCTGTAACTCAGTAAGCCTGTAAGCCTGTAAGCCTGTAAGCCTGTAAGCCTGTAAGCCTGTAAGCCTGTAAGCCTGTAAGCCTGTAAGCCTGTAAGCCTGTAAGCCTGTAAGCCTGTAAGCCTGTAAGCCTGTAAGCCTGTAAGCCTGTAAGCCTGTAAGCCTGTAAGCCTGTAAGCCTGTAAGCCTGTAAGCCTGTAAGCCTGTAAGCCTGTAAGCCTGTAAGCCTGTAAGCCTGTAAGCCTGTAAGCCTGTAAGCCTGTAAGCCTGTAAGCCTGTAACTGTGTAACCCTGTAACCCTGTAAGCGTGCAACTCTGTAACTCTGTAAGCCTGTAAGCCTGTAAGCCTGTAAGCCTGTAAGCCTGTAACCCTGTAAGCCTGAAACTCTGTAAGCCTGTAAACCTTTAATCCTGTAAGCCTGTAAGCCTGCAAGCCTGCAAGCCTACAAGCCTGTAACTCTGTAAGCCTGTAAGCCTGTAAGCCTGTAACTCTTTCAGCCTGTAAGCCTGTAACTCTGTAACTATGTAAGCCTGTAAGCCTGTAACTCTGTAACTATGTAAGCTTGTAACTCTGTAACTATGTAAGCCTGTAAGCCTGTAACTCTGTAAGCCTGTACACCTGTAAGCCTGTAACTCTGTAAGCCTGTAAGCCTGTAACTCTGACAGCCTGTATGCCTGTAAGCCTGTAACTCTGTAGCTATGTAAGCCTGTAAGCCTGTAACTCTGTAACTATGTAAGCCTGTAACTCTGTAAGCCTGTACACCTGTAAGCTTGTAAGCCTGTAAGCCTGTAACTCTGTAAGCCCTTTAAGCCGCCTGTAACTCTGTAAGCCTGTAAGCCTGTAAACCTGTACGCCTGTAAGCCTGTACGCCTGTAACTCTGTAAGCCTGTACACCTGTAACTCTGTAACTCTGTAAGCCTGTAAGCCTGTAACTCTGTAAGCCCTTTAAGCCGCCTGTAACTCTGTAAGCCTGTAAGCCTGAAAGCCTGTACGCCCTTACGCCTGTACGCCTGTAAGCCTGTAAGCCTGTAAGCCTGTAAGCCTGTAAGCCTGTAAGCCTGTAAGCCTGTAAGCCTGTAAGCCTGTAAGCCTGTAACTCTGTAACTCTGTAACTCTGTAACTCTGTAACTCTGTAACTCTGTAACTCTTTAACTCTGTACGCCTGTAAGCCTGTAAGCCTGTAACTCTGTAAGCCTGTACACCTGTAAGTCTGTAACTCTGTAAGCCTGTAAGCCTGTAACTTTGTAAGCCCTTTAAGCCGCCTGTAACTCTGTAAGCCTGTAAGCCTGAAAGCCTGTACGCCTGTACGCCTGTACGCCTGTAAGCCTGTAAGCCTGTAAGTCTGTAAGCCTGTAACTCTGTAAGCCTGTAAGCCTGGAACTCTGCAAGCCTGTAAGCCTGAGTGGATGTTAGAGTGATGCGGAAGTTAGCGAGAAATTAAAATGGGCGGTTAGAGTGAAACGGGAGGAAAAGGACGGATGTTGTGGGGCTAGGATAAGATTTCAAATGAAGGACTATTTGGGGGAAAATGGGCAGGAAGAAATTGGTTGCCATGGCAACACACGGATCGTTAACCTATCCTCAGGCAAGAAAGCTACCAATTTACTTTTTCCCATTACGCAATCTTTGCACAGGTGATAACTAAATCGTGTAAGCCTGTAAGCCAGCTTACATAAGGGCTTACACAAATATTAAAAACGTAAATCGTGCCTGGTATACCAATCGTTGGGTATTCAGTGAAGTAAGTTTGTTTATTCAAAGGGTAAGAGTATTTTCGTACGTGTACTGTGCTCTTAGTCCAAATTCTAACCTTACATAATGCATCACTTGCGTCAACTGACTCGGTTATAGAGTGTTGCTACTCACCTCAAAATGGGGAAACTCGGCAGAAAACTGTTCACGATATGCAGCACCACCGAAAAACGGAGGGGCTTCTATCCGCATGTACCGGTTGGCATCCCACATCTTTGAATGATCAGAAAATAAACTGAGTAACTAGCTATTGCAAAAATAACATGCAGTTTTCTTTTCCACAAGAACATGTTTAAAAGAATTTCAAGGCCGAGATAGGCCAAAATTATAACAAACACATGAGAACACACTCAATTTTCAAATTTGGGTAAGGGCTTTTAACTTTGTCTACTTTTTGTACGAGTGGAATACAATAATAATAATAATAAATAATAAGCAAATGTTCACCCAGGATAACCTTTCAGTACATGCGTACTGTTATCAACGGGGTCCTGCTAATTAAAAATTTAAAAAAGTATTAAATAAAATTACCAAACATATAATATATAATGAAATTTGTATAAAAAAGGGATCATGCACTAAGTCATCCTCGGAGACCCAGAGGCAGTTTGTAGGGGCGGGGGAAAGTCTATACGGGCGAAAAATAAAATCGGCGAAGAAAAGTCAAGAACGAAAAGCACTAAGTTAAAAACCTTAAAAATTACAATATAAATTATTACAAGTAAAAATCGTCCAACGCTTTCCTAAATAAAAGTCAAGAAACAATGTTTCTTAATAAAAAAAAATGTAAATAATAAAAAATCGAGGCACCTATAAAATGAAAACTACGGCGCGCAAAATCAAGTTTGACTTTAACTAACATTGTTATATTAATATACTCGCCCAAAGGTCTAGTAATCTGATTGGTCCTACTTAAGGTGTGTGATGCAGTATACCATCATTACTTACCTTATTATAGGAAATTAACGATACTTAACAATTGTTCTTTGAAATCGAGGTGAATATTCACCGAGATTTCAAAGAATAATTGTTTTAGTATATACACACGAAGTGATCTCAACAGCAAGCGATCTCAAAGTTTTCATAAGGAAACCATTTAAAGTCGATTTAATTGACCTCTCAATTCATGCGTGGAAAACGTACATACAAGCAGCACTAACCGACATGCGCGAAACAGTTTACAGAATCTTCAAACATGGCAAATCTAGTTAATCTTCGATAAAATCCTCTTCACAATCTAGCAAAATGGTCCTTTAACCCCACTCAAACCTGTAATCTGAATCAAAAACCTGCTTGCAAAACATTTTGACCGTTGAATCAAAGCTTTTGAAGTTCACTTGAATTGAAAATTGAAAGAGTAGTTGGCGAAGGATCCACTTGAAAGTTTGGATTATACTGAATGTGTACAGAACTGTGGTGAAAACTGGATGTTTTCTTGCACAAAGACGTTTTCCTGAATATTCGTGGAGGATCTTGGTTGAATAGCACTTGATGTTGCTGCCGATAAATCTGCGGTATTCATTTCTGCCGATGCCGGGCAAAGAGCGACTTAACGGTAAGCAATTGTTTATCGTTTTAGTACTCGAGTTGTGTGGACATTGTGCTGCAAATTGTGAAATATGTAGTCTTCTCTCACTTTGAAAACCATCAGGCCAAATTTCTTAGCCTTTTTTTATCTTTTCTGGTTCAGCATCTTCTTGTATTCTTAGTATTTGCGATTCAGAAACGCCGGCGAAACGCGAGTTTACGCCGGCCATTTTGTTTCAGTTTGGATCAAGCATTATTCACTCCGTAGGGAGTGAATAATGCTCATTAGCCCGTGATAGCGAACCAATCAGATTGCTTGAAACACCAAGATCACTGAGTGTGTATATACTAAATGTTATTAACGCGAATTTCAAAAATTCGCGTTAATTTTATTGATTTTAATTAAAATAAACACGTTTACTATAAGCTTTTAACCGGATTTTTTCTTAGATTCGCGTTAATTTTATTACGCGTATATTTTGTTCGCGTTGTTAAAATGCTTCGTTAAATAAAAGTGCCGGTCTACGGGAAGTTTTCGGTCTTATCGGAAGCGCGTCCTGGAATATTTTATTGACTGAATACCGTGGGTTTTAATTTTGTATTTCTTTGAACTAAGTCTGCATCACTGTATATGGAATAGAATTTTTGGTTACCAGAAAAGGGCCTGGACATGTGCCCGTTTGTGAGAAGGAAACAGTGTACCATTAAGGACAATGCACTTGAAAAAATCCCTTTTCTACTGTTCTGTAAAGAGAATTCGCTATTTTCATCGTTTCACCATACTCCTTGTTTATCCCCCCCCCCCCAAAAAAAAAAAAAAAATGCATGAGATTTTTTTCAATTTCTCTTCGAACTTGCAATCGTCCCAAGTGCTTAAAACCTTAAAATCGATACTCATGCAAACATTTTAGGGAGTAAAGAAGGTGTACCGTATTTTCTCGATTAAACGCCGGGTATCGAATAAACGCCGGGTATCCAAGACGAAGTTGAAAATAGGCCCCTCTGGTATCTATTTAACCCTATTCAGACCGGGCTTTTTTTGACCTACTCAGACCGTGGGGGGCTTCGGAAGCCCCCCTATGTAACTTCCAGAATATTCAAGCAATCACCATGAAACTTATAGGATGTATTGTATGTCCGAAACTCTTTCTTTTGGTATACGTCACGTAGGATGGTGACGTCACATCAGGTGACAATTACATCATGATGTCAAAACAGCCGCCATCAGTTAGATCCGCCATCTTGGATTTCAAAATTTTTCCAAAATGCCAGAAAACCACCCAAAATCACTGCAAATTATTCAAAATAAATAAAAATGTGCTTTAAACCCGTACAAATGTAAGAATAATTTCATTTAAGTTGATTTTTATTAACAGAAACACGCAAAATTACAAATTCGGAAAAACATGCCTGTCAAAATGCTGTTGCCATGGTGATATCAAGTTCCTGACACATCATCCAACCCTACCAAATTGTTGCCAGATTAATTTTAGGAAAAGTCAGAAAGTTTGGCAGTTTGAAAGTTTGCCTAATTAAAATCGGGCTTGAATAAATTGCAAAAGTCAAATAAACGCCGGATCCACAAGGCCAAGTCTGAAATAAACGCCGGGGGCGTCTAATCTAGAAAATACGGTACTATGGGATCGTGAAGAAGCAAATGGAAACTTGCAGCCATCCCTTTACTGTGATAGCGCTCCGCGCAGTTTCTAAAACTAGATTCTGTCACCCTATACCCCACACATGACTCAAACAAGAATTGCATTATGGTCAATGGTTTTGTATGAGCGCGATTTATGTTAGACAAGGAAAGCGGGCAAAAAAAATCAGTGGCCTAGGCTTTCAATGAGCCTGAATAATATTAAAAGCCAATTATTGCTGCCATAGGAAAGGTAAAACTGATTCAACGTATCAAGAAAATGGCCTGAATATAAAAAATTACTCAAAGATCCGATAGAGCCGGAGTGGCAGATCCTTATTTCCCACTACCGAAAAGCTCCAAAACGTTCTCAGGAAATCGATAAGATTACTTCAAACAGAAAGGTGATCAAAATAATATTATTCGCACTTAACCCAGGCCTTAGAAAAGAAGTTAGTCAGTAACCAGAAATTCTCGAAACTACGCAAGCTACTAGTCTTTTTCGAGACTAGCTGTAGCAGGAGAACTGTCGGGCCATCGGTTCAGGCGATTGCATGACATATTAAACAGAAAGCGTAAATTTTGTTCAATTTATAACGCGTTCAGAGTGACAGTAGTTAAGAGGACATACATACATAAATACATACATGTATTTCACTTACGATATGTTTGACGCCGATATAAATACGCCCTGTAATGAAAGTGGCTCACGATCTGACCTCTCGTCTTCTTACGGCGGGGTAATATAAAAGAATCGGCCGGTGTTATATTGTTTCTTTCCGAGATTTCCCGCGTTTTATTCGCTTGATGGCTTAGTTAAGTTCAGGTGTGCTACGCGATGAACCTCTCGGAACGAATCCCCTGAATTTTGGATGCTAAAATAACAATATTAAATAACAAAAATAAAACCTTAAAAAGTTTTGTGAAGAACTTATTTATCAATGCACGTTAGAAGTCCATCGTATTTTGGCACCCTATTTCAAGGAAAGGAAGGAGAAGCCACGAGCCAAGCGGCCCACACTGCCGGAGCTTATCCCGGTTTCCGTAGCATTAAGCGGCTAGGAATATTTCTACCCCCCTGAATGGGATGCTAGTCCATTGCAGGGTCCCCCCCCCCCCAGCATTATGTCGCCGGTACCCATTTATACACCTGGGTGGAGAGAGGCACATGAGAGTAAAGTGTCTTGCCCAAGAACACAACACAAGTGACCCCGGCCAGGGCTCGAACTCGGACCGCTCGATCCGGAGTCCGGCGCACTAACCATTAGGCCACCGCGCCTCCCACCGCGCCTTCAAAGCGTGTATTAAAGTGAGCTATTATTCTATTCCTCTGTAAATATTTCTTTGGTTTTATCTAAATGTTTTAAGCTATTCAGGCCGTCATCGTGTGAAATAATCGCTCAGCATCGCGCCGAAGAACTCGCCCACCATAATTTGACCTAATTTGCCATACATTGATCTTTCAGCTATAGTACATGGAATGGTTTGTTTGTCTGAGTCACTGTTGGGTGCAAAAGTTTATGACGTCATCTGTGCGCAGCGCTATTGACCAAGAGCGAAGCGAATACTTCTTGTATCAGAATGTGTCGTGGATTCAACCCTCTCACTCGCGTGGGATATACCACATTTTGATAAAACGGTAACTATGGACCCAAGGTTAGACCACAAACCATATACTATTCGAAAGGGTAAATCACACTAAAAGGCATTGAGGGAGTCACAGTTTCAATTGAAATAAAAAAAAAAGCATCCAAAACCAAAAGAGCAAAACTTTGAAAAATATCTTATTTTTGAGGACTATATTTTGGGTATATCTCTAAACTATAGCTTAATTTGCGGTTCTTGATGTATGGATTGCTGCCATATATGAACTTGACCATAAAAGTAAAAGAGTAAAACGTTGCAAAAGTTGTAGGGGTGGTTTCTCGGGTCTGATATATTAGGATTGGGGGGAGATTCTTTTTTATTTTTTTTTTTTTATTTGTTTGGTGGGGCGGGGGTATGATTTTATGTTTAATTTCTTAATTTATTTATTTTTGCAACAATATTTTGTTCGATTTTTTTAAAATTATAATACACAAAAACAGTACAAAACATACAATCAATATATATGTATAAAAGAAAAAAAAAACTTCTTGCAAGCAATATCACTTACAGTATCTTTGTTGGAATCTGAACATCATGAATCTTATATCACATAACATACAAAGTTGCCACCATTGATTAATTGGATAACAGATATCAGAGAAGAGCGGGCCGCTTAACTTTATACTTACCTTTACACACAAAATTATGCAGCACCTGATTGATCGCTTTAATAAAAGTTTAGTTGGCTGAGACAAGGGAGAGGCGATAAAGAATTCTGGGAATGGCGAACGACTTGATTATTTGTATTTTCCTTAGCAAGGTGAGACCTCTCCAGTTCCAGCTGTTAAGTAACTTCCTAATCGATTTAATGATAGTATTTAAATTTAACTTATCTGAGAGAGTCTGATCTTCAGTGAAATGTGTCCCTAGAATTTGGACTACTTTTTTTATTTCATCTATTTTTAGTTTTCTGCAGAGATATCGGAGTGTTCCAGCTTCAGTACTTCAGTTTTTTCTCTATTAACGTTCAGCCCGGACTATTGACCAAACAACTCTAGCTTGGCCTACAGACGGTGAAAAGATGCGCTATCCTTAAGAAAGACCGTGAGATCATCAGCGAATATGATAAGCTCAAGTCCGTGGCCATCACCTTTTATTCCCTTAATGCATTGGTCATTTCTAACGTGAATCGCGAGTGTTACTATGACTACGATGAACAGATAGGGTGAGCCGGAGAGAATTACCCAAGGCTGTGTAACAAATCCATTATTCAACACACAGCTGGGAATATTTGGGTAAAAAGCTGTAATAAAAGCAATAAAAGATGGACCAAAATTGAATCTCTTATTAAAGGGCATTTCTAAGAAAGTTCCAGTTCACCAAATCAAAAGATTTTTCAAAATCAGTTGCTACCAGTATTTAAATGAGCTCATGTTATTCGATGTCGTAATAGCCTGCGAACAGGCTCCCGAGTGGGTAAAGGCGAGCGAAGCGAGCGCGCGGCGAACGCGGGTGAAGCGAGCGAAATAGCGGGGCCCCATTGGGAGCCTGTTCGCAGGCTTATGACGTAAGCGTGATAATATTGTCAATGGTTCCAACAGCGTCAAAAATAGTTCTGCCTTAAACATATGCGTTTTGATTATGATGTATATGATTTCCTTTAGAACTGTTTCAAATCATTTAACTGTAACTTTCATGCCAATCTTTACATCGACATTGATTAAAGGCATTGGTCTCCAGTTCTTGATTTGTGTAAATATTTCTTTATTTAGTTCTTTATTTGTGTAAATAGTGTCCCGAATAAGATTTTGAAGGCTAAAAAATATTAACACTTTAATAAAGTATTTCATTCATTCTTTTGTCGTCTGTCATTATTTTTCTTCTGATCTCAATTAGAACAATATATGCTTGTTTTTGGGAGGAAGACAATTCGCCGTGTTTGTACGCGTAATTTAGACAGCTTACTCAGCAGGCTACCCAAGAGCGTCCAGAACATTTTGTAAAACTCTAAGGCTGTCTTGTTACTTTGAAAACTTGATAGAGTATGAAAACACTCTCCAAGAGTTAGCTCTCCTTCGCACAGCTCTCGCGTTGCTTGTGAGAGCTTCGGTATATGTTCCCAGAATTAAATGAATTCACAATAAAGAGATCTGAGAAAAATGAGTGTAATTCGTCCATTGTACAATTCGGGTCAACAGTAAGTGTATTATCGTTCTTACGTTCGAGATTTCTTATAGTGCTTTTGACTACTTATTGCCGGTTTTGCAGATTAAGGAATTGCTCATTGTTTTTCTCACCTTTTTCATACCAAGTTGCACGTGATCGTATTATTGCTCCTTTCGTGATGTAGTCGTATTCGTTTTCGTATGCGCTTCTCAAAGCGTCAAATTCATTTTGTGTATCAACATTTGGAGAGTTAGCTATTTCCTCAGCAATTTTTTAATTTGTTTTCAATGCACGTTCTCTCCGTTCTTTTGCTTTCGCTTTGCTATAACTGGTGGTCTCCTTAAGGATAATATATTTCAACCAATCCCACTGAACTGTTACATGGTCTTACATCATCAGAATAGTTAATATTCTCAAGCCAAACAGGAACGCGCTGCTCAATCAATTTAATGTATTGTTCATCATCGAGGAGCCTGGTTTATGTTCTTTACACTATCAATATCCAAAATAATTGCGGAGTAGTCACTTTTGACAGAAGTTAAAATGTCTACATTTTCTATGTCATCCTGTAAAGAATTTCTGAATAACCAGGAGTCAAGTCGTCTTTGAATTAATGGATTTTTCTGTCTCCAAGTGAGGCGCTTTGTGTCTGGATTGAGAACTCTCCATATCCAACCAGGTCATTTTGTAGTATAATATCATTGGGATTCTTAATGCATATCCTTTATAAAAGGCCCTCCACCAGAACAGTAAAAGGGTTCGAAAGTGCCATTAAAATCACCACGAGTAATAATATAATGCTCAGATTGACATACTTTATCTTCGATGTGCACGTGATTAGCAATTTCATCTTAAAACTGACATTGTTTAGAAGCTTTAGTTAAGGCATAGATATTTGCTAAAAGAAACGGTGAATCCTGAATTAAGGTATCTAGAATAATAAATCTTCCCGAATCATCGGTATGCGTTAACCTGACTTGAAAATCCAGATTTTCTCGCACTAAATCAAGGACGCCTTTACTAAGCGATGTACCGTGTGAGAAAAAAACAAATCTCCTCTCCATTGTTTCCGCCACTGATTTTCAACCTCTTCAGTAATATCATTTTTGGTTACACGGAACCGTTTGGAACCGATCCATGTGTTTACACGGGACCGTTCTGGAACCGGTCCGGGACGGATCCAAAACTGGACCTGCTATTTTGCAGGTCCAGTTATGGAACCGTTTCGGACCGGTTCCAGAACGGTCCCGTGTAAACACATAGATCGGTTTCAAACGGTTCCGTGTAAACAGAGGCCGATCAGGTCCGGTCCGGTTCGGAACGGTCCCGGTCCGGTCCCGTGTTAAAGTAGCCTAGCTGGTTACAGTAGAAACATGACTGAAAAAACGGCAAGGACAGGACCAACACCAGGTGTCCGTCTTATAGAGGTCTTCAATAAGAGAGAGTTGACGCTACAACTGTTTTGCCTTAGCCTCATCAAGAATTTGAACAAGGGTAAGAACTGGATAAAAAATATGAAACAAAGCGAAGCAACGCAACAGAAGAACTTTCGACCCGGAAGTTTAAAGCGCTTTCATGCAACCATTTAACAACTCTCTCGAACGGTGGCTTACTGAAGTGAAACCTAATTACAAGTTCAGCCCAAAAGTGTTTCAATCAAAGCTTATATTAAAATAATAAAAATAGTGCCTCAACCAATATACCAAAAAGGAGGGTGCTATCTGGTCACGGTGGTTGTCGATTTCATGTGCCGGAAGTTACTCAAGTGTGAATTAATTATCTACCGCAGGACAAAGGGCCGACAAATCTCAAATGGCGGTTTTCGAAACGAAGATTCGCCGGCTGTATCGATTTATCTACCACTACTGCTAAGCTTTAAGTTGATTTAAAGCAAAGTAATTCGTATTCCTGTTTATACTGATCAGTTAAGACTGGACTGTTTTCAAGAATGCATAGCCTGCAGAGCAGGCGTATTAAGTGAGCGCATTCGAATGCATTTTGATTTTGATCTTGGATTCTTACTCGGGAGAGGATTGGGGATAAGGGATAGGAGAAACGTGTCCTAGGGCAGTAGGAGTGAGACAGAAAAGGGAGTGAGGAAGGAGGGGGAGGAGAAGGAAAAATACCTGCCTTCGCCCCCCACCCCCTCCCCCCTCTCGCTTTTCCTCGCTTCCAAGCCTCTCTCTGTCCTTATCCAACATGGCGGCGAATCTACTCGATCGCGAACTAATACTACGCGCGCCCACGGAAAACGCCTGAACTGCAGGCTAAAGAATGCATGGAAAAGAACTGTCACTTCAAGACGTGGAAATCAGTTACAAATGGCGCGTCAAGAAAATTGGATAACCAGCTTCGCCGAGGGCTGAAAACAGGATTTACAATGTATCAGCGAACACCAAGGTAAGCAAGTCAATGTTGAAGTTCACATGGGAAAAATTGATCTTTGCGTGGAATGTTTACATAAAGTTGATAAGATCAACAATGTCACGGTCGGTTAAATTAACGAATTTTAAGCAACTTTGAGATCTGAAGCATCGCACTAAGTCATTTCCCCAGGAAATTCTTTTAGTATCGAAAAGAATAATCATTTATCTGTCTAATACCAATTATACCATAACCGAGAGAACTCTCCCGCGCTGATTGGTCCAAAGTTATGGTCGATGAGAGTATAGACCATGAAAGTGACGTCAGATCACGCCACGCACACGCGCGGGCTAAAAGATGTGTAAGTTTGGTCTCCATGAATGAAAGCGAATTTCATCTTGTTTTGTTTGAATCAAGTACGCATTTGTTTTCGGAAAGCAGGCTTGGACTTCCACTCCGGTGATCTGTCGACAGAAAATTTCCAGGCTTTTTAATTTTTTGTCTAACTGAGAAGAACGGTGCTAGCGAACCGGCAGCGAACTGTCGTAGTTCAGTCTGAACGAGCGCTGGCAAGATCTTCATAAAGAAAAATCATCTTGCTCGCTTCTAGCGATAGACACACTCAACGAGACGATAAAAGGTAATTAAAATTGTTATCCTTTGAATTCTTGTTCATCTTCTCTTGTATCATTTTTGTTTTTACGTATCGGGAATCTTGACGTCCTCCCGGCAAAGTTTCTTCACGGTCAGGCATCGCTTTTGATAAATACTTGCTCGAGTTTGTTATGGTATAAAACAAATCGATAACATTTTTCCATGGTCTACACTCTTATAGACCATAGAAATGACGCCATAAAATGTCCAAAACTTTGCAGTGAAACCACTCGCCTACGGCTCGTGGTTCCACTTGAGTTTGAACATTTTCTGACGTCATTTCTATGGTCTATAAGAGTGTAGACCATGGAAAAATGTGGTCGATTTGTTAAATTTTCGGCCATTTATTTCGCTTCGCTCATACTTAAATAAAGCGATAAGTTTGACCTATTTTGAATAAAATCAAAAGTGTGTCGAATATATTTAATTATATTTTGTAAATAAAAGGACTTCAAGAGCAGAAATTGCTTTCGACGTACTAATTTGATGTTATTCTTCGATATTTAATAGGTATTTGTCTTCCAGAGTGCTTTACGTTTCGACGCGAAGCTAACAAACTCGGCATAAATTTTGAGCTCCGAAAGCGTCAATTTTGCTGGATTTTAGAATTATCGATTTTCTCGAAAACAAATCGATATTTAGCCAAACAAAGTATACTGTGATTTATATTTCATATTAAGACCTACCCATGGTAAGAGTATGAGCGAAATCCATTTAAGGACTCTTACCGAAAAATGTTTGACCATAAGTAACATGTGCTCTTAATTTGCATAACGGTAGCTCCAAATATTCAAATTTTTGAAAGCTCAAACAAAGGCCTACAACAAATTGTGACTTAAAACTACGTTACATGTACTCTGAAACAGGAATAAAGTGCCCATCTATAAAGTTTTCCGGTTCTGCTCTGCTGAAATAAACTCTTTTGCCTCTTTTTTTAGCCTTTTTCAAGATTTCGATCTGCTTCTTTTTATTATCCACGACTCCTTTAAGTTGTCTTGCTTAAGAAAAAAAACTATCACCCGGGCCCCATAGCGGAGGAAGCGAGCAATGATCTGGCGAGGGTTGCGTCAAACTTGTCCGCCAAACTTGCCGACTCTTTGTACCCGTTGAAATTCGAATTGTCGCGCGTCATCCAAGTTATGCTCGTTTACTATGAAGTCAACCAGTACTTTCCGGTTGTTGTCCTGCTCATTAAGTCGCTCTGGAATCCCGTAAAAACTAAGGTTCTCACTTCTTTTAAATGTTTTTAAGTGCCATTGCTACTAGCGCAGGGTGTTTATCGCCTTACTGCTTCCACCGGTTTTTACTTTCATTTCTTCCACATCAGCACTGAGAGAAGTGATTCCAGCCTCCATCTCATTTACTGCTTTGGCGTTTCCCTTAAACGAACTTTAAAATGTTGTGACCTTGTTCTGAAGCTAGAGAACTTTAGCGTCGATACTGCACACATGCCTATTTATACTGTCAACTTTTGACTCCAAACTGGCCTGTTGTCAAGGACTAGCTGAAGTTTCGGCAGGATGACTCCAGTCATGTCGGACGGCGTAGGCATGGTATCAGGCTGAAATTCGCTGAGTTTGGTTCTCTTTTCCTCCGGAGTACCGCCTTCAGAGGACTCAAAATTGTTGTTTCTGTCTTTTCGTTTGAAGTATTGAGTAATATCTTCCATAAATGCCTTCAAAATTTTGATTTAAGATGAAGTGCAAATTTACCCGACTACGCTGAAGGCATGGCAGACCCAGTCTCCGAGATATGATTTTATGCTTTAAAAAGACAGATCTCTCCAAGACCAATTGCTGTCTAAATTTGTGCCTTATGGCACTCTTGGAAGTGAGAAGGTCAAAATTGTTTTCGCATGATAATTTCTGCAATTTGCCAGAAAACGAATGAATCATTTCATTGAACCAGACAACCGAACTACTGCTTTCGACAGTCTTATTGAGTAGGCGATTATTAACTTGAAGTTGATAAAGATAAATTAACTGCCATAGGAAATTTGGATAGCTGACGTTTCGAGCACTGGGCTTTCTTCGGAGCAAATTTGGGAACTGTGGGTTGTGTGCATGTTTATGTAGTGGAGAATGTTATGTTGGAAATAATTTTTTTGTTCTGACGTTTTTTCGCCCAGCAGGGGTGGGGGGGGGGGGGAGAGAGTCCAATATGAAAGGGACGGGGATGCTCGTCGTCTCATTTAGGGTTGTAAATTAACGATTTCGGTCTAAGTACGGGTGTTCAGGACAGAAAACCAACAGTTTTAGCCGTCAAGGTCTCCGTTAGGGTAACATAACGAAATGGAAAGAAAACTCATAATGTGTTGTCGGACCGATCCTAAACATTGGTCCCTTTTAGAGGCCAAAAAACGTTATGCAAAGCCCAAATTACATTCGTTTCCTATTATGTTTGAAAAGCATCGTTGTAGTGTCATAGAAAATTCTCTATAATTACCTCTGGGCCAACGCTCAGCACTCCTGGATCACTGCCTTGGGATGTAGATGTCGCTGTAAGAGCCTGCTCGTCATCCCTCAACATCTAAAAAGTGTAGTTGAAATAAAGAAATAAATTAATTCGGATGTTTTCGAAACCTCTTCTACTACTGTACTCTTCTAACAAATAATGGAAAAAATATTTCTCACGCCAACATGAAACGGTACCCCGTAACGAGAACGAGAACATTTTAAAACGAGCAGTGCAATAGTTCTACGCGCTGTGAATTTTCCATGTTCCATGTTTTCATGTTGAACGGGGGCGTTTTCAACTATTCTCAGCTGCAAGACAGTTTTCACATGGCTGGCATGTGAGGGTGCGCAAAGACATTTAACTTCATGCTTGACCGTATTTACTCGTTAAAGCACCGTCCTCTATGAAATGTCGCCCTCAAATGACCGCCGGACATAAGAGCAAAAAAAAAAAAAAGAAAGGCGCTACACTCAAATAAGAGCCGCAGCCCTGAACAACACACGGCGCTAATTCGACTACACCGGTGCCCTGATGTTGATACATAACATCGGTATAGAAAGAAAAGCGTGGCATTGGAATTGTAAACTGTGAGTATTGGCTGTTGTTTTTGTTGTTGTTGTTGTTGTTGTTGTTATCGATTTTGGATAAAAAAGGGTATTTTTATTCAAAACTCGATCAGGTTACTAATAAGTTTTAAATAAGCGCTGCGTTCGAAATAGCGCCAACTTCGAAAAAAACGCCGAATTAACGCCTTCCTGGAATGTTGTAAGCGTCGCATCAAAATCTTAAAAAATAATATGCTCAGCACAAGAAAAAATTTCCACAATGAAGACGTAGTTGTAAACAGATCCGTGTAGTGTCCCTGATTGGTTGATTCGCTTGGTTTTAAATTTTCACGCGCATGTAACAAAATGAAATTTTTCTGGTCAAGGTCTCAGACGTCTCTCGGGCACGAAAATTGAGCACATGAAAAGAGAAGTATGTGATATCCGAGACAAACTGGCCTAGTGACCAGCTTAGCATGCCATCATCGTCATCATCATCATTTTCTTTTCCCCAACTGGTAAATAAGACCCTTAGTCTAATTTAGTCACTCCGAGCATTCTGTCAGGTTGCCCGAATAAATCGCTGGTACCCAATTATACCTACATATATACATAAACTTTGTTAAGTGACAAAATCTTCTAGAGGCCCACTTATCGTGGACGTCGACACTATTAGTTAAAAAATAATTACAATACTCTTAACTGTGAAGAGAGGCAGACAGGGCTCGAACGTAGTACACTCGATCCATGCAGAGCCCAACGCACAAACCATTAGCGCACCGCGCCTCACACAAGAGACAAACTGGGTGAACCTAAATAATTGAGAGACGCTTAGTAATAGACGGCGTCTTTTGGCCCGCCATCGTGCTTTCGAAGCACTCGATTCGCTTCCCGTACAAGGAGTCAGGCCAAGTATACAATTTTTAATTCTTACCTTGGCCAACACAATACTTCCTAGCTTCATGCCAATACAAGGGTATAAAGGTTTGTCAGAGTCCACGAAAAACTGATCATCTCCTTCTTCTGTAATTATTTTCTCTCCGTTTAATGAAAAAGTAACTGGAACCTGTCTTTTTCCATCTTTCTCCTTTTCTTTCTCGTACAAGACGGTACAGAGAATCCGGTCACCACGATGGGCCAGGGCATGTCCTGCAAAACATGTAAAACAGATTATTACTTACACCAAGATTAAAATGCAAGTCACTGCGCCCCTGACGAGAATGGCAGACTTTCTGAGCTTTCATGACAATCTACTCCGATCCAGGAAAACTTATTAGTGAGCTCACTATTATAATTTCTTCAATTTAACTAACAATGGTAATTTACCGAAGCGATAAAATTTAAATAGGGATAACAGGTCACTACTAAGTAAACCACCATAGCCACCCATTGTGTCGGTTACTTACACAAACATAACTATTAGGACTTTTTTCTTTACCATCTAGTCAGTAAACCCTCTACTCAGTCAGTCTTATGGATGGTTTTCTGCACTTTCGAAAAATCTGCTCAGTCTGTTTGTTCAGACCTTTCACGTGCTTATGCACATGTCAGGCTGTTCACTCGGCGGTTCATTCGAATCATTGTTTCTGCAGTCTTCATATCCGTTACTTACATGAACAGTAAAAGCCGAAATATTAAAACCTACAGAGTTCCGAAACTTTTTGGTTTTAATATCATAAATGGCATGCCACAGCGTTGGAACTATTCCTTCGCTTAGGAAAATCAAAATAACGAAGGAATAGTTTCAACGCTGTGGGATGCCATTTGTGATATTAAAACCAAAAAGTTTCGGAACTCAGTAGGTTTTAATATTTCGGCTTTTACTGTTTATGTAAGTAACGGATGAAGACTGCAAAAACAACGATCCGAATGAACCGCTGAGTGAACAGCCTGACATGTGCATAAGCACGTGAAAGGTCTAAACAAACAGACTGAGCAGACGAAGGTCGAAAGTGCAGAAAACCATCTCATCCTGTAAGATATGCCTTATTCAATCTCGCACATTAAAGGATGCCCTAAAAAGGCTTTGTCAAACCAAAGGAAACGTCACATGCACGTTATAGTTTAATAAGGGTAGAATAACACCGAACAGTTTATATAAGGGTCTATTATGGTCCAGGTAAAACTGATCTTCTCCTTGTTCTTTGGTAATTATCTTCCTTCCGTTCAATGAAAACGTAACTGAAATTTAAACTTTATCATCGTTCATTATTTGATTCCAAAACATGACTCTGAAGCGAATACGGACACCTCGACGGGCCATGACAGGTCATGCAAAAATGCATTTGGTTGCAACAGTTTATTACCGGAGGAGAAAGATATGCCAGGTGATCTGTGACGTCAAATGGGGGGACTGGGGGAGAAAATTTTTAATGCCTTATCCCACAAACGCGCGCGGCCCGTAAGTTTGAGTTTGAAGCTTTCACGGCGGCTGTTAGCAGAAGTGAGAAATTTCTTTTTGCCAAGTTAGCAATCACACTGTAAGGCGTTACAGAGGCAGTAGAAAGTCATCATAGGATGGAGACGTTTCGGAATGGTAAATTCAGCATTCAAAAACGTTTGCGGCAAAAAACGTTGACGCTTTTAGCATCAAGCACGTGAAATGCAGTGGATTTATTAAATTAAAATCCTGACTGTAAACCTGAATGTGTTTTTGTAGGTGTTTGTTTTTCATCTCCTTTTAAAGTTATGCGTTTAGGTTTGAGGAATTAAAGATTACCTTTAATTTCATTCCAAGAGGGCACGGTAACGAATCCTGCAATCTGATTGGTTCTTAGCGCGAGCAAATTTTTCCTATCTCTTCCAGGGGTCATGAATGGTCCATCAAAATTTTGAGAGTGCTCGTTTGCTCGTGTTCCATATTTTACAAGTGCTCGCATGCTCGGTTTTTAGTGGAGGTAGCTTTTTGTCCTGATGCTCGTGCTCGCAAATAAAAACGCTCTGCTCGCATGCTCGCAAATTTCGCAAAGACCATTCGATACCCCTTATTCCCACGGGCAACGGTAACGCTTTCGTGAGCTTTCGTCGGAGTTTGATTTGGTGGCGAGATGAACGAACCCTCGAAAGATTTGCTCTCCAAAATCGAGATGGTTGCACACCAACCGTTTTAAATGTGAAAGAAAAAAATAGCAGTGGAATTAAAGGCCTTGAAGTTCTCCAAACGGCGAGTATTCATTCTCTTAATTGACACAATCAAGTTTAGTTTTATGGCCGTAGTTTGTCGATTGTTAAATGTGCATTCGAAATGATTTTTACGCCATCGCAGTTAATTGCAAGTCGCCGGTTTACAGACTCGATTTATCCCTTCAAACACCTTGCTTCTCTGCTACTTTCCTCTAAAATCGAATACTACTTATCACCATTCAAGAAAATGAGATGCTTTAATAAAAAAAAAAAAAACAGTCAAACAACTTTTAAAGCAATTTTGCGCCGTGTGCAGGCGACCAAACTACACATTTCAGTTGCATTCAGTTTCACTTTCGCAAAATTTTTATCAAAATAAAATACTGTGTGACAACACAGAGGCTATTGACTCGTTAAATACAAATGTAAAGAGCTAGAAATTACGTGTTGAAAGTGCTTTTCAGCCCGAGAAGTATATTTAATTAACTTAAAGAACTCACGAGCCGATATGGAGTTAGAAGTGTTTCTTGACTCGCTGATTTTCTGTGCTCTGTTTTGGTGCTACAATTTGATTTTTTATCATTTTTCTCTTTTTTTTCTGATCAACTTTTCCCTGGAGTACTGTTCATTGTAGCGAATTTATTTTGTTTGGCGGTAAGTTCTTATAGCAAACAGATCATTCTTCACCCTTGCTATAGCTTGGCGATCGACTCATCAAACAATAAAACGTCTTTTATATCAAATGAAGGTAGCTGCGTAGCCTTCTGTTTCAAATAAACTCCCAAACCCGAATCACATTGTAAGTGCCATGAAAGAACACCAAGCCTCGGCCGAAGCGTGCAAGAAATTATGTGCAGCTTCAAAATTATTTTCTCCCCGGCTCTGATTGGCTAGTTTTAGACAACCAGATCACCTGGATTACATTAAAATGATATTCTGGTACAATTTACATGTGCATATAATACATACACCAGGATTAAAAGTAAGCTAGATATACTTCATTGGGTCTCAAATATTAATTAAAAGACGCCCTAAAGAAGTTATGACAAACCGAAGGAAACGTCAAAAGTAATAGTTTATAAATAAAGGAAGAATAACACCGAAAAGATAGTGTTGGACCAAAAAAAGAACACGAATGAACATGACTGACGAAGATTGAGATGTATTGCAGACAACGAACTTGAAAACTATGAACAAATAAAGGACTGCTTTAATACTAGTAAACACGGTTTTGATTTAATTTCTGTTTTTACGTAAGGGTTATTTTTAGGCAACAAGGGGATATGTGATTTAGTCACCGAGGGCCCAGCCCGAGGTGAATAAATCACATATCGCCGAGTTGCCTAAAAATAACCGGCTTATTTTTCACATGGGCGAGGTATCAACGGTGGCTCAAACAATAAGAAAGAATTTTTTCTTCGTTGTTTTGATGTAGGTGCGCTGAAATGCGCTGAAATGTTTTTCCCGACACACACTTAACAACAGGAAAAAGCTTCCGAAAGACGCACTGGGGTTTCCACATTGTTAAATTTTATAATAAACAGGTTATTTTTTCGTTTTTGATACGCCGACCAAAACAATCAATATGCTTGCCAAACAAGCTTAACAATAGATTAAAGATTCCGAAAGTACGCATTGGGATTTTGAAATTGCCTGACAGTTCCGACAACTTTGTAACCACATTTTTCACCACTTTACTGCAAAGTTGGCAGAGGTGAGCGAGTCTGCAAAGGAAAGTTTTTATTTTGCGACAAATCCAGGGAATAACTTGGAGAAATTGCTATCCTCAAAGAATCTCGAAGAGGACTGTGAAAACGCTCAGTTTAGCACTAAGGAGGCGACAGAAGGGTTGTTTAGCTTTAACCAGGCGGAAACAAATGGGAAGAAAACGTCGAAGAGGCTAGAGATATCGTCGAAGATGACAAATTAAAGAGCTGCTGGCCAGGAAAAGTGAAAGGATCCCGAAGAACGCTAAAAAGGTAACCTTTTGGTGTTTGAATGTTTGGAATGTGTTAGCAACCGAACGGATTGAACTGCAACGGAATTCTGAAAAGAGCAAACTTCGAGGCATAAGTACCGGAACGTATTTCTTATGTTTTCAATTAAGCAATTGCTCAGTAGTATTTAAAATGTAACAACAGTCAAGGTAAAATAAATCATAGCGTTATTAAAGTAAAGTTGTGTTTTGTTTGTAATGCGAGGCTTGTGGCTTTGCTACGAGGGGAATATTATCGAAATATTCCCCTAGGGGATTATCAACTTTAATAATCCCCTAGGGGAATATTAGATATCAGCCCCGCTCTCCCCTGTTACAACTGATCAAAGCCGCCCCCAGCTTTTCAGACAGTTGTTCGATATAATCAGCCTGGAAGAACAAAAGAAAACGAGCCATGTGAAAAATAATACTTCTTAATACCTTCAGTTTTTTTCTTATCCTCATTGTGATAGATTTTTCCTTTATCAGCACGATATCCCACAGATTCTTCCTCCTTTCCTGGCATTTCGTCAGTGTCGTTATCCTCCCTTACCGCTCCTATCCCTACTCCTCTCCCAGTTTCTATAATGACGACCTAAAGGCAAAAGCATCTTTAAAAACTCATCTCAGCTTTCAAAGCCAGAGGCCTGAACAATATTCCGTACAGGTTTCCACGAGAAAGTACCGATAGTATGGAAAACATTCGTTGTCCAAGAACAGGACAAACCAAACGTAATGAAGGAAAATTGCTTATTGATTGTAATACAAATTGTTTATATCACTACTCCAAACCTTCGCAAGTGCTTCTATAATTCAAGACAAAATTGTCTTTGTCTTCTTCATTCCCCTAATAGAAACTAACTCTTCAGTCAATTAAGTGAGCTATATTCTAACACTTTGTTATGTCGTCTCATATGTGAACAAAGGAGTCAGTGAATATCAATACTGCAGCAAACCATGCCACAGTTAACATAGTTTACATAATTACTTTAGAGTTTTACGAAACTCACTCGAGAATTTGTCAAAGAGATCTTCGCACCAAGCGGGCAGTGGAGCGCGAATATGTCTACCTTTTAAGCTCTTCAAGAAGATTTTAATTATTGTTCAATGAATTTAACTTCGGTGGAAATCATTCAATTTAACAATTGATATATCGATAGAGCGGTTTTCACTTGAGTGTCGAAAGTTAATTGCGTTTGCTTTGGTTTTGCATTACTACGCTCAGTGATTGGTTTAAAAATTTCGCGCCACTTTCTCGACCAATCAGAACTAAAACCAAAACCAATCGTGACTCGCTCGCGCACGTTTTCCCGCTCTTCGCATCAGCTACATGTATTTACTTCGAGTTTTGATTGGTTCATAGGATTGTCTCTGTCCTTTGTGATTGGCCAGAGTAATAGCTTTGGTTTTGGTTTTACGACACTCAATTGAAAACCGCTCTATAACACGTAATTCAATCTTATTCATTTGAATTGAGCTTATTTAGAGGCTGTCCAACGATTCAACTTGTAACGGACCTCAACATCAATAACATTGACAACCAATCGTTGGGTATTCCGAGAAGTAAGGCTGTTTATTCAAAGGGTAAGAGTATTTTCGTACGTGCATTGTGTTCTCACTCCAAATTCTAACCTTACATAATGCATCACTTGCGTAAACAAACTTGGTTATGGAATGTTACTACTCACCTCAAAATGAGGAAACTCGGCAGAGAACTGTGTAAGATATCTGGCACCGTGGTCACCTTGGACGTCAGAGGTTAAAAGAGCGCTTCCTATATTCCACATCTTGGAATGATCAGAAAGTAAACTGAGTAACTAGCTATTGCAAAATAATATACAGTCTTCTTTTCCACTGGAATATGTTTAAAAGAACAAACACATGCGAACAAACTCGAGGTTCAAATTTGTGTAAGAGCTTTGAACTTTGTCTATTTTTTGTACGAGTGGAATACATGAACAATATGAATCATATCATGACACCTTTGTTCCAATCCAACCTGGAACTAACATTGTTATATTAATATACTCACCCACAGGTCTGGCAATCTGAATGGTTCACTTAAGGTGTGTGACGCAGTATACCATCATTACTTAAATAGAAATGCCGGTCTACGGGAAATTTTCCTATCGGAAGCGCGTCCTGGGGAATTTTATTGACAGAATTTGGTGGGTTTTATTTTTTTTTATTTCTTTGAACTTAGTTTGCATCATTTTCTGTCGAAAATAATTTATGGTTATCAGGAAAGAGAAAATCAACTTTAAACGTTTTAAGGCCAGAACATGTGCCTGTTCATCAAATAGAAACAAAGTGCCGTTTAGGACAATGCACCTGAAAAAACTACTTTTTTGCTGTTCAGTGAAGAGAATTCGCAATTTTTACCGTTCTCATAATACACCTTGTTTACCCCCAAGAGGGTTTTCATGAGCATTGTTTTCATTTTCAATATCTATTGGAATTTACAACCGTCCGAAGGAAAACTTAAATCAATGCTTATGCTTACTCCAATTTTTAACCGTACATAATGCATCACTTGAGTCAACTAACTTGGTTATAGAGTATTGCTACTCACCTCAAAATGAGGAAACTCGGCAGAAAACTGTTTAAGATATTTGGCATCGCGGTTGTCACTTTCACAGGTTAAAAGGGGGCCTTCTATTCGTATGTCCGGGTTGACTTTCCACATCTTGGAATGATCAGAAAATAAACTGAGAAACTAGCTATTGTAAAGATAATATACAGATTTATTTTCCACTAGAACATTTTCAAAAACAACGTCGAGGCCAAGAAAGGCCAAAATTATTACAAACACATGCGAACATACTAAAGGTTCAAATTTGAGTAAGGGCTTTTAATTTTGTCTATTTTTGTAAGAGTGAAATACATGAACAATATGAATTGTATCGTGACACCTTTGTTCCAATCCAATCTGGAACTGACATTGTTTGTATATTACTACACTCACCGATGTCTGGCAATCTGATTGGTTCTTGTGAAGGTGTGTGACACAGTATATCATCATTACTTAAATAGAAATGCGGGTCGGCCCGAAATTTCTTATGAATGACAAAATATGTAAATACTACGCTGTAGTCAAAAAACTGTTCCCGACGTTTCGGCAATGCTGCCTTCTTCAGGGGGACAAAAAAACCGGCGGGACGGTCGTCCTGGAACATTTGATTGAGAGAATGTGGTGGTTTTATTTTTTTAATTCTTTGAACTTAGTTTGCATCATTTTCTGCCGAATATAATTTATGGTTATCAGTAAAAGGAAAATGAAATTAAACCATGGATATGTGCCTATTAATTAATAGTTCCAGGAAGGGATCTTCTAGTCGCCTTCCTATCTCTCCAATGTTTACCATTTTGCACGGAGTGCACGTTATTCAGCAGATTACATAACTCTACGTCAAAGGAAGAAGTTTTTGAGCGCTGTAAATTTCTTTAAGATATTGTTTGTTAGAATTTGAACTGAAAAGTAAACACGTGAAAACGTGAAGGAAAGCCTGTGAAAATTAACTTTGGATTGAAGGCAAGGGCCTTCAATCGACAAGAACCGATCTGGATAAACTATAGGTATAAAATGCTTCTTTCTTGACTGCATGTGGTTTTCTAACGTGGATTTGTTTTTGAAAATTAGGGTTAAATGATTTGAATTGACAACTGCAGGTTGTTACGTTTATTAGCAAATTTGCCTTGTTTTCGATTTACAAATTGTGAAAAGGAATCTCTTTTCTTGTTACATCATTTTTTTAAATAAAGACTGGTTTTTACTAACGCATAAGCATAATTATGCATAACAACGTAAGCATAACGCAAGTGAGAACAACACCGAAATAAGCATAAACATAAGCACAAGCATAAGAAGAACAAACACACTTGTTTTTCTTATGATGTTCTCACTAGGAATCTCCGCGACATAAGCATAACATGGCATATAAGCATAAGCACAAAATCAGCGGACATGGCCGTTCTTCTTGTGCTTATGGTTATGCCATGTTCTACTTATGTGGCGTTGATTCCTAGTGAGAACAATATAAGAAAAACAAGAGTGTTGTTCTTCTTATGCTTGTGTTTATGTCTATGCTTATGTCATTTTGCTTATGCTTGTGCGCCAGTGAAAACCGGCCTTAACTTGTGATGGACTCGTTAATTTTATTCTTCGGCCATTTTAACCTCAGTAGGAACATGACGCACACTGGGGTAACAAACATGGCAAAACGACGCGTGTATGTTCCGTATGCTTTAAATTCAACATGCGTCTTTAATGTAAAGTTAAGGACTGGTACCCATTTCTTTCAAGGCAAGCTGCTGGGACTGTGATCATTGCATGTCGTATTACTTCGACGGGCCAATATTTAATAGGATCATTTTGACATTTTGGCAAGCAGACGAACAGATAAAAGATAAGGAAGACTTTTTTTCCAATACATGATCAACAACCATCCCTGAATGAAAACGTTAGCAGGCGAGATACTTCTTTACTACCTTGGTTTTGTTATTATTCGCAGATTTCAGCCCAAGTCTGTATGTTATTAATTATTTAATATTATATGTTCCTGATTATGTACCAGTCTTCCACTTTACGTTTAAATATATTTGTAATTTGGCTAAAGGTCACTTGCGAAGATGCACGTTAAAGCATACGAAACGTTAAGGTTTTTTTGAATCAAATTTTTTACGACACGCGCGCGTTGTTTTGTCATGTTTGTCACCGTTTTGAACGACTGATTCTCATTACCTGTGGTTGTGGCCTCGTTCATTCTAAAAAAAGAGTGCGTTTCTTTGAGAAAAATCTAAATCCAGATTCTTGAATCTAAAAATGAATTTTGCGCTTCTTTTCAAAAATCCGAAAATGGATAATGAATCTGAAGAATCCACACCCCGAGTGGATTAATTAGATTAAATCTAAAGCTGGATTGTTAGGATTCATGATCCGTGCGTTTCTTTGGGAAAGGATTCCAAAAAAGTGCAGTCGTAAAGCGGTGTTCGCTGTGAAAATACAGATAAGCTTTTTGTAAACTATGTCAATACGGTAAGTTTTCAAGCGTCTGTTTCGATTGACATAGAAAAATGAGTGGTTATAAAAGTTAACGGTAGCTTGATCAGTGTAAAGTGTCATTTTAAATTGGATAAAAGTTTTCTAGAAACAGTCACTATGTGCCTGCGGAAGCTGTATCCTCAAGTTCTGAAATCGTCACGTCACGTTACGTTAAATTAATCATCTTTTCGCAGAATTCTTCGTTTTCAAATGCGTTACTGCCACATTATGCTTCCGGCTAAAGGAGAACTGCTTCGAAGTGTGATTTTTTTGTGAAGACTTTTGTATGCTGGAATGATTATGGCTAGGATGCCTTCGACGATAAATAAATACGTACTGGTATTATATACTACTTATTAACCGAGAGTAAGGTCATTACAGGGGAATCTCAGACCGAGGCCTTGTTGTATTGACCGAGCGATAGCGAGGTCAATACAACAAGGTTAATAAGTTATTTATTATACGGCGTTTTAGCGCTATTCTAAAAATATCTAAAAAAAACGAAGTGAAACTCGCTCTCGCTCTCTGTGGCTCTTTTCGTCGCTCATACTAAAGAAGTATCGGTATGTTAATATTTTTCTTTCAGTTATTGAAAAGATAGTTACATTTTGTCGGTATTTGTTGTCGTTTTCGCAATTGCGCTAGTAGCTTTTATTCACAACTCAAAAAACCGTCGAGCCGAGAAAATGTTTCATAATGCCCGGTCATTACAAGAAAATAATGCCCGCTCAGCAGCCAATCAGAGCGCGCGTACTATTGTAGCCATATAATAAATATGCTGTTTAACTGAAGAGTGGGTCACCTTTATGGTGGCCTACGAAACAGATTTGTATTGAATGGCAGTCAACTGAATTTGAGTCGTTCATTAGAAAAAAGATTAATAAAATATATATATATATATATATATATGTTCTACGCGAACGGTATTAACATTTAAAAATAGTGTAATTGTATAGACAGGGCATATTTTGTTAAATGTTTGTCGCTGACTGTGTTTTAATGTTATTCTCCATGACTCTAAGATCTCCTGTCATCAAAATAATCACCAATGGATTTTAATGCCGTCAATGTAGTTGGACATGAGCCGGATTATCACAGTCAAGGGACTCTCTTTGGAAGCCTGGTTGCCCATTTAGGATCCGCACTCTGGGAACGACCATATATTAGAAATTTATTTTTATTTTTTTTTTTTTTCCCCCCCCATCGAGTGCTCGTGGAATAATCGTTATCTTCTCCTGACGTTTTTTGTACATCATTCCAGTATGCTTAGAAACTTATGATGATTTTTCAACTAGTGAAGAACTTGTTTTGTGCTTCACAGCGTTATGTACAAAGTTAAGATTTTGCGGTATTCTTGACTGTACATATCTAATTTATTAAAAGCATAAAACCAATGTAAACGTTTTAAGTCAAAACAGTTCTTTCAAACATAAAACCAAATGTATCTGAAACGCAAAATTTCTTTCCGTCATAACCCGAAAAAAAAAGTGAACATATCTATGGAATAATTTGTTGTGGGATGGTAGTTTTGTGTTTTTTTTTTTTTTTTTTGGGGTTTGGGGGAGAGAGAAAAAAATAAAATAAAAAAAAGAAAGAAAAAAAAAAAAAAAAAAATATCACATATTTGAACTGCGGGTGAAAGATTTAATGCATGATGAACTATCGCAGCTACGTAAGCAATTGCCCCCATTCAAGGCTGATTTGTTTTTCCACGCTTTCTTTCACAACTGATTAAGACTGTGAGGTCTTTCATAAATTTAATATTCCAACTGTCGTTTAAATATACGACATTTCATATATTCACTACCTTCATCTTCTACGGTTCTATTATGAACTGAAAAGAGTCTGAAAGTGACCAGCTCCCAGTTAGCCTAGCAGCTCAGTTGGTAGAGCACTGCATCGGTATCGTAGAGGTCATGGCCGGCTTCGAATCCAGTAGAAGCTTGATTTTTTTCACGCTTTCTTTCCGCGACCGCTCACCGTTTGTTGCATACCTATCTGCGATAGTCTTTCATGTATTAATACATACGTATCTTATTATACTTGAAAAGCATCGTTGTAGTGTCATAGAAATAAAAAAAAAAAATCTACAATTACCTCCTGGCCAACGCACAGCACTCCTTGATCACCGCCCTGGGATGTAAATGTCGTACAAAGAGCCTGACTGACCATCTGTCGACTTTTCTCTGTTTCATGGAAAAAATGTATCGCACAGAATATTTATTAAGACGTTTTACTGACATAAATAAAGACAACAAGTGTGACGTGGAGTAGCTTTTACCTGTTACTTTCTGCTATTTTTTTTTTTTCTCTGTTTTATCATCCCTCAGCATCTAAAAAGTGTAGTTAAAATAAAGAAACAAATTAACGCGATTGTTTCTGAAACCTCTTCTACTACTGTCCTCTTCTAACAAATAGTAAAAATTTCTCACGCCAAGACGAAACGGTAACCTTAACGAGAGCGAGAGCGGTGGTAGGCGCCTAATGGTTAGTGCGCGGACTCCGGATCAAGCGGTCTGGGTTCGAGCCCTGGCCGAGGTCATTGTGTTTTGTTCTTGGGTACCGGCAAATTTAATGCTTGGGGGTAACCCTGCGATGGACAAGCATCCAATCTAGGGGGAAGTAGAAATACTCCTAGTCGCTTCATGCTACTTGCTTCATGCTACCGGAATAAGTTCCAGCTTGATGGGAACTAGGCTCGAACGCAGACTTTACTCCTATACCGTTAAAATAGCTCACAACATTGTGAATTTTCCATGGTCCATGTTTTAATATGTTTTAAGTTGAAAATTGTGGAAGTTTTGAACTATTCTTAGCTGCAAGACAGTATTCACATGGCTAGACTTGCACCAAGTCGCCCCAAGAGAAAATAGTGTGAAGCGAGCCGAAAACCGCGCGTCGAAGGACTTTGAGAAAGTCTATCACATGGCTAGCTTGCGCGGGAACAACGAGACATTTAACTTCATGCTTTATCGTATTACTCGCTTTAACACCGCTCTCCTAGGGCGGGGGGGGAACGAGGGAGCACAAGGCAAAACACAACAAACCGGGCCCTCCTGATTAGGCGTCGCCCTTCAAGGAATTAAAAGCGCCCAAATGATAGCAAAAAAATATTTTCATAAGGGCCGCCCTCAAATAAACGCCGCACCTCTGAACAACACACGGCGCTATGCAACGAGGCCTACTCACCAATGCATCTACTTGATTTCGATCGGGAAAGAAGTAGGGGACCTAATTCGACATTTGAAACTGAGTTTGGTTGTTGTTGTTATCGTTTTTGGATTAAAAAAATGAGTTGTTATGATATATTTTTAAAAATCAGGCCCTTAATGGTTTTTAATAATAGCTGCGCGCCTCCCAATAAGCGTCACCTTCGGAAAAACGCCGCATAAAAAACTCAAAAATTTTAATACAATGCGCCGCGGCGCTTTTTCAACTAATTATTGTATTCTTCTCCAACTCAACTGAAGAATTGGTCAGATATTTGACCCGAAAACCTTCATAACGACGACGTAGCTGCACAGAAGTCTGTCCGACAACTGTATTGCCTCTGTTTGGTTTTAGATTGGTCTAAAATTTTCTCGCGGGTGTCACGAACGACCAATCCGAGACACTCTTTTTTATATATAAGAACATCTAATTTTCGGCCGAGGCTGAACGTTCTTAACTTTTCCAAAGATTTGAGCCTAAAAAATGTTCTTATAAGATGTTCTTATTTTTAAAATTTTAAAAACAAAATGGTATTGCCGTAAATTCATTCCTAACCGATATGTACAATGTTGGATACAGATCAGGATTTGAATAACAGATTAATTAATTTAACATATATTTATCACTCACAACAAATAGGAAAAACATAAAACTCGTTCTTAACCAAATTTCAGCCTTGGGCACGTTGTAAGGGTGATCTTAATTTTTGGCCTTTTTTCAGCCTCGACGTTCCTTATAAAAAAGGTTCTCACAAGTTCTCATTAGTATGAAATCTTTCGGTTAGAATCGCAGCTGTCGCTCAGGCGGGAAATAATCGAGTACTCGAAAAAAGAAGTCTGTTTACTCAAGCAATTTACATCCGAGACAAACTGTAAAAGTAAAGCGTTTTTAGCCAAATGGCTTATAAGCCCCGGTACTTAAAATTGACTTCGATTTCAGTAACATGAAGCGGCTAAGAGTATTGCTACTGCTTGGATAAGATGCTAAGTCCATCGCAGATTACTCTCCAGCATTCTTTCAGGTTTCCCGAACAATTTTGCGGTAACCATTTATACTCCTGGCTGGAAAGAAGTACTGTAAGAGTTAAGTGTCTTGCCTAAGAACACACCACAGTGACCCAGGCAGTGCTCGAGCTCAGAACGTTCGATCAAGAGCCCAACGCACAAACCATAAAGACACCGCGTCTCACACGAGAGACAAACTGAGTGAACCTAAATGATAGCGAGACGCCAAGTAATAGACGGCGTCTTTGGGGCCGCCATCGTGGTTTAGTAATACTCGAAGCGCTCGATTCGCATACGTGGATTTCGCATACGTGAGCAACGTCATTTTCACTTTTTACTACTGATGAAGGCAGCACTGCCGAAACGTTTAGTTTTTCATTTAACTTTACAGCGTTGAGCTTAAGAGTATCCCATGTATTCAATGAACGCTGTGCATGACACTTACATATATTTCCCGTACGAGAAGTCAGGCCTAGTGTACAACTTTTAATTATTACCTTAGCCAAAACACTACTCCCTTCCTCTACGCCGCCGAGCCGCGCAGGGCACCCGCCAGGAGCGGGCGGCCGGCGCGGGGGGCCCAGGAGCACGGACCAGCCCGACCCGTCATGCAAATACAAGGGTATAACGGTTTATCAAAGTCCAGGAAAAACTGATCATCTCCTTCTTTAGTAATGATCTTCCTTCCGTTCAAAGAAAACAAAACTGGAACCTGTACTTTTCCATCTCACTCTTTTTTATTCTCAAGCATGACAGTACAGCGAATACGGTCACCTTGACGTGCCATGACAGGTCCTGCAAAACATGCACGTGCAGCAGGTTATTACTAGAGGGGAAAGATATATTAATACCAAAATGATATTCTTGTACAATTTTTAATGCATATACTATACATACACAAAATTAAAATAGTTGTGCAAATTAAGATCCCGTGAGATATACATCATCGAGTCTTACATATTAAAAGATACTCTTAAAGGAGTTATGACAAACCAAATAAATCGTCAGCACTTAATAGTTAAATAAAGCTAAAACAACACCAAAGAGACAGTGATAACCACAAAAGAATACGAACGGTCATAACTGAGGAATCGAAGATTGAGATGTATTACAGACAACGAACTTGGGAAAAATTGGAGCAAATAAAGTACTTCTTTATACTAGTAACACGTAAACACGGTGTGGCTTTCGTTTTTGTTTTTTCTACTTCTCAATACCTTCAGTTTCTTTCCTTCCTCCCCGTGATAGATTTTTCCATCATCAGTATGATATCCCACAGATCTTTTCATATGTCCTGGGAAGTAGTCCGTGTCGTAATCCTCGTGCACCACTCCTATTACCAGTCTGTCCTCCCCCAGTTTCTAAAATGACGACCTAAAGGCAAAAGCATCTTTAAGAAACTCATCCGAGCTTTCAAAGCCAGAGGTCTAGACAATATACCGTGCAGGTTTGTACGGGAAAGTACTGATATTATGGAAAAAGTTCTTTCCATGGTTTGTCCAAAAACGAGACAAATCAAACCTAATGAAGGAAAATTGCTGATTGATTGAACTTTAAATTGTTTTCACAACTACATTGTACTCCAAACTTTTGCAAGAGCTTCTATTATTTCACATAAAATGTTCTTCAGGACCGCCTGCGTACGGATCGCTCTAGCGCTTTGTTTTTATACACCCCACACCACACATTTCTGAAAGAAGTTCAGATATGGATGATCAAAAGGAAAATTTAGATTGAGAGGTTTTATGGGAAAGTAATCTCTGTGTTAATCAGCTCAGGGCCCGCCGAAAATAACTAGGTGAGAACAGATCGCATCACTGAAACCGTGCCAGATATCACATGCTTTTTTGTTCTTTTTTAACGTGCAGATGAAGTTAGGGGACACAAATCATCAGCCCGAGGAGAAATCGAAATTGTAAAGGGGGCCGGAAGCTGGCAAACGAATTAAGGGCTGCCGACTTTTCGTAATTTTCATTCCGAGAAAAAAAATATATATGTAATATTTTTTTTGCCGTGTCTTACTCGTAATGGGATTATAACGCCTATACGTCAATGTTGATGGTTATCAGGAAGGAATCGTCTTGCTCTAAACAATAGGTAAGCACAAAAGAAAACACGCTGGCCGAAGAAAGACTAGCTGGTTAAAAATAAAGCTGATTTTAGGCTTACATACTTTTCAGACAACAAATATCATCGATTGAGCAAGATGCCTTTGAATGTGTACATGTTTTATAATGCGGTCAGTGTCACGTGCCGCACTTTAGTTTTATCCTGGAGGGTACTCAGGTATGTTTTGGGTGGGTATGTGCCTCCCGGGACTCCAAAGTAGCACCCAATTTTGAAAGAAATTGCATCCAAAATGATACCCCATTCTAGAAACAGTTCAATTTTTTAACACCCCGTTTTGGCTGCTGATAATTTGAAACTTCCGTGCGTTCAAAATATCATAACCCGTTTTAGAAATTGTCTCTAAAATCGATACCCCGTTCTAGATCGGGAGCCAAAATCACGACCCCGTTGGGCGGCACATACCCGTATGGGTATTTGCGGGAGACCCTCCCCCAGCCCCGGGAGTTTTATTTACATATTTATACTCGCGCTTGTTCCCACTGGATAGTAACGCGTCTTCTATTCAGTGTGATCACTTTCTAGACGTTAAACGAGTTCTTCGAAGTAAATGTTTGACCGGCTTGTACTTGTCGGTGCGGAAACCGACTACTTCCGCGCTTGACTGTTTGTTCAGTCATTCGTCTTGGTTGTAGTAAGAGCCCTTGTCACTCTCCGCTAATTCCTCAGCCCAATCAGTGCTAAACGCCTTTTTCGGTTTCTTCCGTCTTAACGTGCCAGAGGAAAACGGACATGGCCCTTTTTCTTAAATCAAACTTTGTAAACTACTTTCTTTGAAGAAACAGAGACCGAATGCAGCAAATTTCTTGCGCGTGATACAATGGAGTTGGGATATGATATGACTTGTTTCTTGATAGCATCAGATTGCATTGATGCCCTTTAATGAAAAATGCAGAACTACACAGCCGCAACACAAGATATGCAAGTATTTATTTAAGATGTTCATTGTATAAGCACTGCACAGAAAGGGGAGAACTTTTGCAGTGAATGCAATAAAGAAGTGTTATAGTAATTCATTAATTCCCACCGGAGCCCTTACACTCAATCACCCCAGATATAGTTAAGTTTAATATGGGAGCGAAGCGACTACGGAGGTGAGAGAGAGAGAGAGAGAGGGAGAGAGATAGAGAGAGGGAGCGAGAGCTCCAATAAACGACAGGTACAGAGATCATTGCAGCGGGACAGTGGGCGTATCGCCAATGCTTCAGTCCACCAGCAATTCACGAAAAGACAGAATACACGTCAACTAGGAAGCTATATATATATGTATGTACAGTGAGCGGTAAGGTTCGCCGTTGCCAAAGTAACTGGGCCCGTGGAATGGGAAATTAGGGTGTTTGTTCGCGCGGACCCGGTGAGAATAGTAGTTAATTCCCACCGGAGCCCTTACTCACCAATAACCCCGGATATAGTTAAGTTATGGGAACGAGGCGACCCCTACGGTATCCGCTCACGGAAGCCTCAAGACAAGGAGGGCCGGAGACTTTTTTTTCCCTTTCCTTCTTTGTTAAGTGAGTGATTTTTTGATACAACTTCATTAGCTTGAAAGAAAACAAGAGTCCTCCTCCCAAAACTCAGAGAGAGTACAAGTGTATAATGTAATTACGGCCGCAAGGGGAAAGACACAATTAAAACATCACAAAACATGTTTCCAAACCAAAACTAAACGGAGAAGCAAGACGAAACAAGCAAATTAACATTTCTAAAATGTGCGGGGCCTGCCATGCAGGGTTTCCCCCTTTCCAGCCGCACTATCAGCAGCTACTTAAAAGATTCAAGCTAGGAAGATACCACAATCTCGAGATCAAATCTGGAGTGGGATTCAAAGAGTTCGACCCCCGAAAAAAGTATTTAAACAGTCCCGCACAGTTATCAGATTTGATAACCTCGTGACGTCACAACATGCCGCCATTTCGCAACTCGGTGAGATTTCGGAGGATATCTCGTTTGTTCGTCTATTTTTCGGTTGTGTTCGTGTGTTCTACACATAGTTCTACGCGATGACCTTGAGAGAAAGATGAACTTCAAAAGTGCATAAAATGGCGAGCGTCGGTGGTGAGTTGTGCGGGTATTTGTTTGACGATTTGAAGAGATCGCTCGAGGATGGCAGTTCATTCCAGGTATGTTTATATTCTTTGCCGTCAATTTTTAGTCAGTTGCGCATTTTTGTGGAACACGTAGAAAAAATGCTGTGTTCTTCAGATATTTTTCTTTCGATTTATCGCTTGCTCATCCGAGGGCACAAAGAATTGTACGAGGGCACTATGGTTTTGTGAATTGCTCTCTGATTCCTCTACTGACCGCCATGTTTAATTGTTTGTGTTTCTAGTGTACGTTCTATAGAATGAGTAGACTTAAATGGCTAAATAATGGATTTTCACATACAGAAAATCGTTCGTTTGTTTCTTTACTGCTTATGTTTGGAGGGCTTAGTGCTACCGTCCGTAGTCCTTTTGTGGTTGACAGTGAAATCAGCGAAGTATGAGCAACACTATCGCGGCACGCAGTCACGAAGTCTTTGAATTTATGAGTGTTTGGAGTATGGCCGCTGTATGCGCAATGGAATTTGAGCGGGCTTTATTTTGTTTGTTAAACACGCTTTCAGTTCGCCCTATCCCTCGCGCAACCCGCTTACAGAACGAGTAATACACATTTATCCGTTTATTTGACTTAACCATCGCGCAACACGCTTTCAGAACGAGTACTACACATCTACTTTCCAATCTTGGACATATCCTTCGAACAATTGTTATGTAATATCATGAACTGCTTTACTGCGGTAGATGGAATATTTATCTCTTTCCTTTTTTTCATACAGATCTAGAAAATCGTTCGTTTGTTTCTTTACTGCTTATGTTTAGAGGGCGACGTGGTACCGTCTACAGTCGTTTAGTGGTAGACAGTGAAATTAGCGAAGTATTATGAGAAATTGTTATCGCGGCACGTGGTCACAAAGTCTTTGAATTTGTAATGAGCGGGCTTTATTTTGTTTGTTATACACGCTTTCAGAACGAGTTATACACCTCTGCTCAACATGTATCCTTCGTGCAATCCGCTTACAGAACGAGTAACAGATCTATTCAACTTATTATTCGCGCAACACGCTTTCAGAGCGAGTAATACACATCTACTTTTCAATCTTCAACATATCGGCTCCGAACAATTGTTATGTAAATTCGAAGCGCGTGACTGCGGTAGACGGTATATTTTTCTCTTTCATCTTGTCACGCTTATTAACCCAAATATTTCTTTATTCAACAGATCATCGAAGCAACTGACCGCCGAAGGCACTGAGACGAAGAAGTTCTGAGTATGAACTCAATAAACAACGCATATTTTATTTCTCTACCTTTGTATCGGTTTCGTTCTTTTCTTAGTTAATAAATATTAGCAGCGTTGGTGATGAAATTGCTTCAAATAAAGACATTCACGGTTATATTGGTATACCAGTACACTTGGACAAATTCAAAAGTCTCAACAAATTTGGAGAAATACCATTTTACAAGCAAGGGGAATACAATAAAAGGTAATAAACTCCGGATGTCCGGAAACCTAAGACCTAAAATCTAAGACCGCGCGCGTTCGATGACCTAATCTAAATCGGCTTTGTCTGTTATTTTCGACAAGAATTTAAACGTAAATGCATGCGGCCAAGAGGAAATTCAAGTCTAGCCTTTTTTATCTTTAATTTAGTGTACAATTTGAATCGCATTTAACTGAGAGCCGTTTAAACAAGCTTTCTTGAAATGGCCGCCATATTAAAATGAGAACTGTTGCCATGATAACATGTCACATGAGCTCAAACTTGGGGGTTGATTGGCTAATGGTTTGTTTTGGCCGTGGTTATCAAATCTGATAACTGTGCCGGGCTGATAAAGGCAGCCTCTAAAATTACATGTAACGACTAGGAAGGGAAAACCAACCACAAGACAAGCCCTGAAATATTTTGTCAGAGACAGAGTGTAAAGTCTTAGGTAACCCGTTCGAGACGAGGCGACGCGACGGTTAATCTAACCTCTAGCTACAACGATATAACGTAATCTTTTCTTCTAATCCGCTATTCAGCAAAAAAAATCTGTTTTTTTTTTTATTCTGTCCTTTTAAAAATTACTGTTGCTGCCGTTTTTTTCTATTCATTGCCTTTTTAAGTTCCTCCTTCCTCGTTACCTTTTTATTTCACTTCCTTTCTCTCATTTCTTTTTCTGCGTTCGTCTTTCTCTTTTCTTTTTCTTTTCATTTCCTTTTCTAAGTTAATCTTTTCTCTTTCCTCTTTTATACTTCTTTATTTCTTTTTTTTTCTTATCTTTTCTTCATTTCTTTTTCTGAGTTCTCCTTTCTCTTTTTTTTTCTTTTCTAAGTTTCTACTTTCTTTTTCCTTTTAATTATACCCCTTTATTTCTTTTTTCTTTACTTTTTCTCACTTTTTTTCGAGTTCTCCTTTCTCTTATTTTTTTCTTTTCCTCTTTTCCTTCTCCTTTTTTTTTTATACTTCTCCATTTATTTTCTTCTCTTTATTTCTTTTTCCCGTTTTTGAAAGATTCTCCCTTTTTTGGTTGATCTCTCCTTCTCTTTAAGCTTCTCCTCCTTCCTCCTCTTCCCTTTCTATACTTTCTATTTTATCCTTTCTGGATAATTTAATTAAACAAAAACACAATTAAGGAACAATACCGACAACTAATGAAGGGACAATGGAAAAGTTAAACGGTGAGACCCCAACGCAACCAAAAAGGTATGACAAATGAAGTTGAAAGATAAACAACAAGCAATGAAATATAAAATACGAGAACCCGCGCCAGAAATAAACTCATACTGAAAACACTCTGTAAAAATACCGATAAATTAAAATTGCAGGACAAATGCCAAAGAAAAACTTTTCCCGGGACGGATAAATGAAAACACTTGACGTGAAACAATGCGACGAAAAGGAACAGCCATGAAAAAAATATAAGGACAAAAAGCGGGTAATGAACAAAACCTGACAGAGTAGAACCCAATAAAAAAAATACAAAAACCAGGCCAAGGGAAGAAACGAAGGAAAAAGCAAAGGTAGGGCAAATGAAATAAATACGCTATTACTAGTGAAAACTATGGTAACGACACGAAGGTACTGCAAAGAAACACAATGTAAAATAAGCAGAATAAGCTAAAACCGTACAACAACTGAACCTAGACGAGGAACGGAGGATAAATGTGCGAGCGAAGACCCAGATAACAGACCTCGGGATCTTGCTGAACCTGTAGATGGTGTAGATTGTGTAGATGGTGTCTTTGCAGCTAGCGCTTGGACGCTTGAAATACAGAAGCCTAGGCCACAGCGGCGTCATAAAGATAAATATCTGAAACATCTAAACAAGTAGCCAAAACTCTAGGGTTAGGGCCCGGGGGGACTCGTTTATTAAAGTGTCTGGGATGCTCCTCAGATATTTTAAAAAGAACCCCTAAAAGAGACCAATCTGGGAGTGGCTCAAGCTATTTTAGACCCCTAAAAGGTACCAAAATTCTAAAGACAGGATTGATATTTGCATATTTCTTGGTGTGTAACCCTAAACGAGACCATTATGGCTAAAAATATTGGCCTGAAACACCCAAAGCGAGACCAAAAATCCGAAACTTACACCCTAAGCGAGAGGATGAGATTCCCCGTCACTTTCAAAAGCGAGTCCCCCCGGGGGCTTAAGCAACCCGGACTAGTGTGATGAGTAGAAAAAGCGCGCAGCGATGACGCGTGGAGTAAACAAAGAGCCGATGCAAAATTCCTCCAGCAATTTACGAAAAGACAAAATACACGTCAACTGGAAAGCTATATATATGTATGTACATGGTCAGCAGTAAGGTTCTTCGTTGCCAAAGTAAATGGGCCCGTGGAATGGGAAATAAAAGTGTTTATTCGCGCAGGCCCTGGTGAGAATACTTTAGATATTAAATCACGTAACAGTTCGTGTTCAAGTATTTTTTTTAAAAAAAAAAACAAACAGTTGTATAATAGTTAACACAGCCGCCAAATACAAAATGGAATTCTTGATTAAGTAATTATTTTTTGATTGTCTATTGTATTTTGCGATTTTTAAATTTTAATCTATTAAACATGTTAGAGGTCGAATGAACAAAAATTTCGACATTCTTTCATTAGACATTTTAAAGCACTATCACAATCCATTATTAAGTGAAATTAAGGAGAAATTTTGTTTTCTGACCCTAAAAGGGGCTATGACACGGATTATAACAGCCAAACTTTATATTTTTGTTGTACGAAACCTAAAAATAATGGTACATTTATATTAACAATTGCTATATTAGAACATTGAAACTGTTAACAAGCTCTTTGGCTGCGGATGGCTGGCATGGAAATGGACTTCAACTTGAAAAATTTAGGCTAAACTTTTCAAATTATTTCCGCGCGTCTTCAAACATTGATATTTATAGCTGTAGTTTGATTTTTGTCCGCAAATTAGGGTTATGTCTTCTTTAGAAGTTCATAGATAATGTTTTTCATTGGTTAAGTTGCCTACCACTTAAAAGGACTCACTTTAGACTTTATATTAACTTAACTTAACCTCTACGTGCTTGAAGTAACACATAAGGCCGCTCTTGCCTGGTCCCAAGCCCAGGATGTGAAAGGAGGAGAGTTATGCGCAGGGCCAGCGACTCCGTCACGTAAAAAAATCTAATGCTACAGAAACCTTAACCAATGAACGCAATGCTGGTAGTAAGAAAGAAGCAAGCCAGGAAACTGAATTTAGAAAGGATGGTAGCCGAACCCAAAAGGGCGCTAACATCTTATGAGCAGACCAAAAAACAACACACAGAGTAGGTTGCTGGAGTGTCGTCCCTCTACAGACAGAGAAACTCGCTTAAGTTATAAGAGATGAAAAACTATAAAATCGAGATACTATGTGTGAGTGAAACAAGATTGACAGGAACTAGATCACGGTAATCTAAGCCGTTCCATTTCCTGACATTTTCACTGTAATATCGAAAAGTTGGAGTTACATCAGCCTTCATCTGTTGAGTGGCCTAAGTTGTAATTTAAGACATTTTTATCATTGTAATGTTTATCATTGTAATTTTTTATAATTTTTATATTGTTATTTCTACTGTAATTTATTGTCACTGAAAAGCCCCGTAAGGGGAGTGTCAAATTAATGTATTGTATTGTATTGTACATCGTTGATAATAACGTTTCCCACCTCTTTAACATTCATCGTGTAAACGTTAACAGGTTAACCAATTCGAGTAAACGAATGTGAATTGTTACGTGATTATCGAATGAATCACGTCTCCGCGCACAATAACCCAAATGAAATGTGCAGTGGGACAAATGAAAATACCCTTAAAAGAGCGTTATTGATAAGCGCGCACCTTTAAAAACAAATAGGATTAGGAACAAAAGCTCTACATATGGATTACACAATGAGTTGTTGCATGAAATGCACACGGCAGTAGAGACTTTCTATAACAAAGAGCTGCATTTACAATGATCCTTTGATTTGAAAAGAATTCAAAGACGCGAGAAAAAAGGCGAACAGCTCAATCAAGAAAGCCAAAGGTAATTATTTTCAGACAAACTTGACGCGTATGGGTACGCGTGTGGACGGGTGTGGACGGTTGGCCTAACCGGGGAAAAACAAGATGCGTTTTCAAATTTACTCGGGTTAGTGTGGACGGGGCCTAAGATACGGAACTGTGATATAAGTTTACTGGTTGATGATGGCTTTAAGGGCTGTTCCCTCTGAAAACTTTTAGCGATTATATGAATTGTTACATTATGAGACCAGCTGTTATAAGATTATTAGATTATTACTTAAGAAATAAAAGAACGCACCCGAGTGCATTGTTGAATTATGTAAGCACGCGGGAGTTTTTAAGAACACGAGAGAAGTGCATAGATTGTTCTTAAAAAATTCCCAAGTGCTTATATAACTCAACAATGCACGAGGTGAATGTTATTTATTTCTTTTATAAAATGTTGAGAAATTACGCGCGCTCAAACCCGTGACGTAAGCCGCGTGCATTATAACTCGATAAAGCACGTGACGTAACCGGCCGCGTGCTTTATGGAGCTATAATGAAGTCGAACTGACCAATCATATCGCGCGCAATTTCTCGAACTTTTTATAAACAGTTTTAAATATTTTCAATTGTCTTTTCCTAGTATCTATTTATTTTGTCCCCAAATTAGTACCCATGATCCATCAACACGATGGATCATAAAATTCATCTTGAAAAAACGTGCTAAATCTGATATTGGGTTGATCAAGATGCCCTGAAATGGTTCAAGTATTACCTAACGAATCGAATGCAAAGACGCACGTAAACAAACACCTACAGCGCAATTCTTTTGAACTGCGGACTCCCCCAACGATCAATAATTGGTCCCCTGCTCTTTTTACCCCCTATTAATGACCTAACAGATTGTTTGAGCTAAGGCTTCCCTTAAGGTCGCGGGGGACACCTTAGGCTCATCATTATGCATTTATTTAAAGCGTATGCACGAAGTACAACGACTGACATCGACAACTTTACGAGATATTTATGACTGGATAAAAATATGGGCGCGTGCGCGTGATTTGTAAAAAATCCCTGTTTCTTTGATATTTTAACCAATTTAAACAACACTTAGCGATATACGTTCATATAGATTGTAGGAAGTCTTTGAGCTTGTTTTCATTTCAATTTGAATATTTCTGCAACTCAGAGTAATCACAAAAATATTCGGCATAAACAATCGTGTCCCATTTAAAAACGCACTGTTCTCGCCATAAAAGCGTGGAATATAATTACCATAATTACATCTCTCCTTGGCAAAATGATCGCGACCTTAAGGTCGCGGGGGATACCAACAGCATGAATAAATTCATGAAGGGAAATTTTGCTTGACCTGCATCTTTTAAAACGCTTATTTCTCAGCCGTTATTGGTGCGATTAAGTTCAAATTTTAGAGAGACATAAAGAAATGATGAAAGGTTGTGGATGTCATCTTTTATTTGGTAGATTGCATTTAACGGCGATGTTATAGCCTCGTTAGTGCCAAATTGGGAAAAACATGATTTTGTGGCAGAGTTTGCGGAACGAGTAAGAGACAGCACACTGTGATCTTGTCAAAAACTAATCAGTCAATACCTCTAGAGTGTCATAACAGAAGCGGATTTTTTTAATTAAAGTTTGGCAGCAAGTTATGGCGGTTTAAGTGCGCAAATTTTAATTTAATGTCTTCTACCTCTTTTTAAAAGCGCTCTTTTAAAATTCCGCTTCTGTTATGACATACTACAGTATTCATAGTTTACCTATCTGCAGTGGCATGTCATGAAGTTCTGTGTCCGTGCTGTATTCTCTGCCACAAAATTGTCGGAAAAGTCCAAACTTTGAGATTTCCGAAGGTGTTCCGACCTAAATACGATCATTTTGCCAGGGAGAGATGTAATTATGGTAATTATTTTCCACGTTTTTATGGTGAGAACAATGCGTTTTTAATAAAGACACGATTGTTTATGTCGAATATTTTTTTGATTACTCTGAGTTGCAGAAATATTCAAATTTAAATGAAAATAAGCTCAAAGACTTCCTACAATCTGTATGAACATATATCGCTAAGTGTTGTTTTAAATTGGTTAAAATATCAAAGAAACAGGGATTTTTTACAAGTCACGCGCACGCGCCCATATTTTTGTCCAGTCATACATATCTCGTAAAGTTGTCGATGTCGGTCGTTGTACTTCGTGCATACGCTTTGAATAAATGCATAATGATGAGCCTATAAGGTGTCCCCCGCGACCTTAAACGTAGGATGACACTAATGTTACTTTTGATGCATCTAGTATAGGGTTGATCTTAAGACCCAAATCAACAGTGAATTGAAAAGCATCAACTTCTGGAAATTGAGTTTATGAGTATTAGCCGATCAAAATTAAAGTTGTATTCTTTAAGTACCAGTAATCACATGATTTCGAGTGCAATTTGGAATAAATAAGCACGAGTAAATTTTTCAAAGGCTAACAAAATTGCACGAGCCCGCAGGGCGAGTGCAATTTGTAGTCTTTGAAAAATTTACAAGTGCTTATTTATTCCAAATTGCAGGAGAAAAATCATGTGATTACTTGTTAATAATATACAGGCGACAATTTCGGTCACGCTTTGATAATTTTCGTGACATTTAGCGCTTCAGCGCCTGCGCCTGGCTAAAAATTTTGACGTGTGAATTCATGCGTAAATATTCATTCACTCTCTGGAAGTGCTGCATGAAAGGTTTTTAGTGCAGTCTTTTCACTCTTTTCAAGGTTGAATTTGAAGAATGCGAATGACAAAGCAAGGAGATAATTCCTAGGGTTCTGCTGCCGTTCTTTGCTGAGATGTATTTTTTTTTCGGTGCGTTAAGAAACTCCGGATCCGTGCCGTGTTTGTGTTCGCCCGAACAGAATTCAACCTTCAACACATGATGCTGACCAGAATACCGAATTGAAATACTGAACGATAAAAATCTACCAAACGGAATTTCTTAGTACATGAGAGCACTCAGTTACAAATCCGCGTTGCTACCTGATTTCACTGACGTTTTACAGGTTAGTTAGGTAAGATTTGCCTCTTACAGTTGTAAAACTATCTTTTGTGCCTTTTTTTGTTGAGCGAGCTTTAAATAACAAGCTTACCTAATCGCTGAGCATTCTGTCTTTAAAATGGAACACTTGCTCCTTCTGTGTTCAAAACTAAGAGGTAACCGGTTCCTAGGTAGTCTGGTCAGTACTTCTTCGCGTTTCGCTTCAGAGAAGTGAAGCAATGTTTCGTCGAGAATTTTATTATTGGCCATCGGCCGTGAGCTTATTAAATAATTGCGAGTTTATGTCTTATCCTCTTTGCCTTTTTGATAACTCCTCGTGTTTTACACTTCTCGACAGATAGTAATGTTTGTTGTACTTCTGTACTTTGCGTCGTTTTCAAGTCTTTTAATTAAAACTACGTTATAAAGTTTACATTTTGTCTCACTTTCGTCCGCCATTGTGTTTGTTCAAGATGCATTTTTCACGAGGCTACCGTAACTGTCAATCATTTTCAATTACACCGTTTTGCACTGCCAATTACACTTTTTGCACTGCTAATTACACTTTTTGCACTGCCAATTACACTTTTTGCACTGGTTTGGGATAAATTGACGTGTTCTTAGCCAATCAGAATGGATAAATTGTTGCTTGTATATTATTAAGGACTATACAATAAGCATTAATGTAGACGGCGTCAAAATCGACCAAAAAAATCATAGAAAATCTCTCAGATTTGACATTGACGAAAGCCTATCCTGGAACGACCAGATGCAATTTCGAAAAATGTCGCTTTCAGCATCGGCGCAATTAAGAGAGTCAGGCATGTTTTTGCCATCATATGAAACTGCTATTAAAATATACAAAGGTCTTTTCGAATCACACTTTGATTACTGCAGTGTTGTTTGGGATAGTTTATCTTATGACTCTTAACACTGTGAGAAACTTCAAAAACTACAAAATCACGCCGTTAGAGTAATAAATAAATCTCGCTACGATACGAACTCTTGTTATCCAAATTCCCAACTCGATCGCTTGGTAGAGACAACTTATCGATTAGAGTGACAAACAAAAGGCAAATTTAGTTGCCCCCCGCAGGGATTCGGCTCAGAGGCCAAAAACCCGAAGAAGCATTTTTTCAGTCCACGCGTATAGGTATAGGTATTTCCTTGGTATACAGAAACAATCTCGATTTCATCGAAATGGGTGTGCACAGGGTATCGGGAGTGGGCGCGCATGGAGTATCAAGAGGTGTTATAAAATTTTGACCCGACGATTGGTTAATAATGACGTAAGGACAAGGAACCTCAAATTCTGATTGGGTGATGTGGTGATGACTCAAGTGCATAACACGTGCGTGTACTGCTGTAAGCAACCAGTTTAGTAAGATTACGGATTTTATTTCACCAATAACATTTTTCCAAGAACATTTATCCCCGATTAACGTAAGCAAGACTTACTCCAGAACTCAGTCCAGAACCGCAATTTCCCAGACACAAACTACTAATTGACTCGATAAAAGACTCGATAGGGCCAGCACTGGCTGAGGTTTACTAGACAACATACGGCATTTGAGATAGATAAAATGAAATTTGTAACTGAGACTTGTCAAGGAGAAAAGATAATTCAAAAGAGTTCTCGAGATGGAAAAACAAAACTCACGGAAGGCGTTTGCACTTACAGAGGTGCGACTTAGCTGTAAAGTTGGTCATTCTCGCTTAGGCTCCCAGCCAAATATAACAGTTGGGCCGGCAAGTGCCGGGGGCAGGTGGTAGTTTTAAACGTTTGGCTATTGATAAAGTTTATCCTCACTGAGATCACTCGTTAGAGCAAAACAAGCAAACTCCTGTCGAGATGTTACGGTCGCGTTCTTGTAATTAAATTTACGTGATCATTAATCTTTCAAAGTTTTTTTGCATAACATTGCTTTGTTGTGTTTATTCACATGGCTTCACAGTTAAAGTTACAGTGGTAATTTACAATAAAACAATCTTTCTGCGCGTGTGTATGTGTGTGTGTGTGTGTGTGTGTGTGTGTGTGTGTGTGTGTGTGTGTGTGTGTGTGTGTGTGTGTGTGTGTGTGTGTGTGTGTGTGTGTGTGTGTGTCCGACCAATTTGTTAACTGGCAACCTGGCATTATTAACCTAAAGGTTATTTCAGGTTAGCCAGTACCCTTCCTCTTTCTTTTTCAAGTGTATAATTTTTTTTATGTAAATAACTATAAAAAAGGGTAAATAAAGTTATCGTTGTTGCTGTTGTTGTTGTTGAGGAACTACGCACTGCAAAAAACATTTTAAACATTTGTAAAGCGCCTAGAGCAGGCCTGGATAGGCGCTATAAAAATATATTTATTATTATTATTAACAAAATGGTTTTGTGTATCGGACTCCCACACGGCAAATATGAAATCAGTTGATAGAAAATTGTTCTCTATACATGCCTTTTCTCTATACATTGCTGATTTTTTTAGCCGTGTTATAAATAAAGTTTTCATTCATTGGTCCAGGATTCATTCTGTCCAATGAATCAACTCGTAACGGATGTCAGCATCAATAACCTGAATAACATTGACAACAACCGTTGAATATTCCGTGAGCTAACTAAGTTTGTTCACTCAAAGAGTTAGAATATTTTCGTTCGTGTATTGTGCTCTTACTCCAAACTCTAATCTTAAATAATGTATCACTTGCGTCAACTAACTTGGTTATAGAATGTTGATACTCACCTCAAAATGAGGAAACTCGACAGAAAAGTGTTTACGATATCTGGCACCGTGGACATCTTGGACGTCACAGGTTAAAAGAGGGCCTTCTATTCGTATTTCCCTGTTGGCTTTCCAGATCTGGGAATGATCAGAAAATAAACTAAGAAACTAGCTAGTGCAAAAAGACAGTTTTTTCTACAATAGCATTTTTATAAGAACGTACGTCGAAGCCGAAAAAGGCAAAATTATAACAAGCATGCGAGCGTACCCATGAACGTACCCAAGGTTCAAATTTAGGTAAGGAATTTTAATTTTTTATATTTTTTGCAAGAACGAAATACATGAACAATAAGAATCATATCGTGATACCTTTGATCCAATCCAACCTGGAACTAACATTGTCATATTAATATACTCACCCACAGGACTGGCAATCTGATTGGTTCTACTTAATTCGAGATGTGTGGCGCAGTATACCATCATTACTCAAATAGGAGTAATGGCGCGAATTTTCTTATCGGACGAGCGTCCTGAAAGATTTTATTGACTGAATTTAATGGTTTTCTTTTCATTATTATTTCTTTGAACTTAGTTTACTGTTTGTAGTTTGCATCATTTTCTGAAAAAGAAATTCAATTCAAAAACAATTTATGGTTTTCAGGAATGGGAAAATCAACTTTAACAGTTTCAAAGCCTGGATATGTGCCTGGCAGGGGAAGGGGTTAAAAAGTCGGCAATTTTCTTTGAAGACATAGCGGTCCGGGAAATTATGTGTCTCAGCCCTGAGGGCCCGGAAAGTTTTGCATGCATGCGTGGAGAATGTAAACAAAGGCAGATTTTGCGCCTGATGTTTCATTTCACGCCGCCGAGATATTTTTGGATTTTCAGCTGGATTTCTCACCTGATGTTTCACGTCACTGAGAAATCATGATCTCTGCGACGTGGAATATTAAGCGAAAAATTGGTCAGAGTTTACATTCAACAACCGAAAAAAAGTAAATCATCTCGGAATCATTGGGATTCTTTTAATCAGTATAATTTACAAAACCTCACTTTTGACAGACCTGTAGCCGTTATCACTGTTTTCCATTTCCTTTTAGCATTGTTAATAGAGAAAAATGATTATGAAGCCCGGGAAACTTTACCCTGGGTGCGGGAAGGTTATTTCCTTTTTTGATGGAAAGACACTGATTGTGAGCCGCTCACAAATAGTGTCTTTCCTGCAAAAAAAAAAGACAAAACCCTCTGTCACCAAGGGAAGGGAAACTTCAAAGGAGCAACCCTGAAAATGCTAATTTGTTGGAATGTTCATAATTACGTAACAGAGACTTTTCTATTGGTTAGTTGCGTAAACAGAAGTAAACAGTTGTGTTTGGTCAAGGCCAAAAATGTGAACTAAGCAAAGAACTTTGTCAAGCTATTCACTCTGCACGATTGCTACTACGTACACTCGGTTGCCCGACACCGCTATGCCGCATGCGCAATCTAAGTCGTTTCACAAAGGCATGTCCGTTTAGGACAATGCATCTTGAAAACTCCCTTTTTGCAATTCTGTGAAGAGAATTCGCTATTTCCGCCTTCACCTACACCTTGTCTACCACCCCCTCTCCCCCCCCCCCCCTTCTCTACCCCTCCGAAAAGGAAAAAAAATTCATGAGCATTGTTTTCGATTTATCTTGGAATATACAATCTGAAAACAGTGCTCCTGCAAAAATTTTATGGAGTAAACAAAATGTACGGGATCGTGAAAAAAGCGAATGGAAAACTTGCAGTCATCCCTTTAATTATTTAAACAAGAGCAAAGCGAATACTAGCGAATACTTAGATCATGTGTGGCGGATTTTAAGAAGCTTTTGCTTGATTTTTTCTGCAATTTTCCATCAAATAAAGGAATCAGTTCTTTGAACCAGGCAACCGAAGTGTTGCTTTTCACAGACTTAGTTGATTAATAATTAAGTTGGTAAAGATAAATTAACAGCCGTAGTGAATTTGGATAGCTGACGTTTCGAGTGCTAGGCCTTCTTCGGGGCAAAATTTGGGAGTCTGGGTTGCCTGCATCTTTATGTAGTCGAATATGGAGTTATGTTGTTGGAGTAAGCATTGTAACGGATGATGCTCGAATAAATTTATTATTTGAGTCATTGGGGAGCCAAGGTGCCGATTTGAAAAAAAATATATTTGTTAATTTGGAGGGGGGGGGGGGGGGAGTCCCATATGAAAGGGAGGCGTCTCATTTAGGGTTGTAAATTAAGGATTTTGGTATCAGTACGGATGTTTAGGACAAAAAACCAATAGCTTTAGCCGTCAAGGTCACGGTTAGGTCAACATAAAGAAATGAAAAAATAACACCGTCATTGGCGGTCATTAAAGATTGGTTATTTTGGAGGCCAAAGAAACGTCAAACCACGCCCACGTTGGTCTCCTTAAGGGGTTATTTTAAATATTCCAACGAGCATGCCCACCCCTTTCAATCGATAGCAGAATGAACGGAATACGGTTTACTCGGAATAGGAAGAATATGCGTTCTTTTGGGATAGTTTTGGCGGGAAATCATACGCGGCCGCCCGCCCTAGGTCGATATTCTGCCCGCCCTAAACTGATATTCTGTGTACTCAGTTATTTCTAAACCGGAACTAGAATAGCCAGAATAGTCAAAAAAGAATGCGCCCTTAAAAGAACTTGTGAAAGACTTGTTTACACTCTTATTCTTCGGCCATTTTACCCTCAGCAGGAATAAAAGGCACATTGCGGTGACGAGCATGACAATACAACGGGTGTCGTAAAACTATAATTGATTTTAAAAACTTTACGTTTTGTATGCTTACGTCAGCCAAATTACAAATAAATTTTAATGAAAAGTAAAAGACTGATATCAAGCCTTTCAAGAGGAGGGAGGAACAGAATTAAGGAAGAGGGAAATGGTCCAAAAAATAGGGAGGAGGGAGAAATCGAGGCTAAAAAATGAGGAGAGGGGGGATAAACTTGCTCAAAATTGTAGGGAGGAGGTAGATTTACCGTTCTGTACCTCTTTTCTCTTTCAAGGCAACTAAGACTTTGATCATTTTACGTAGGAAAAAACAAAGCGTCGATGTGCATGACAGAAAAATTGCATATTTTAAAGCGCTCACGAAAAGCTATTACATGAAATTTTCGCGACACGTTAATTTCGCGAACTTCGCGATTCCAAAAAAAATCGCGAAATTAAAAGGATGCTACTAAAAGTGGTAACGGGGAACCGGGAACCGGAAACGACCGGGAACCAGGAACCGGAGTCTGGGAACGAGTGCACAACGGTAATCCGCATAAGAATTCAAAATGGCGGACGAAAACACGGAAAAGGGTCTGGGAACTAGTGTTCGAACTTGATCGTCGGAGCAAGCAGCATGATTTCAAGTCGACTTTTTGAGTGTTTCTTTCGCTATGAAGGTGCTGTTTAGGCGGAACTTTGGGACGAGTTGCAAGGTAGGTGAATGATCATTAATATTTTCTTATATTCAAAGGTTTTTTTCCTGGAGTTGTAATTATTTTTCACGATTGTTACATCCATAAACGTGTGCAAAATCTAAAATCTGGGCAAGGTAGACAACCTGGATTTTTGGTAGACTTTTTTAGAAGTTTTATGATCATGACGCAGCAATACTATGCGTGCCAAACCAACTGTTCCACGAACAACCAAGATTTCTTTATAGATGGTCGGTTCTTTTCTTTTCCTGGGCTAAGTTCTGTTCATGTGGTACATCTTGGCGCACTGTGTATAATTTGCGCCGACGAAATGCCGAAGGCGAAAATGATCGAATCTGGAATGTTTCATTCTGGTGGATTAACCGAACTTCCATCCGCCGTGCATCTAAAATGCATGCTGATATCAGCTGCTGTTGTTAAGCAACAACAATAAAGATAATAGAGAACTTCTGTCATTCACACTGACAAGGGTGTAAACCTCATGTCAGCAGGACATGCAACTGTGTATAAGAAATTCTTTAGACAGTTTGGCAATGAGAGAAATTGTGTGTTTTTTTATTTATACTATGGCAAGTGCAATTGTGAACCACATTGAATCTTAAGGAATGCTTAACACAAAGTTCAAGCACAATTCCTCACTTGGAAATCACAAATTTGCTTGATGAAATACTTTTACAATGTCAATGTTTACCTTGTGGTCAGTAATAGAAAAGACAAAACTTCTAATGAGGCCATGCAATAATTTCTGAAAATTTTCAACACCCCTCCCAGCTTAGGCTTGATGGGCCACTGGGCTCAAACACAGACTTAACCAACAGCTGTGATGCCGTAACCCCTATTGCAATCACGATACACAATGATCATGTACTTATCACAACAGACTTCTCACAACAGATAATATATTGGACATTGCATGCCAATTTGTTCCATTTATGAAAAGAAAATAACTATTTGGTGATGGCTGTTCACCAGTTTATTGTATGCTGCTGCATTTCAGCACACTGATCGATCATAGCGGAATTTCATTTTTGCAGGTCCGGCAGTTGGCTAAAGGACAACAAATAGATACAAGTGTTTATCTACTGTAAAATGAAAATAAATTTGAAATTATTTTTATCTCATTCTGTCTGCTGATCATTTTGTGTTTTGTACAAGTGACTGGGGATGTTCTTTCCAGCCCACACCTTTTGACAGCCTCTTGCAAAGCTTAGTGTGTTGCATTACAGTAAATTTCTGTGTCATAATTTGTTTTGGTGAGTCTGTAAATGAATTCAAAACACTATGTGTATTGTAAAAATAACCAGTAGGACAACACAACACGTCACTGGTTAGCAGTTTGTTTATGGCGTGCATCCAGTTTTATTTTTTTCACTGTGATATGAATTCGGGATGAATGCATGCAGTTGGGGAAAGACATATACAGAAAATCAATATTCACAGCATTGCAAAGTTGTCTTTATTTCAATGTCCATCCTAACACTCGGTGGATGTTGCAAAAAGTTAAATCAGTACAATTAATTGCACCCCTGGAGAACCGTACTTTATAATTTACAGTACAGCTTTAATAGCACATGTTAAATTTAAATTTTTCTTTTTATGCAATACCATGTGAACGAAGAAAAAGTGATTTTCAGGGACAATGGTATGATGTACACTCTATTATACTAAATAGCATTTTGGAAATGCTACAAATATTCAGTGTGGCCTACAAAAATTGTTTGGTTCAAAAGCAAAACAAAACTCATCATTCATATTACTATCTAACAACCTACAAATGCCAGTTAATGTTCCCAACCCATGAAGTTAAAACAAGACAACAAGTTCAGTGGGAGAAAAGGGGTAAGGGATGAAGTGCTCGAGTTGCCAATCAGAATCATCAATAGAAATCATGCAGGGTACATGTATCACAGGTTAGTTGGTTGGCAACGAGAGACTGGAATCCTCTCCTTCCTTTCAGGAAGCCCTAGTTCCCAAGAAACTGGGGTCCTAATCTCTAGGACCCTTGGGAACAAACACAACCACATGCCCTGGTTCCCAAGAAACTGGGGTCCTAATCTCTAGGACCCTTGGGAACGTTCCCAAGAAACTGGGGTCCTAATCTCTAGGACCCTTGGGAACAACCACAACCACATGCCCTGGTTCCCAAGAAACTGGGGTCCTAATCTCTAGGACCCTTGGGAACAATCACAACAACCAACAACAGCAACACTGCGGGGCCCCACTATAAGGGGAAAGCTGACCCTGTGAGGCTATGGGGCAAAAGGGCGAATGGTACAGAGCACTTCATCCCCTCCCGTGGTTTATTAACTATAAGAAAAGACAATGCTTAGTTAAGATGGTCTAAAGCTATTGAAGAAGTTCGGAAGAGACAGTAATCGAATAACAGAATGGTCGAGTTGATACATGCCAGCTCGACACTAAAGCTAACGGTTACATGTATATCAATATCTCAAAAGCAGACACATTGCTCAAGTCCAACAGCTCTAAGCCTGAGCTAGCATACAAAATGATAACAATATAAAACAATGTTTCTGTAAGCAGGCATGCTGCTTAAGTCCATCAGCTCTAAACGTAAGTAAGCATACAAAATGGAAATAATAATTATTAGAATAATGTCTATAAATGCGGGCTTGCTTCTTTAGTCCATCAGCTATGGCTAACGTTTAAAAATAATAATAGTAATATAATAAACACCCTTAACATAGCCAGATATGTGCGTAGAACTAAAACATTGCCTACATTTTTACAAATACTAAGCTAAAAGAGAACCAAAGAGGGCTGGGTGGGTGGGAATTATTGTGAAAACTCTTTTAGGGAGCTCAGAGAATTTGAAGTAAAACTACTCAAGTCTAGATAAAACCGCATTGCCTTGATTGACATAATAGAAAAGGGGCGATGTGATTGGCCAGCCCGAATAGCGCATCACACTCAGAAGTGAGTTTGACCTTTGAATGTAACGCAAGAGTGATAGTCTTGCAGCATATTGCGTGACAGATCTGCGTATTTGAATAGAGTGATCTTATGACTTCTCTGAACTCCTTTCATGGTTGTCACATTAACTTTAATTTATATTACATGTAAATTGGCATTTATATTACATATAAATTTGCTTTAATGTTCCCAACCCATGAAGTTAAAACAAGACAACAAGTTCAGTGGGAGAAAAGGGGTAAGGGATGAAGTGCTCGAGTTTCCAATCAGAATCATCAATAGAAATCATGCAGGGTACATGTATCACAGGTTAGTTGGTTGGCAACGAGAGACTGGAATCCTCTCCTTCCTTTCAGGAAGCCCTAGTTCCCAAGAAACTGGGGTCCTAATCTCTAGGACCCTTGGGAACAAACACAACCACATGCCCTGGTTCCCAAGAAACTGGGGTCCTAATCTCTAGGACCCTTGGGAACGTTCCCAAGAAACTGGGGTCCTAATCTCTAGGACCCTTGGGAACAACCACAACCACATGCCCTGGTTCCCAAGAAACTGGGGTCCTAATCTCTAGGACCCTTGGGAACAATCACAACAACCAACAACAGCAACACTGCGGGGCCCCACTACAAGGGGAAAGCTGACCCTGTGAGGCTATGGGGCAAAAGGGCGAATGGTACAGAGCACTTCATCCCCACAAATACACGAAGTGTATTCCCCATAGACGAATAGCACGAAAATATAAAATAGGTTTAAGTTAACATGTAAATAAGTAGTAGTAGCCCTTCACTCGACTCCTTTTCAGGAGTATAGACTATCAACAGTCTCTCGTCATAGCATCCTGTCCTGTGCATCCTTCTCTAGCTGGTACCAACTCTTGCCCATGGACTCGATCTCTGCTTTTAGCGGGCGTCTCCAGGTGTTTAATAGTCGACCTCTCTTTTGACTCCCTTGAGGATTTCAGGTCAAAGCTTGCCTTTTGATGGTACAGGAATGCATCCGTAAGGTGTGACCTAGCCATTTCATACACGTAAAGGAGTAGATATATAAATTCAAGACTGTTAATACTAAAATGCCCTATTCATGGTTTCCCTTTGAATGATACAGCACAAATTCAATAAGTGCTGGGAAAAACGGAAATAAAAGACCTTATACAGAGCACAAGTTTGTTATTCACCACTGGAATTATACATTGCTGACCTAAGAAACATGGCAGGAAGGCAGAACTCGCACAAGAATCAATCAGGGTAGAAGGTGCGAAAAATAAGGCGTATTTGAACAATTAAAACACTTGCTACACAGACATGCATTCATTGTAGATAGAGTAGCTCCTGTTGGATTTATCCTTGTGCCACTAAACTTGGCAGGCTTGAAATGGTTCAATGCTTCTGCATGAACAAAGTAATGTATTCACTACAAAGCAAAATTTTATGTTTTGATCCTAGAATCCTCACTTTTGTATTTCCTGTGACATACTCCCGTAGAAAGTCCTGTTATTGTATTTTATGTCAGGGCCGTTCCTAGGCAATTTTAGTGGTAGTAAAGGCAGGTACGCCCCTGTATGTCTTGGATCAAATTCTTGCTACAATAATATTATTGTTCAATTTCCCCTTGAGTTATAACCTATTTTTTGTTAAAATGGCAGTGACAATGGCACCTTTAAATACCTCAAATTTCTTGCATTAAATGTAAAAACTGTTTACATTTTTAGAATCTTCATAAAGTATTCTATAAGCTGAAAACTTTCGTTGCTTTGAGTTGTTATTTGTCCTATTTTTACTTTAGTGACAAGGGACGAGAATTCATCACCCTGGCCTCCAGCAAAGTTAAGTTTATGTCGCTCTTCCTCAACTTTGAGCAGCCAAATTATAAAGGGTCTCGTCTACTCAGGTATTAAGACATGACTTCGAACATTACAGAAGATAACAATAGCGAATTCCACCGGTATCTTGTAATTTCCAGCCCTTTAGGCTTTTCGACGGCTGGTGGAAACGGCAGCCTGCAAATTGCTCTAAGTTTCGTTTGTTTTCATATTGAAATCTCATTTAACGCCGGTCTAATATAACGCAAAATAGAATCAGCTTATAAATATTTATACTTAGCTTTTAGCAAGCTCCACTTGGCCAAGATGCACCCTATACTAGGGAAACCCGGATTGCTTGTCCAATTTTTTACTGACCACTTTCGGCGGGAGAGAAGGCGGCGCGCTGGACGAGGCTTGAAAGACATTCGCGACGGCCTTGACCCTTGTTGACTGTTCTCCGGCTTGACAAGAGAATAGTATATTCTAGTTGAAGAAATCGTCTTGTTCTTTATAAGTCGTTCATTCACATTAAGCTTACATAATCTCGGGCAAACGAAGGCATGTTGTCTCCACCATACAAATAATGCTGTAGTGTCGGGTTTAGCCCGGCGCGGTTTGGAGACTACAGGACCTTGAAGCCGAGTCGGTAGAGTGGCCATATTCCGGTAGAGGTAATCTGTTCTGTGTGTGCATATCAAGTTCCTGAGTTGCTGGACCGAATACCTGTTCAGTAGTGCGATGCCTTCGACAGATCGTCCGCACATTTATCTTCGAATGACAGAATAAAATGTGTAAAAACCGGAACGTAGTTCGTGGGCAGATACCAGGATAACTCATAAACTACTGATGGAGCGATGTTGAAGCGAAAAACAATCGAAGGATATCACAGCAATAATTATTATTGTGAAAACTCTTTTAGGGAGCTCAGAGAATTTGAAGTAAAACTACTCAAGTCTAGATAAAACCGCATGGCCTTGATTGACATAATAGAAAAGGGGCGATGTGATTGGCCAGCCCAAATAGCGCATCACACTCAGAAGTGAGTTTGACCTTTGAATGTAACGCAAGAGTGATAGTCTTGCAGCATATTGCGTGACAGATCTGCGTATTTGAATAGAGTGATCTTATGACTTCTCTGAACTCCTTTCATGGTTGTCACATTAACTTTAATTTATATTACATGTAAATTGGCATTTATATTACATATAAATTTGCTAAAAAACTGTTTTTAAGTCAAGAGATAGATGTACTTGAGAACTTCGTTAACGAGAGTTGGACAATGCATAAATATTACTCAACAATTTACGAACGTATGATAGATCGAATAACAAACCAAGCCAATTTATATATGCTAATGTTACGCAACGCATAGGTTCCATCCTGTCAAATGAAACCAAACCCGCAACTGTAGTGGAAAATACAGCATATTATGACTTACCCTACTATTCGACTGCATTTCAATAAAACAATTTGATTTTCGAAATGTGCTTTTTCGATCGAAGCTATTAATTAGCGTGCAAGCTCCTTGCTCCCACATCCGTCCTTTGCGTTGCGTTGTGTGTAAATGTAGATTCGAATACTGACCTTGCTTGAAAGATTCCTTCTAGAAAGAAACAAACATTCGTATTCTTCTGATACACGTCCACAAGTTCGCATTACAACTCGAAACCATCGCTCTGTCTGCGTCCACCATTTTGAAAACTGAGATTTCTTTTTATACACGATCGGTGAACCAAATGGCGGCTTCTCATTTGTTGAAAGGGCAGTTGGCCCTGTTCTAATATATTGGGATTATCTGGACTGGTAACACTAAGCATTAACCTTCATCAGTAAGCTACATTTTACTCCATTTCTGTGTTTTCGTCCGCCATTTTGAACTCTTATGCGGATTACCGCTGTACACTCGTTATCAGACTCCGGTTCCCGGTTCCTGGTCGTTCCCGATTCCCGGTTCCCGGTTCCCCATTACCACTTTTAGTTGTGTCCAAATTAAAGTGACGCGAAAAATAAGTGTCGCGAACATAACATGACGCGAAAATTAAGTGACTAACAGTACGTCAATAATCAAGAAAGAATATGTTTAGTACCACTGAAGAAATAAATTTTCAATATAAATGGATGTTGTCGTCAATTGACTGAAGAAAGATCACTCACGGGCAAGCATGACCTACTTGTAGACATTGTGAGAGCTGCTCTGTTAATAGTTGTTGCTATTGTCGAGATTTAGTCCCGCCCTTGCGTTTTTGTTAGTTTTGACGTTATCGATCCTTTGATGAAGTCGTTTTATTTATTCAATGGCATGTATAATAATATTGCCAAGGAAATGTAAATTTTGTTTTACTCAAAAACGCGAAAATAAATTGATTAAAAATACAAAATTTTCGCAAAATCGCGAAATTAAAGTGTCGCGAAATATGCGCAACACAAAATTGCGAAATTAACGTGTCGCGAAAATTTCATGTAATAAGGTGTTTGAAGGCCGAGATCCGGGATTTTAGATGGAAAAGGAAGCGAGATTCGGAATTAAAATTATGAACGGGACACGAGAATTTTTCCGAGGCAGGATTCGGGAAATGTTACTCAAAGAAACAAGGTTAGGAAAGTCTGGCGACAAAAAAAAATAATTTACTTGTAGTGAAAATCAAGTTGTGATCTTCGTGAACGTCGCAAAAAGCCACACAAAGCGTTACCTGTGTAAGTTACCCGTGTTTTCCGCGTGCCAGTTACACGGAAAGAAAGAAATAAGCTCATTGTCGTTGACCAAAGACAAAGTTTTCCAAACATTCGAAAACAATAAAAGCACTCGGCCTACGGCTTCGCGCTTTCATCAGTTTTCTCTTGTTTGGAAACCCCGATGAAACACTCGCACTCGTTTTTGAAATATTACTTCAAATATAGGACATTTTATTCATTTACCACCATATCTTCATCTTCTGCGGGTATATTACAAACTAGAAAAGTGATCATGACCAGATGCCAGTTGGCTTGATCGGTAGATCAGTTGTTAAGAGCACTGCACCGGTATCGCAGAGGTCATGGCTTTGAATACAGTTAAAGCTTAAATTTTCCAGGTTTTCCTTCTGAAACTGCTTAATTTACCATACGTTGCATACATCAGTAGCTATATCTGCGATGGTTTTCCATGTATTAAAAGGTATATATTACACACGCACCCTATTGTGCTTGTTAGACATCGGTAAAACGTCCTAGGAAATTCTCTATAAATACCTCTGGGCCAACGCACAGCTCTCCTTGGTCACCGCCCTGGGATGAGAATGTCGTACAAAGAACGTCACTGACCAATTTTTTCACTTTTTCCATCTGTTCTTGGTTTGTTCTCACTTCATGCCGCACCAGTTCAAATTTATCCTCATCTAAATGTAAACATTATTAGATATCATCACCTTTTTGTGACTTTGTGTGTCTTATCTAAATTAATTGTTATTCTGAGACATCCATGATAGGAACTGATTTAAATTGATATCTTCGTTCTTCTTTTATCTTCGCTATCATGGTATTTTTTGTAGTTTATTTAAGCTACTGACTTTCACAAAGACCCCAACAGTGATATTAGTCATAATGTGTATGTATCTGTGACGACGATGTAATAAATGTTTTTGCTTGTTTTCAAAACCAAATATAATTTAAACTAATTGGTAGGAAATCTACTATAGATTATGTAAAACGTCTTGGCGGAATTTTGACGCGGTTGTAAATTTTGCAAAAAAGACTGACCTTCGTATCTGTCCGCCATTTTGGTGTGCCGGTACGTACAAGCCGATGTCGCGTGCGTGGCGGTCACAAAATTATTAATTAAGACGTTTTACTGACATAAATACAAGGGTGACAAAGAGTAGCATTTACCTCTTACAGGAAAATTGTCTTTATGCTCTTCGAAGTATTTGTCCTCAAGTATTTTAATAACCAATCTTCCTACGATTACCCAAAGTTTAACCTGGAAACAAAATGGGAAAAATCAAGCATGTTTACCGGCTCAATGTTGTGCCAGCAACGTAGTTTTATTTTAAAATCAAGTAAAAAATACCCAGAAGCAAATAAGAAAAAAGTAGTAGTTACCGACACGAGAACAGAAACCTGAACGTAGATTCTAGTAAGAGCAGTGTGCAAGAGAACGCCTACCAGAGTACGATATTTGCCAATTGCATGGACAGTGGATACTAGTTTATTATGCGTGCAAGTCATAAGTTTCATGGGAATGACATTGGCTGCGGTCACATCTAGCTAGGCTACTAACTATAGTTAAGACGGCGTTAACTATAGTTAGCTATTTCGGTAATGTGACCGCTTCTCTGTTCACCCCAACTACAGTTAGAAAATTTACGCCTCGCTGATCCTAAACAATACAGACTAACTATAGTTATACCCAAGCAAGGTTCATGGGTTAGTCTTAAGTTTACAAACTAATAACCAATCAGAATGCGACAATTCTTTTCGCACGTGCGAGATGAACATAAATATGCAAAACAAAGCGTGAAGGGAAGGAAAAAAAATAAAACTACCATGCCAAAAATAACATATCGCCAATGTTAGCAATAACCGGTATGCAATGCATACTAAGGCGAGGACGTTCCAGTAAAGCAAGACAGTATGTTAAAAATTCCAGACAAAGAACTGAGAAGGGACCTTTCGGGCTTCGTTTTTTTGTTGTCCTATTTCAGACTGTGACATCACTCTTGAGAATCACTACTTTCAAATTCAGAAAAAATTCTCTTGGTATTCAGCATCATGTGATTTTGAAATGGGCTACTTACACTGACAAAGCCAAAAATGTCTATTGAGTGAAAATGCGAGTCCAAAAGATGTGTGATTTACAGCAAGGAGCCCAAATGTGTGACCACTTTTAATGAATTCACATTCTTTCGTGCAAGGCAAAAATTGTTAGTACATTAAAAGTGGTCACCCTTTTGGGCTCCTCACTGTAAGTCGAAAGTTGAGACACTGAGACATTTGCTATAAAAGGGGGGGGGGGGGGGGGAATGGGTTTGTCAGGTAAATAAAATTTTAAAATACAGTACTTTGTTTCCGGTGGTGTTTTTAGTTGTGCATTCCAAGGAAAGGTTAGTTTCTAACCAATGTTACTGTAATTAATAAAAGGCAAATTGTAAGCTGCTTTGATCACAAAATTGGCACGATTTAATTCATACAACTCTAATAAGATGTCTTTTATCACGACTTTTCACAATGGAAGGCAACATATTTTGTAACTTTACTAGACAGCTAGGAAACTTCCACAACTTTGGCAAGAATAAAATGTCTTGAAATAATGTATCTAGATTGCCTCTTGTTTAAATGTGGCTTAAAGTTGTCTGCACTGACTGTACAATCTGTAATGTAAATTTTGTGCAGTAAGTCCAAAAACTTAATATCACTTAAAACACGCAGTGCAAGCTTAAGGAAGTACAAGTTTCCAGGAAGTAAAGTTGATATAGCATCTTGATTTACTCTTGTTAAATTTAAATGGGGCTGAAAGTTGTTTGCACTTTCTGTACAATTTGTGATGCAAGTAAGTCCAATAAGTCCAACATCTTGATACAGTACATGTGGAGTCTAGGAAGTAGAGTTGATACAGTGGTTTGCCAGTAATGAATTTGAATTGAGTCTTTCAGTAGCAAATCCAGAGATGTTTTACACAGTTTATTTTTTTAACTTAGGTGTTATTGCTACATGGTTTTCGCTGTGTTTTTTTTTTAAATATATCTGCCATTCATAGTGAGGATTGGGCTTCTATATATTGCATAGAGGCAGAATAGAGGCCAATAACCAGTTCCAGTCAAAGCAGTTCCAATGCAATAGCCACATTCACACATTCATGCTGCTTCTTGACAAAGTGCAGATTAAACATATTGAAGCAATTAGGACAAAACACAGCTGTCAGTGGATTCTTTGAAAACTGTATTTTGGATGTTTTCTGTTGTTTTTTAATTCTGTTCTGTAAACATAATAAAAGAAAGAATCAATTGTTAAAATTGATTGCAACATTGCAACAATTTATTGCAACATAAGTAGTTACTTAAAATTTTCTTTTTTCTGAAACACATCTTTCTACATGTACACTATGCTTCTTAAATCATTTACTAGTTATTATGGTCTACAAAAATGTATATACTCTTTTTTGGTTGCTATTAAACCACCCAGCTTTAAGGTCACTTTAGTGTGTCTTGAGAACACCAGTTTGGACTCTTGATTTATCAGTATTTATTTAGATTTGTATAAATGTGATCAATTGTAGTTCTTTTGTCAGTGGTAAAGCCTGAAATAAGTTTGTTTCTATCCATATTTTACAATCACTTGTTTATAATTATTTACTGCTGCTTTGCACACCATTATTAAGATCAATGTTGAAATCTGACCTAGTAGTATACGAAAACGTTCTGTTGACAGAAGGGATCGCGAATGAAGCTCTCTCAATGCTTAGTAATCTATAAATTCCAGCAAATTAAATATAACAACATCTAGCAGATATTTAGCCTTTTAAAATCGTTATTTCGATTCCATAAATACTTTGTCCATTTAATATGTTATTCAATAAAGTACATGTACAAGCAAACTGATATAAATTTTTGATCGCTCACCTCAGCAGTTGTGGCAATATATTCTTCTGCACTTTTCCTCTTCAGTTAAAGCTCAGGTTACAATGTCGCCAGTAGTTCAGATCACAAATATATCAATCCTGATGTTTAATTAGCCGTGTTTATATTGCTTTCAATGCTTTATATCCAGTTCAACTTCAGTCTTGAAAGGCAAAGGTCTGCCGAAACAGCACTCGCCAGCTGACTCCAAGCTCGTAAACCACAATTTAGTTCGGTGTGTCGATAAGGTTTTTGTGTACTATGATATCTCAATATGTTTGTAAGTGAGCGCAATTTAAGCTACTAATCTTACTTCGAGTCAAGGCTTCTGGCTGCGAAAAAGTCTCGAATAACCAAGATGGCGGAGGAAAACAATCTCAAGCCATATTCTTAGTTACCAATCCCCCTCGGTTCGAATCATCACATCGCCCGTTGTAAACCCAACCAATTTATCGCTTCATAACATAAGGCTCGAGACTAACGTCCTCGCCTAAAAATGAAGCTTGAATTCTTCGGTTTCTAGCATCCTTACTTCATTTTATTTTCTTCAACGCCGAGATGCCGTCCAAAAATAGAAAAAAAAATAGAGGAACAACTAGACACATCAACAACAAGAGCTGTCATGAACTAATTTAAATTCGAAATTATTCATAAAGATAATCAGAAATACACTCTTTTTTTTTATAAGAATACAGTTTTTCCGACCCAGGCTGAATATTCTTATTTTTCTGCTGATTTTAGGCTGAAATATTCTTATAAACATTCTTAGAAAATATTGTTTGACATTTCCGTTTTAGCAAGTATTGGGTAATCAATTACAAGTGTTTGGTGTCCATAATTGTTTCGTGTTATATTGTGCACATGTAACATTGCTTTTGGTTTCAGCCTGGCCGTTTTGGCTTTAAACAAAGCATTCCTCACAAAGATAAAGTGACGGAAATGAAAATACCTGGTTTTGTTTCAACTAAAAACATATTTAATTGTATTGTATTTACAAATCTTCAACTCAAAACTATATTCTTTTCAAAATCTCAGCCTCAGGTTTATTCTTAAAATATTCTTAAAAATTCGCCAATTTCAGCCTCGATATTCTTATAAACTAAACTTTAGTTACGTCGTAGATGTGACCGCAGCCATTATCTCCACGACTTTCTCCCAGGGGCGTAGCGAAGGGGGGTCCTGGGGTTCCCGTACCCCCTATGTGGGATATTTTTTTGGAAAAAATATACAAACATCGGCGAAAACGCGCAAAAAGTGGCATCAATGTATTGAAACTTTCTTTACCAGTGCTCATCGGATACTCAATTTATGCAGCTGTTTTGCAGGCTTGTTCCTCCCCCATGCTCACTGCTCAGTGCATGGTTTCTTTCACGCTTGCCGCGGTCCGGCTGCTAGACATGTAACGTCCGGAAGTTCATACACAAAATAATTATTTTCAGAAGTGTGAAAATTGGTCGATGTTGCATTTGTTAATCAAAGATAGGGGTAACCTCACTTGGACTATAAAAAACTATTTACATTAATCTTAAATAGTTAGGAAACCCATCTTTCACATCCGGGATTAACCCACTTTCTTTCTAATTGGTTTCTGGGACAAGTGCTGTGAGCATTTTTTAATGCCATAAAGACCTTCCCGGTTAACCAATTACGGTCGAAATGGCACTTTTGAGAGTCCAATTTGAAAATTTTCCGGGGGAGCATGCCCCCGGACTCCACTAGAAGATCGTGCCTCCAGCACTCGTGTTTGCGCCTTCACGCTCGCGACCGCCAGTTAAACCGATACTGTTCTTAAAAATGTTATCAAAACCCTGACTCTGACTGCTCATACAAAAACTTTCACTTCTAGCAACACACAACGTGGATGTCGACATTACGTACACTGGGTGTAACGTAGTGAGTGGGACCCATATTTTGGCGTTTTCGAAAAAAAAAACTCATGGATGCTGGCAGATCGCAAAAAAGTGGTAGTTCATCTTTTTTTCGCTTTTCTCAGCTGCAGCTGGTTTTAACCACGACATCGATCTTTTTTTCTCTATTGTCGCCATGTTGATTTTGTAACAACGTTTCGTTATTTCCAGCATCCAATGCAATGATGCTTGGGACCGGTCCTCCTAGTTCCAATAGATTGCCCATGGATTTTTTTTCAAGGATTTTATTTTTTCAATCCGACCGCCCGACCCAAAATTAGAAAATGTATTCGACAGTAAAAGAAGAAAAAAGAGGGGACGACCTTACAGCTGTCACTGTCACAGATCGTTTAACCCAGTAATATGTCTTAAAAGGTAAACGATATTTGGCAGATTATTTGCCATGGTAGATTTATCATTAACCTTAACTCTGACTGGTCCCGAGTCGTCTCTCAGTCTCGCCTATTAATATTAACGTGAGAAGCGCGGGGAGCCCGTGATTCCTTCCGTTTTTAGCTTGACCTAGTCTCCCTGGACTCAGGAGGGACAGCAGGAGAGACAGAAAAGACGACTGGGGACGAGTCAGAAGCTTAATTGTAGTACTCTGGAAAATTCGAAATTCGAACCGATTTGGCTGAAATTTTGCATGTAGTCTTGGTTTGGGGTCTTAAATACGGATTGGATATTTTTAAGTTCTCTAAATTATTACTTTGGGAATTATGAACATGGCCTGTTTTGATCGGCCCCGAAGGCGAACCAATATGGCGGAACGAAGGACTACTTGTCACTTTACCTACAAGCGTATACGTACCATGAGCTTTCGACAAAAAACTATTAGTCCCATCTTAAAGATTCATTCTTTTACTCTCTTCCTGTACCGAAAATTTTGTCGAAATGAAACGTTTTGGTTTTTAACGAGCAAAATGTTGTAGTGTACCTCTAGGTTGCTTTAAAGACTTATGAATTTACTGTTTATCGAAAGACCAATATCTCCCATGTTATGTCGATTGAGAACTTAGCATTTTCCCTTAATGTAGCTTATTTATGGCTTATTCGATATAAGAAAAAAAAATTGGCAACTTCAATAGCACGCAATAAAAAAATTTTACAAGTTGCGAAGGTTTGACGATTGTGAAACCACCAACACCAACAATAATGAGGAGAAGCATTTGAATTATCTTCGATGATTGATAAGGTGCCAGAAATATTACTTCTAAATAGTGATTTCTGGCTGAATAAAGACAGTTTGCGTCATTGGAATGATTTCAAAGAGGAGTTATTATCACTTCTTCGATTTACTGATGGAAATAAAGTAAATACATTATGAACGTCAGTAGTGAAATATGGCCGCTCTTCTGCGGATGAAATGAATAAAGATCATTACCTTATATCCAGTAAAGGCGCTAAATCGTCGAACAAACTTAAAGAAAATTACGCAAAACAAACACAAATGAGGATGGACATTAAAAGCGTGTTTTTATAGGCCTAGGATCATACCGGCCTATGGCGCCATTAGTATTTTGGAAGTGCCACTTGCAGTTAACACTTTGCTAGTTTCTGTTGTTATTCAATAAGTTAAATGCTTGACTCGCCTTTAGGCTTTTCCAACAGCTATCAGCACTCTCACAGATAATCTAAGCACCATTTTAACCTCGCTTTGCTTCCGCATTTCGATTATAGATCACAAAGCAACAGAAGGGACGAATTAAGTTTAAGATTTCGATCAATGCTCTGTGAAACTGACATCCTTGGCAAACCGCAATGTTAATTCAATTATATCACGTCTATGAAAACTTTGGAAGTTTCCCACGGTGCAAACGAAATGCTAGTAGTTTTTGCAATCTCATAAAATATTACATGGAATTAAAAATTTGAGCTCGAACGTTTGAATGCAGTTAATATTCACGATCGTTTTTTAGCGTTGAATTTTCTGAGAAAAGCACGAGGTTAAAAGTTGACAATATTTGGCGAAGCATGTACGAAGTCAGTTAATTCCACTTCCTTGCACATTTTTTCTGAAGTTGAATAAAAACGATAGATCATTTCATTGATGAACATGTACTAATTATTACTCTTAAATATTTATAATTCTGTTCATTTAAGAAAATAACGTTCAAATGGTGGCTCAGCTAGCAAATAAAGGGACAAATAGTTTTTGCTCCCTACCCTAATGGAAACAGTAAGGGCCAGTTTTCACTCCGACTTTCCCCTTTCATTAGAACAAGGGAGGGAGGGGGCTCATCTCACCTTATTGGAATAGAGTCGCTTATTACACTATAAGTACTAATTGGAACAGGTGCGCTGTAAACAGGCACTGGATAAGGGGGAGGGGGGGGGGGGTGCTTATTGGAACTGGAATAGGAACGCCCTCATCGGAGGAAAAAAGGGCGTGCACCTTTTTGGAATATAGAAAGCGATAACTGGAATAGGTGTGTTCATCGGAAGTGTTATTGACCAAGCGTGGGGTCAAGCTGACTGGATATTGCCCAAGTTCCGTTTTGCATTTTCTTTTATGGACCGAGACGAAGTCGGGTCAATAAAAACGCAAAAAAGAGACGACGCCGATATCCATGTAGCCATCTTGACAAAAAACGCCTGATCAATAAAGGATTTATTACATGGCCAAAAAGAGGTATTCTTTTCTCGGGACCGACGCGGGAAATCTCAAGCGGGCAAGATACGCCCATCTTGGATGCTAGCGTAGCCAATCAGAACAAAGGATTCGCTTCATCTTGCCCGCGCAAGGATTCAGTCATATAAAAATGGAGCTTATTGGAATAGTAGCATTTATTAGAACAGGGGCGTTTATCAGAATTGGGATGCCTATTAGAATATGGCGCTTATTGGACTAGAAACGCTCATAAGTGGTTTTCACTGTCACGGCACTGTCACGCCGCGTAAAAATTAATCCAATACTTTTGAGGAAAAAAATCAGGAATATTATAGGTTTTAGAAAACTACTATATAAACTACTTGTCCACGGTTCAGGTCTGTACGTTATTCCGTTCTCGAGTTATCCGTCAAAATGTTTCATTTGGCATTAAATTCTGCTACAAAGGGTGGTCAAATCACCCCCATGAATAAGTAAACATTCACATAAACACTTCTCGCAAAACCTCAACTGATCAGATTGTTAAAAATCGCAGGATAAGGCATTTTCTTTTAGAAATCGTGACAGCCTTCTGGCGGCGTGAAACTCTCAAACTGAATTTGAAATTACTATCTTAAAGACGGCGAATGCTATCGAGCTAAACACCATCGGCAAGATATATATTAAGGGAGTCTAATAGCCAGTGAAGGATAAAAACTTCTGGGTTTTATAATTTTGATGACGACACATGACAGCACGAAAACCAAATAAAATATAACGGCGCTAAAAAGTAAAAGAAGCTTGTTGCGATAAAGACACTTTCCAGAATGTGGCACCTTTTGTAAACTTATGAGAATACCTGCTGCACAGAAAAAGGCCCAGCGGGCCATTCGATGGTTCAGACTTGTTGGAACTACGGCAAGAAGGGGGTACAACGTGCCCCAATTATTCATTATATTTTTTATTATTAAAAATGTTAAAAGTTCAACTGAGGCCTTACACTACTGTGTTAAAAAGTTTTAAAAAGTTTTAAGATCCAAGCTTTCGCCGATCTACGGCATCATCAGGGATAATAAGAAATATTCCGCGCGAGGCTTATATACAGATGTAAAATAAAACGTGAGAAAAGCGAAAGAATGTGGGCGGTGAATGTAAATGCTAATTAATAAGATACAAATATAAATAAAAATGAAAATGTGGTCTAACGAGCGAGTGTCAAAGTACCCAAAGAGTCTCTAGATATGTTAAAATAAGTATTAGAATAACAAGTCCGCGAATTCGCTGCACTCTTCTCGTGAGTTGAGGGCAGGTTTGTAGTTCCGTATGTAAAAAGCTTCAAACAGTCGTAGATTTGCGGGGTCGTTTTCTAGTACAATGGTCTTGATTTCGATGCCTTTGTGAGCTTTGTTTTGGCACTTTGAAATGTGTTTCTTCACGGAGGAATTGTCATTGTTCAGGTGTTCTCTTACTCGATCGTGGATAAAGCGTGTAGTGCTCCCGATGTAGTATTGGTTGCAATTGTTACATGTGATTTGGTAAACAGCGTTGCGTAATAAGCACAATTTGGTGTCGGAGACAGGGCAGTTGGCCCTCGTGCATGTCCGTTCCGTGTTGTTCTGAGAGAGAGCTCGTCTAAGCGTGTATGACTTGTGCGCGACCCGGTAGTACTCTTTGTACTTTGACACTCGCTCGTTAGACCACATTTTCATTTTTATTTATATTTGTATCTTATTAATTAGCATTTACATTCACCGCCCACATTCTTTCGCTTTTCTCACGTTTTATTTTACATCTGTATATAAGCCTCGCGCGGAATATTTCTTATTATTAAATTTTCAGCCACGGATATTGCATTTCTAGCATTCTGATTGGTTCACTCAATCCCGGTTGTCAGCTCGTATACCTTAGTTTGACCTTATTTGGAAAATGATTGCGTTACTTTTGCCAAGCTAAAATTTTTCTACGGTTCCATCGGAAAAATGGTTGAAAAACAGCAAATTTGGCGAACTTTATGAACAAGAAATAATCAGCGGTGCCTACCACAACCACAGAAATGCCATAGTAAAATTAACTACGCAAAACAAAAGGATTGATGCGAAAAGTTTAATTAATAACGCTTGTAAACACACAACAAGAGCGAGTCAATAAAGTAGAAAAGCAGCAAATAATTTACGAAAGAACGGCAAACTGACACAGTTTCATTCAGTGTACGTCATAAAACTAGGCTCAGCACTTCCGTAAAGTTTGTTACCTTTCAATCTTGGTTTTGTGCTTTTATACTTCAACAAACCTGTTCCACTTTAAGCTGAATTTCGCTTCAAATAATATAGCAGTCTTGATGACAGCCGTGGAGCCGTAAAGAAGTACAATGTAAACACTTGCTTCGTTCGACTTGCACAAGACTTGTAGTTTCCAGAAAAGCTTTTGCTTCGGATCTTCTCGTAAATCTTAACTGTTGTCACAATTTCCAGGATATTTAGACGACTTTAGAGGGGATTGTTCGAGGAAAATCTTGGAAAGAAAACTCTCTGGCTCGCTTTCCTCGTATGTTTCATTCAACTCAAGAAGTGAACACCGCGCCAGAAGTTTTCGCGCCTCCTCATACTATCACTTCGTTTACATCAAAATGAAATGTCCAGTCGATTTAAACTTGAGAAGAATTTAATAAAACAATTATTCCATTCGCCCTTGTTGGATACGAGCCGTTATAGCCAACTCGGCGCTTCGCGCCTCGTTGGCTATTTACCACCTCGTATCCAACGCGGGCTCGTGGAATAATTGTTAATTATCCCTGATGATGCCGTAGATCGGCGAAAGCTTGGATCTTAAAACTTTTTAAAACTTTTTAACAGAGTAGTGTAAGGCCTCAGTTGAACTTTTAACATTTTTATTGAACATGCTACTGAAGGACAACATCCAAAGATTTTTTATTATTGTTTAAATCAGTTTACAAGAGAATATATGATTTTTAGAATTTCTTTTGTGTGAACAAGTAACCAATTGCATTGAAACATTTCTCGTTCGCGGCTTTTGATTGGCTTGGAGACATTTTCTTGCTTTGGTCGCGTCATCAGAGTGAGTGTTTTACAAATTCCTTTTACAAAAAGTGTATGAATTTCTTCAATAAAAACACGTCAAGCACCACTTGAGGTCTTATAATTAACTTAATGGCGGAGCTGTACTATTTTAACCGTAAAATGTTTCTTTGGTTGGCGAAAAACGGGAAATCTGAAATGATCTTCAAACTGTACAAGCACACAAACGACTGGTGTTGGCGAGAACATTCGTAAGCTGTGTGTTTTGTACTCTTATAAAGGCTGGTTCCCATATAATCGCCCTGATCGTTTCAATCGCTTCTGTCTTGCGATTGGGGCGATTATATATGAGAAAATTACACAGACGATCGCTAACGTCTGCGGCGATTGGGGCAATCACGATTGCTTTGATCGCCCGTGTTCTATCCTTCTAGCTTCTCTATCCCTTCCTCGCCGTAAAACTGTAATAACTGAAAAGATAGGAGGCCACGAGTTGTGCCCCTCACCTCCACCCCCTAATGAAAATAACATATAATACTATTATATCAGAATAGGGCACTTTTAGCATTGAGGTTGCTTATAGGAAAAGGTATGCCTTTTAAAATAGGGCGCCCATGACAGCAGGGACAGCGGCGCTTATCAGTATAAGGATGCTTATTGGAATTGGGCGCTTAATGTTCAAAAGGTCTGATCCCTATTAAATATAATAAACGGTTCTCCGTGTTACATATCGTTTTACCTTAGGGCACTTTTATACGCCCAATAGATAGCATATGTTAGTGGCGGATCCAGGGGGGGAAGTCTGGGTTTCCGAAAGCCCCCCTCAACAGACATGACACTTGCCTGACACTGAAATTCTTGCATCGACAGTGATAAGGGAACGGTCATAAAGTACAGAGGGGGGTGGGCTATGAAAAATTGGGGGTGGGCCACTATTTTCAACATGTCAAAAAGGGTGGGTCAGGAAAAATAATGCACTGCATTAGGGGTGGGTCATGGTTAGATTATTCATAAAACAGCATCTATAAAAGTGCAAAAATTCTATCAGGATGCCTAAAACAGCGTTTCTGAGGTGCTAAAAATCTAAATTTTCCCGTGGAACATTCCCCCAGACCCCCTAATTTGCCATGTACCAAACATCATCAACTCAAAACCACCAACTATTGTTATCCCTTTAAACTGCATAGACTACTTCTACAATGGTACAAATATTCTACCAGAATGCCTAAAATAAGATTTCCGAGTTTCTAAAAATCTGAATTTTCCCGGGGGAGCATTCTCCCGGACCCCTCTACTTTGCCATGGGCTCCTGACTTTGCTTTGTACAAAAATCATTAACTCAAAACCACCAACTATTAGTATCCCTTTGAACTGTAAAAAGATCATCTAAAACAGTACAAAAATCCTATCAGAATGTCTATTAGATAGCATTTCAGGATTCTAATACTGACATGATTCAAACTTTCGATCTCGATAACTTTTTGGAGATTTTGACAAAAGTGGTAAGCTAATGTTCCCTTTGTACCTATCTACACTACTGATTTTGGTTGGCCGGGGAGGGGTGGGGGTGGGCCACTAGGTTTTTCTGTGCCACTCCAGGGGTGGGCCGCCCCAATGGTGTCAAATAATTCGGGGGTGGGCCACTGAAAATCAGTACTTAAAAAGAAAAAATTCATAACCCATCCCCCCCCCCCCCCCCTGAACTTTATGACCGGTCCCAAACTACACTTCTCTCACGCACGTGTATTAGTACTGTTTATGGTAGCTCATAGTTTTCATCTTTTTTAAACCATGGTTGTGCAACCGCTACTGGTGGCTGGTGAGGAGATGCGGGGGTGAAGTTATTTGAAGCAAAAACGTTTCAACAGTGTTTTCTGAATTAAATTTTGGATAAGCCCCTGGATGTTGATTGTGTCCCAAATCTTGTTTGTTTGTTGTATTGATGTTGTGTTCGAATTATAAAACCTATGCGCGATTCTTGGCATAATATATAGTTTCATTATAACAAAGATAAAAGATAAGGTTCTTTCTGATATTTACCCTATCGTTCGGTGAGTTCGTTGTGCCCGAATAGCTTATCTACTGTTCGACAGCGGGCATTTCGACCCCCACCACTCCACCCTTAGCCATTGCTAAAATTGTTCATTTCAAGTGCAGTTTATTTATCTAGTGTCGCTCGAGATATTGCGTCCAAAAACACAGAAATATACCAAGCTTAAACTTAACTTAAAATAACTGGAGGGAGAACTGTTGATATTGGAAGCCTTAGTAAAACACAAGCAAAGTAACAACGTTCGAATGTATTACGTGACGAAGATATAATGTAACTTGATGTTGCATATTTACTTTGGAGCAGATCATAATCTTTCACGTTATTCAGATCCATATTTAACTGCACTTGTATTCTAAGAATATTTTGCTGTTTTGTCGCTTAATGAATAGTTCAATCGGCTTGAAATGCAAAATAAAATAGGTGTGAGGCTTCCTTTGGGCATATTGATACAGACCTGTTTCGAGGCTGTTCTTTGTTTATATCAGTTAAATCAAAGCAGTGATCGAGAGCCTTCTACAAAATTATTCAAACGATTTTTCCTCTTTATTTTGGGTACTAAATCGTTGTTTGTAAACAAAATTTGCTTACATTTTTTTTTGAAGAAGACGAAAATGTTAACGCTTTGTCTCCACATGGTACCACGACGTTCATGTTGATGGTTGCATCATACCGCAAATTACCGTACCCAAATTCGCAAGTAGCCAATCAGAAGCGCGATCTACTGTCCTGATATCCTACGATATCAAGTCACTGACCTGATATGCTACGATATCATGGTCACTTTGAAGTAAAGTAGTGTTTCCGCCGCGTACGTTGAATTGAAAAGAGGTTTTACCAATAAAACAGAAACTAGTATTTTTAATTAGCTGGTGTTTACCGGTCGTAAAATGAGAAAAACTTTCCCGCCAAAACTAAACTTGAGCGCGCTCGCCAATTGCGCGATGTTTGCCGACGGGTACTGAAAAATTCACACTAAAACAATGGAGTCGAAGTTTTCAAATTTTTCGCTAAATTTGGATTTTGAAAATGTAGAGAATAAAACTCCAAACAAACGAGTAAAAACATGTGAGAAGAGAACTTGATAAAAAAAAAAAGTGTCAATACAAGCACGTCAACACATTTTGCACTACGTAGCTGGCAAGCATGGTTTCAACAGAGCGAATAATATCACCGGATTTGTGGCTGAATTTGGGTACGGTAAATACCTAATAGTACCTTTTGTACGCTTCGGCGGCTTATCAGGCTCGTTCGGTCTCGCCATGGGTATTTTGGGTCGACTGCGTCTCGCCAAAATACGAACCATGGCTCGACCAAACTCGCCTGATATGCCGCCGAAGCGTACCAAAAAGGTACGATTAGGTATAAGTACAGCAACTTGTTAAATTGTTTTCTCTTTTCCAAATAGAGTTGTCCATTTTTTTTCTATTTCTGGTATTAAATCATCTATAAAAACGCTACATGTCTGATAAACGGCACGTTCTCAATCGACATAACATGGGAGATATCGATCTTTCGATATACTGTAAATTTATGAGTCGAAAAATCATTCTGGAAGTACCGTACAGCATCTTGCTCGTTCAAAATCCAAACTTTTCGTTTCAGCAAATGTTCGATACAGAACGAAAGAAAAAAAAATAGCTCTTTAAGGTGGTGAAAATGGTTTTTGCTAAAATGTTCTGTTAGGCTCGGAGATAGAGTAAGAAGAAGTCCTTCGATCCGCCATATTTGCTAGCTCTCGAAGCCGATCGAAAATGGCTGTCTCCATAATTTCCAAAGTAAAAATTTATAGAACTTTAATACATCCATTTCGTACTAAGGACCCCAAATCATGATTACATGCAAATTTCAGCCAAATCGGTAAACTTTTTAAAATTGTTCGAAACTTACAGGGTACAACACTTAACTTATTTTTGTTGTGGTCCCACGAGTTTTGAAAAACTTTGGCGTCATTTGTACTCTCTACTTAAATAACAGGCATTAACCAAACAAAGCGCGCGCAGTAGTTCGGTTATTGTCTGAAGAGGGCTAGAGACATAAAATATGTCTAGATGTACGTTGGAGGTTCTTGCAACCTCTTCCGTCAGCAGAGATCAGTGCTGAGACTTAACAGCAATAAAAGAATTGGTGGACAAATACCGACCCGTGAGGCAAAGGACAGTCCGGGCCTCGGGGTGAAACCACCGAAGACAAAAAAAATGATTCCAATACGGAAGCAGAGAAATAGAACGTTTCGCGACAGATAAAGATGTGACAGAAGTCACATTTGTATATTACTGTTTTACCTGCGTGTCAGTTGGTGATGCGCGGCCTCCTCAAGATGATGAGAATGACTCTGACCCGACAACTCCGTTATTGAGGCGGAGGACTACAGAATCTAGATCCTGCCATCAAATACGCGCACATTTTTGCCTAGATCTGTAAGGTACGTCGGTGGATATTTTCATAGCTGATTAAAAATGAAGCGAAAGGAGCAGTTGTTTGCCCTGCTTATCAAAAAATAATGGCGTTATGTAGTACGACAAAAATGAATTCACGCAGAGAAGTTTAAGAAAAAGTGCACATGTGCTTAAGTAATGTTATACCTTGTGAAGGATCAAAAAGAAATAGTTAAATTAAACAGTTAATTAATAATAACCAATAAGAAATAATTGATTTGGCTGTTATTTATCAATAGCAAACTAACTGTCAACTAACAAATTGTCCAAAGATTAACTAACAACTGACAAACGGCCAAAATTTAAACTTGCAACTGAAATTTTTAACCCCCTCCCGCAACCCCAAACACCCTCGAGCTCCCTTTCCACCCCCATTCAGACCCTCCTAAAGATCTCCAGTAACGAGATAAAATTATCACACCAATTTTTCAGCGTTCAGTATTGGTACAGTACAGGATAGATTACGCTTAAGTCCGTAGTGGATCTTCTTACAAGCCTACCTTCCAAAAATATCTAACACGGCTGGCAATATATCAAAATCACACAGTCAAGTTTGTTAGGAAAATTCTAACGAGACTTTATGTATGTTGTGGTTAAATTTTATATTTGGTTTAAAATTTTTCAATTTTTTTTTCATTGTCTCATATTCATTATCATAAACTGAAAAAAGGGAATAAAAAATCAAACTGGTTTGAAAACTTTTACATCAAAGAGAAAATTTAACCACAACATATATATTGCAGGAAGTGATGGATAATTTTATTTTTATTTCTTCTAGTAAAATTGTAACCATTTAGCTGAGTCAGGCCTAAAGTATTCGTATTTCCTTTTAATTTAGCAGCCGCTAGTTATCTATTCCTACCTCTTTTTTGTCTTTGCTTCCCACAAGCTTGAGTAGCTTGCCGACAAGCCTGAGTAGCTTGCCGATGTTGTAGATGATATTAAGGGGGACTGGTACTGGATCATAGGCATCGTATGTCTGAATTGTAATTGCTCTTTTGATTGTCCACACCTTTAACGAGTTTTCCTTGAAATATTCAAGACAAGAACGTGTAAGTTGTGGCCTTCGAGTAACCTTTGTAGAGCAAGGGTCTATACGAACGTTTTTAATACCTTTTCTATGCTAGATGCAACTTATAACTTTATGGTGAAAGAACATGAAAGAAAGTATGTGTAGCTGTGTGTGTTCGGTCGAATCTACTGTAGTGGCAGGGCCAGGCAAGGCCGCTAGAAGCGAAACACATAATATTTTTAAGTGCTCTGGTCAAAGAGCCTCACATATAACAGCAACAATGAGCGTTAGGTGGACAGACTCTTGCAATCGCAAAAGGCCAAGTCGAGATTTTGCCTCTTACCACTGTACGCTGCCACGTGTTACTAAGCAAGGCTATCAGCATATTAACAAGAAGGATGACTCCAAAAACTAGAAAGGCAGCGTATAGGATTTGGGCGACAGTCTCCGAAGGAACATCTACGGACGCCAAAGGGTCAGTCTCCTGTGCCCCAAGCAGAGACCACCCCAGATGAGTAACCATCATCCACCAACTGCCAAATAAAGATGTTTAGATATTGTAAGAATGGCAGATCACAAGCTAGCTAATCTGCTACCTCCCATGGCCAGTTCTCACGGTCAGCGTTTGAGAAATAAGAGGTGTTTTGTTATTCCAGCATGACCTGATCGTTTCATAAAATCTTTTATTATTACCCAAGCAAAATGAAAAAAGTATTTTAACTTAGTTGTAATTAATTCTAAAACATAAAAAAAATGTTGTAATTATTGTTTTATATATATATATATCGTACGCAAGTCTGTCGCACGACTTCATTGAGATTCCCTATTACGAAGTAGATCTACAGTAAACCGAGTATATGCCTCGGATTTTTTGTTGCTCAGTTTTGAATTCACGTGGTTTGGAATTATTGTTGTCGCTGAATTACAACTAACATACCGCCAAATTAAAAGTTATTTTCGTCTCAACTTGACTACAATGGCCTGTGTAGTCGTTATTGTTGTTAATGGTTTTATACACAGACTAAAATAAAATCTATTGAATTGATAGTTGCAGCAAAAATAAGTACAATTTTGATCAATTTCTTCGAATGGTAAACCCCTTATTACCCCCCTCCCCCCGGTTATAGTCCCACCATTCCGTAGGAACGAAAACAATATCCCGGTTATAAGCCCTACTCAGGGGGGCGGGGGGGGGGGGGAGAAAGTCGGCACTTTTCTTTGGAGACATAGCAGTGCCTGGAAACGGTGCAAGTCTATATCAATCAAGCCGTTGCTAAGAAAGACGTCAAACCAAAGTTTTGTTTTTTTTTCTCAGAAATATTTAAATATCCATGACTGCGTGCGTGTGAAATGCAAATAGTGGCGGTGTTTGCGTTTGATGTTTTACGCCGCTGAGATGTTTTTGGCATTTTCAGCCAGATTTCTCACCTAAAGTCTCACGTGACTAAAAATGTTTTGGCGGCGTGGAATGACAAGCGAAAAAATTTGTCACGCTTGAAATTTAACAACCAAAAAATGGGAAATAATTTCAGAACCATTGGAGCTATTTTTACTTAGTATAACTCACAATCTCTACTTTTGCCAGACTGGTCACCTTTATCACTGTTTGGTGTTTTGATATCCGACAAAAGGAGCGATCAAAACGCAAATAGCTGTTGTGTTTTGTGCAAGGCCAAGTATAAATTATGCAAACTAAACAATGAACTTTGTCAAGCTATTCACCGGGGCCTTAGCAACCACTCGATAGCTGCTGCGCATTCTTGGTTGCCCGGCACCGCTTTGTCCCCTTTTTGAATCGCGTAACAAAGGAAGTTTCCTCCCCCCCCCCCCCCCCCGGCCCTACTCCATGCAGGTTTTCCGTGTTAACTACTCTAACTGGTGGCATTGTTTGTTGGCCCGTTTTGTTTTGTTTTACCAGTCTTGAAGAATTTTTCAAATACCTAAGGTCGCGAGATGATTTTGAGATGATTTCGAGATGATTTTGAGATGATTTCGAGATAATTTTGCTTTATTATAGAGCCTTTGTTTACGCCTGGCAAGACGTTTCAAAGAGTGATTGAACCATGGTAGATTATATCGTGAGCTAGTCCACTTTGAGGGGATGTAAGAATCCATTATACGGTGGATGTTTTCTTCGAAGCAGCTCCATTTATCGTCGATTGAATTAAAGCCCCGTTATCCATATGAAGGGATAGATTTGTAAGTTCTTCTTTAATGCGAGTAGAGTCGGCTTTCTTTCTAATGTATATTTTGCGTTTGACATTTCTCTTTCTTCGACAAGAAGTGTTCACAGTGAATAACACAATGTCGTGATCACTTATACCTGGGACGATGCTGATATTTTCAATGATGTTAGAATTATTGGACAAAATTAGATCTAAGATGTTTTGTGTATTCCTGTCCCTTCTAGTTGGCTCTTTGACATGTTGACTCAGATCGTGATCATCAATAATTTCTAACAGTCTGTCAGAGGCAGGAGATTGACTTGAATATTCGGTATCCCAGTTAATATCAGGAGCATTGAAATCACCAGAAACAATGATGTTATTTTTATGCACGTTGTTCCCAAGTTTTAACAGTGATGCATCTAGTTCATCAAGGCTTGTGACGTTTGATGAATTTGGTCGATAGTATGATCCAAACAGCAGTGATTTTGTTTTCTTGTCTGTTAGCTGACATTGGGTCCAAATAATTTCGCAGTCGGTGTCCAGGTCCGAACGATGTGTTACTATAATGTCGTCTTTCACTGCCTGGAAAACGCCTCCGCCGTGGCAGTCATCAGGGCGATCTTTTCTGAACATTTTGTAGCCCTTTGGAAATATTTCGTTACTTTCGATGTTCGAACTTAACCAGGATTTAGTACCAAGGATGATGTCAGGTTTGTATTGGTCAACTACAGCAGCGATGTCTGCAATTTTGCGGTGTCTGACATTTGCAGAATGCAGAATGCAGAATGCAGACTGCAGAATGCAGAACGCAGAATGCAGAATGCAGAATGCAGAATGCAGAATGCAGAATGCAGACTAAGAGAATATATTGTGTTACCTTTACCGTTATTGAAAGCTAACCGTAAACAGGCTAACCGGAGTGTATAGTAGGCTAACCGGAGTGTGTAGTAGGCTAAACGGAGTGTATAGTAGGCTAACCGGAGTGTATAGTAGGCTAAACGGAGTGAACTTTTCACTCGGGTTAGCGTACTACACACTCCGGTTAGCCTAATGTGCCAGTGCCAGGAATTTGACGCAAAACTTCACCCACCAGGTGGGGCATTTGACTATCGAAGGAACAAGAGCCAGCGGTCAAATGCTAAAGCATTTTGTCATTCGTTCATAATCACTGCGACTACGAATGTTCACGATACTCGAGCTATTCCGCGATTCCACCTCGGTTTTTGTTACGTTATCCTTTTTGCCTTCAGCGAAAAGCATTTAACTGTGGATTTTTTTGTCAGAAGACAATTTTCTTCTCGGTATCAATAAGATATTTTCAGGAAACCCTTCGCAGACAACGAATTAGCAGAGCTAGAAAGAGTGATTTCAAGCTACACAGAGCGAAAGTAAACATCAATGTTTTCGTCGTTTTGTTATAGTTAATCATTTTGTCTAATCCGAAAAGTGTGGGGGATTTAACGCTCTTTGAAGCCCTAACTAGTGGGGCATTTGACCGCCTAAACCGCCAACATAGCGGGGAATTTGACCAAAATTTTTCGAAAAAGTCAAATGCCCGGGGGTTTGCCGGGGGGGGGAGCATGGGCGGTTTTGGAATTGACTGGTACATAAATAGCACTTCGGTTAGCCTGTTTACGGTTAGCTTTTAATAATGGTAAAGGTAACACAATATATTCTCTTAGTCTGCATTTGGCATTCTGCATTCTGCATTCTGCAAATGTCAGACACCGGCAATTTTGTTTTTAGCGCTCCGACAGTTCATTGTCATGCAGGTTAGTTTCTTTCTGTTGTTCTTTGGCACGTCCATTGGTCTTCTGTTATTGTTACCATACAGCAGATTTTGCTTTGAGCATCTTATGCTGATAAGATTGTGCCAATTCACTCCTCTGGGACAGCAATTTTTGGAGCCGAGGGTGACGTTGTGTGACACAGTGGATGGCCGTAATGCATGGCTGCGCTTGGCTTGCGAAGAAACAATGACCGGTATTGTTCTGTTCATAGTGGGCCCAGGATTGAGCTTAAATGTCAGATCGCCAATTAGTTCCATGTTGAAAGTGGCGGAGCTGTTTGGATAATAAGAACATGGTCTTTTGTGTCTTTTCATCCTGCGCCACTTTGATAAATTCCTGAGCAATAACGAGTCAGTGATTGTGTAGCTATTCGCCCAGCGATGTGAAATGCTCGTTGTGAATAATACATCCTTGTTAGAGTAATTTGATGTATTGTGAAGCAAAATTGCAGCAGCTATTTGGGTCGAACGGAAAGACGCCGGTGGATTGAAAAAATCCCTTCTAGGAGGCAGAGTATTCAGTCTTGAGTCGCATTTTCGAGGCCAGTTTGTAGATTCATAGCTACTGCAGTGTCTTCCGTTCAGAAATGGTTGCTTGGTCCAGCAGAGAGCGAAGCAGAGGAGAAAAAGTCCGGAGCGATCACATACACGTCTTGCCCTCATTATGTATTCATTATCATTATCAACTTAATAAATGTAGATGTAGATGTTAGTGCGCTGCTTATCAGAGACACTGCAAAATGAAATTGTTCGGCTCGAATCTTTGGCTTAACCATACCCTGAGTGCCAGAGGGTTTCCTTGCGCGGTTTTCGGTGACGGTCTGTCGATCATGTCTCTATTTGGTAGTGGGGGGGAAAACCTCTAGTACCCAGGATAGCTTAACTGTTATTATTCATCAAAATGTTAACTTGGCTCAGAGGCTATAAGGTGAATAAAGAAGAACAATCGACTTTATCCCTCGACCTCCTTTCTGTAACCCTCGAAACAAAGTTAGCATTTTGAAGTATCAAAATAAGCCTACTGAAATAACAAAATATACAAGGCAAATAAATATATAAGGCTTTCATGAGTGTTATGATAAACAAGCTTTTTACAAAGGCTAGAAATGTGATTCTTCATTCAGCATTCAGAGCAGGACGCATGCGCTATATCTCACACTGAAAACTGTAGCCCACATCAAAAGTCAATTACTCTATGAATTTTCAAAAAGTTCTTTTTTATTCTACTGTTACCAGTTTTTTTCCTCAGATCTGTCGTTTTAATTTTAGAAGATAGTAAAAAGGAAAGGGGTGGGAGCATAGATCACTTTTAACGAAAAATAAAATAGTATCCAACTCACGTTTCGCGAGAAAAAAAGAGCCAGTTTACGATTCAGGAAAAAAAAAGAGGCCTTTCACGGATCAGAGAGAAACCCTTTTCTACCCTCATTTCACTGAATGTTTACCAAACCTTAGAGAGCAAGCGAATGGCTTGCTGGGAGCACTTACCATGAAGGTCCAGAGTTTCTACAAGTGCTGAAAAATATTTGAAATCGTTAGTTAGTATGAGTGCTCAGCAAGTTGTCGGATTCCTAAGGGGAATCAGCGTAGAATTGCCATATCCCTATAACACCATCATTGTAAGTCAATTCTTGTTGACAGCATCGTTTCCTCTATTCAATATAAGGAAGTATGTGTAAGTTGTGGATAAGCTGTAAGAAATGTATTTCCAGGCTAATTGTGTGGCATGGGATGATCAGTAAGACGCACTATTTCATCTTTTTTGTAATGTTCAATCTGTATGTTTAAAAGCCAGGGCTATAACTGGAATTGAAATTTCAGTATGTGGTAAAAAGGTCCAGAATCGTATCAAAGAAAGAGGTAAATTCATAAAAAAAAAACACTTACATGTCATTTTGGGCAATTCCATTCGCAATAAAAGATTTCTCTGCCATGAAAACTTTAGTTATGGCGATGGAGAAAGCCAAAATTCCTGCTATGAACTGTAAGATTATAGTGCTTATGTCTTTAAGAATGTTAAATAGGGCAATCTGGATGACGCCAAGGTGTCTTGACTGTTCTGTCACGTGACCAAAAACCCTCATTGTTAGGCACAAGGTGTTGAAGCTGTAGAAGTAGCCAGCAATGGCGAGAGCTCGGTTGTTCATCTCTGATCTAGAGGTTACCATCGTGGTTACCTTCAGTGTTATAATTATCAAATAGACCAGTAGACTGATGAAGTCTAGCGAGTTCCAGGGGTCGCTAAAAACAGAGCATTCATCATAATCAATCAATTAATCGATCAATCATTTAATCCAGCCTTATTCATCAACATATCAATAGGTCAAGCAATCCGTCAATTGATCAATCAATCAATCAATCGATCAATTAATAAGTACACCAAAAAATATGGACAACCATCCACACTACCAAGTAAAAACACCATAGTCAGATGAATTTTAGACTTTTTGTGTTTTCTGCTTTCATGATTGCCCGGTTTGTCTGCTCAGGCATTCAGGGGCTTATGCACCTGTCTTGCTGTTCATTCTTCCGTTCATTCGATTTGCCGTTGGTGCAGATTGCGTTTTTTTACACAAACATAACTATCATGATTTTCTTTTACCACTGAAACCCTGGCTCTGGTCAGACAGTTCTGTGGATGGCGTTCTGCGCTTACAACCTTCGTCTGTTCGTTCTCTTTGTTCAGAGCTCTCATGTGCTTACTGGAAACATGTTGGGCTGCTCACTCGGCCGTTCATTCGGATCGTTGTTGCTGCAGTTTTCATCCGTTACTTACGTAAACACTAAAAGCCGAAATATTAAAACCCAGAAAGTGCCCAGACTTATTGGTTTTAATATAAAAATGGTTTCCCATAGCGTTGGAACTAATTCTTCGCTTGACAATTAAAAAAAAGACATTCCCTGTAAGCTGCGCCCACTGCACCCATGGATGACGACTGCAAGTAGCGCGCGCGTGCAGCTGAAAACCCTGTCGAGCCTTCTTAATCAATCACAATCAGACAAGCGCTAAATTCAGAAAGGTCGATGTAGTTTTTCAAGCTTACTGAAACATTTCATGATATGGGCTCTGAGAAGCATAGTTGTCATATATACCTAATTGAAGAAACGTTGATCCGTGAAAAGCACAAACATGAGTAACAGTGTTTGTGTTTTTTTTTTTTTTTTTTTTTTTTTTTTTTTTTTTTTATTTTTTTTTTTTTTTTTTTTTTTAAATTTTTTTTTTTTTTTTTTTATTTGGTCTTTTTTTTTTTTTTTTCTCGCTTTTTTGTATACTTAACCAGGCATGTTTGGCAGTAAGGGTTTAGATTACCATAGGAAGAGCATATGTTTTTAATCTTGTCTTATACCCCCCCCCCCATGATTTATCCCAACAATTCCAGAACGATTAATTATGACGTTAAGGGTCAAGTCCAGCAATGACTTCAGAGTATAAATGGAAGTATTACAATAAAGCCTTTCTGTAAAAAACCTACATACCTGAGATATTCTGAAAGCGTTTTCAGACGAATCCACTTCGTTTGAAATCCAACGTTTCCTTTTTTTCTCCGTTGCTTTAGGCGTTTCATGATGTCCAAAATTTGTTTACGCTCTACCAGATAGCGGCCCGCGAAGAAAACGAGTATCACCCACTCTAATCTGCTGAACGCTATGGTTGATGGCGATAAGCACAACACATAGTGTAGAACAGCAAGCACAATGTAGCTCAGCGTGTCGCGAACAAACTTGGCATAAGGAGTCGAGTACATTCGGCACACATTTTCCACTGAATATAAATAAAAAAAAGTCAATGTCGGCTAGCGCTGCTAATCAGGATAATTCCCGAGGCTGAAAGATTGTGAAAAAACGAGCAGTTCGCCGAGAAGCGAAGAACCGAGGGCAACTGTGAAAGTTTGAAGACACTATTTCAGCCAAGGGCATTATCCTCCAATATACCAGTAAGCCAGAAAGGGATTTGATTTATTTTATAACCCTCCGATTAATTTTTACAACGCGCTTTATCGCCAGTAAACTAATTTTGAAAAACCTATGTAATAATCCAGGAGCAACTGTGGTTAAAACAAATGTATGTTGATTGATTTACCTGATAAGGTGACTTCATTCGTTTGTTTTGTGCTTGCCTACAAAATCGGGCGACGGATATAAAATCGGACGGAGTATATCGCTGATACCCGTCGTCCGATTTTGTACCACGTGATGCGTTTTGTCCAATGAACGCGCGCAAAAATTAATGAGTGGGATATAACAAAGGATATTCGGAGTTTGAGTAGCCCATCTGCGCGCGCTAAAAACGCTATCCACCGTTTGAGTACAGTCGAAGCTCTCTTAACGGACACCTCGTAAGCGGACAGCTCACTTACGGCCGCCTTGTTTGAAACCCCGTTTTTAACTCCCATACAAACTCGTATTTTTACATTCTCGTAAACGGACATTCCCGTAAGCGGCCGCGGACACTCAGGATTCGACTTGGACTTTTTCTTTGTTTTTAAGCTCCCGTTAGCGGACACCCCATTGAAAATGCTGTTACCAACCCTATATCTTGTTTTTAACAGTCAACTTCACATCGCCGTTCGTCAGAACAGTATACAGTACCACATTTAGTGTTGTTTTGTCGTCATCCACGTCCGTCAGGTTATTGTTAGCTGGGCAGCTCCCGTAAGCGGCCATATATCCCTACACTCAAGTGGCCGCTTACGAGAACCATTCTCGTAAGCGGCCAGCTCCAGTTACGGACACTTTTCGCGTCCCGAGGGTGTCCGCTTACGAGAGCTTCGACTGTATATACAAAGTTTGTCTAACCGTAGATTCCAGAGCAACCTTAAATTTATGAAAAAATACGTAGCTCGAAATGCTGCCTACAGATCTTTTTAAATTTTTTAAAAATGTTTCTTTTGCCAATTCCACAAAAATATATCAAAAACAAGAACTTTCACCAATTAGTTTTTAAGTTATTAGCCTCAAAAGATCAAAAATAGGATATATCTTTTATCTCTCTTGCGGTTGCCATGACAACGAATTTTGACATCACAACGACCTCAATTTGTTTATTGGTGAAACTTTTACAAATTTGCACCAAAAGATTTTCCATGGCATCATTGGTCTAGCGGCGATGGAACACCAAAGATGGGCATGTTTTAAACATTACAAGCCACGTTCATTCCTGGAACTAGTATATCCGCTGGCTGTACGATACCTGTCACATTAGACTTCTCTTTCTCGTTTGCTTCTTCATTCCCCTCGCCTCGCTTGCTTCTGCGCTCTTTTCCTCGTTTGCTTAATTTCTCCAGCAGTGAAAACACCATGAACAGGATTGGAAGAAACAGCAAGTCAAAGAAGCAGAAGAAGCGGAAGAGCAGAAGCTGCCACCGATTCCATCCGGTCTTCTCAGCATCACGACCATGAAATTTGCGATTCAACTCATCCTCAACTGCCGGGTGGGTGAAGAACTAAAGAAAAGAAAGAAGGAAAACATAACTGCATTGGGTATTTGTCAAGCGTCAATGGTTAGCAAATGTCCGAATTTACAAGGAAAATGCGCAGAAGTGTAATCTCCGATAAGCTTAGTAACTCCACGCCACGCTGATTATGAGAAACTACAGTCAAGCTCCATCTGAACTGACTTAGTTAAGCTTTTTTCGGGGTGTAATAACTTAATTATCAACTGGCGTTCTCTTTTGGAGAATTGTGGTTCTATCAGTTTTATCATTGCATTCAGAACGGAATTTGTTCTCCATATATAGTTGAGCTTTCTCTCTCGCGAATCAACAAACATGGTGGGTGCGAGTTTGTAAGTTGAATACGACGTGTAAGGTTTTGTTCTCAGTTTTAGATAAGCAAACATGCTATAAACTAGCTGTGTGCTCGCTAAGACACCAACGGCAAATACGTAGGATATTTAAGATGGATAGGAGATTCATTAAATATTCATGCGGGTGCAAACCAATCCCAGTACCATAATTAGAACACATGTACACAACTGTAAACCCCAATACAAATCAAACAATAGAATTAAATTTTGATACAAACTCCTGCTCAGCTAATAAGCATTCATTAACTTTTAATACAGATCTGTACTGATTCGCATAACAATACTTTGCATTCAATTTATTGTTTTCATTTCACAAGTAGCATAAAATATGAGCGGGAGATCTGTATGGGCAGTTAAATAGTCCGGGTGCCCGTGAACTATTATGGGCGTTCCGTTTACTTGGAAAGCTGGCAAATTTTAACTGCACTAGAATTATTCCTTGGACCTTGGTAGTCAATGCTAGGGTGGCAGTGGAAACTATGGCGTGGGCTGTTTGTAGTGGGAGGGTTCGCAAGTCACTCCATTTAGGTGCAACAATTTGCAACGTTAATGTGCGTTTCAAGGGTAACACTATAGCATCAGCTGTATTGGAGGTAAGCTAAGAATAAAAAAATCTTGCAAATTAATGTGTTGAATGGAATTTGTTTTAATTAAGGCTTTATCTAAGTGGTGTGATAGGTATAAAATTTCAAATTGCATATGAAAAATAATTAAAGTTAATTAAAGAAGGCCTCCCCCCCTCAACTTTTTCTCGCCCTAAAATTCCACTTCATAACACAGCTAAGAATGTTGTTGTTCTTTTGTAGTGTAGTTGAGTGAAGTTTTTTCCAAACATCGTCAGATTAACTTAGTTTTGAAACTGATATCTTCTCTTTACTCTTTGATGTAAGGGCATCCCCTTGGTAACCATGGTTACCATTTCAGGAAACATTCTGTTTCCGTAATGACATGCAGACATTGTGTAACTTACTTTGTATTAAATTGTTTTCGAGTTCACACCGATTGGAAAACATTATTAAATTGAACATTAAAAAATATTAGATGACTTTCATTCGACTTTTGTTCACCTGACAATCTGCTTATGTCACAAAATTTAGTTCCCATAATACCTTACGGTTACATGTTTTCCCAGAATACATTTAGTACTTGTAGATTGTTTGATTGTGGGAAAGATGGAGTTTCCAGTTCCTACAAGGTAAGTTCGTAAAACTAAAGATAGATAACTGTGGTTTATAGCTAACCGGTAAATTTGCCCCAAGTCGTTTAAATGGTGCAATGCATTCAAAACTGAGTTACAAAGGTGCAAAATTGAAGTAAGTTGAAGTTGAAACGATGTAACGAAGACACCTCTGCCGCGCGAAGAACACCGCGATACTTAATTAATCAATTCTGTTAACGGTATACCATGACACCACGCAATAAGTACATTCAAGAGCACATAATATAGAATGCAATACAAATAGCGTAATGTGGAGGAAAGAATTGCAATGAAAGACGATTTCTTAAACCGGCGGCAAACTACCGCTTGAAGAATAACGTTAACTGTAACGCTAATACACACTTTTAGACAATCCGAAATTTTCAAAAAAGCGTCTGCAGTGAAGCAGTAAAAAAGAAACAATCATTTGCTTTTCAAAAAGGGCTTACAAATTATTCTTTGTCGAGTTATAAAAGAACTAAATACTAATCTGAAATAAATGAACGGCCGTAAATAAGTTTTTGTCGATTTCACTTGCGAAAAAAATGTAAAGTGCTACCCAAAGCACTCATGAATGAAAGGCGGGAAAAGACTTTTGATCTTTAAATGGCGAGCTTTTCAAATTGAAACTCGCTAACACAAGAAGACAATTTATCAATTGAAAAGGGGTTTTAACAAATTAGAAATAAATGAACGGCCTTAAAAAAGCTCGACATTTTCACTTGCAAGAAAATTAAAAGAGATCAGTACAAATAAGTCTTGGTGTTACAAACTGCTTCCCAGAAAATCGTGAGCTTTTTTGAACAATTTGTCAAGTAAAAGAAGCCTTTACAGATAGAAATTAGTGAACGGCCATAGACAAAATAACTTGACAATTTCACTAGCAACAAAAGAAAAAAACAGTTATAAACAGATAAGACACGGTGTTATAAACTTAAAACCAAAATATCCTGAATGATACAAGACCCTTTTATCGCGTGTAGAATCCCCCTTGAAAAAAGAAAAACTCTTGCCCGGCTTAATCACAATTGGATTTTAATTCCCCGTGCCCCCAAAATCATTGTATTCAAGAGAAGCGTTGAAAAGTTGGACCTGAACAATTATCTGTTTCCTGTAGCAAATAAGAGATGGCATCCAATCAGCAGGGTAGTCCAGGAATCAGGCTAAGCTCCAAGAGACCAAGACTAAGTACCAACTATGACAAATGCATCAAATGTCAAACAGTCAAGAAACACGAAAAACTTCAAAATGGGATGAAGTCGTCTGTAAACAAATTCATTGAATGTGCTAAACTGAGGAATGATGAAATTTTTAGACGCATTTCTCCCGACCTTAAAAACAGCACATTCGTAGTTCGTAAAGTAAAGTGGCATAAATCTTGTTACAGCACCTACACCAGTAATGAGAATGTTAAACACCAGCGGGCCAGCACACAACATAGTGCCTTGTTATCAGAGCCATCGACATCTGTTCAGCTCCGAAGTTCAGCAACGGCTATCAATTGGGACCTGTGTTTGGTATGCCAACAGGTCAAATGCAAAGGGGAAAGAGAACTAGCGCAGGTTACAATTTCGCAAGTTTATGAAAAATTAATGCATGCTGCCGAGTGCCGCAATGACGAAAAAATGCAGACGAGAATTCGTGGCGAAGATCTAATTGCTTCCAACGCAAAATACCACAGAGGCTGTTATAAGAGATATACAGCTGCCACATCATCGTCTAGATCTTCTCAAGGCGACATCAGCATACAGGAGAATTACGACAGCGCGTTTTTGAAGCTGGTCGACGATATTGGACATAAGCTGATTGAAGAGGGAAGAGCATACGACATGGCGACGTTATTGAATATGTACAAACGCCACCTTACTGATGCTGGAATGGAGAAAGCTGTCGCTGAGATGTATAAAGTTCAAAACTTAAAGAGGCGATTGGTCCATCAATATGGCGAGAAAATAACATTCCATCCACAGTATGAGCGAAATAAATCTGAACTTGTTTGCAGTTCTTCCCTGAATCTTGGAGAAATAATTAATCTTGTTGCAGAGCTGAACGAAATTACAAAAGATTCAAGAAAATCTCCAGAAGTGACCGACACTTGTTCCCAGGTACTGTATCATGCAGCCATTATCCTTCGAAGTGAAACAAAAGATGCCAGTGGAATCGAGACACAACCACTGAACGTATCCGACTTAAGTTTAGAAAAGGCGAAAGAATGTGTACCAGCCAGACTACAGCAATTTTTGAGATGGCTTTTGCAATCTCAGAGAGCATTTGAAGGAGAAGGAGTGCCTATCGAGGAACAGCCAGATTTAGATGAATGTACTCTAAAGGAGACTGAGACAAGAAGCATTTTAGCCATTGGACAAGATATCGTAACGTGCAATTCAGGAGGTAAGAAGAAAATGCCCAAAAACGTAGGCCTTGGGCTAGCTGTAAAAACCCTGGTACGAGGAAAAGAGATTATTACCATGTTAAACCATCATGGCCACAGTATCAACTACTGGGAATGCGAACAGATCGAAACAACATGGGCGGAAATTAGTTTAAGTCAGTTTGAAGACGGAGGGGGCTATTATCAAGCAATTCTGCCTTCCAACATTGACAGTGGTTCTTTAGTTCAATGCGCTGCAGACAATGCAGATTACATGCAGGATACGGTTGATGGAAAAGAAAGTGTGCATGTGATGAGCATGGCATTTTACCAAAAGGGATTCCCAATCGATCCGAAGGACTTGATACCTCGTGTTGAGAAAATTAGCAAGGTCAGGCGACGAGCGTTGAAATGTGCCGAAACAAAATTGTACGAGCTTGAGTTCACCAGTAAGACACCAGTACCAACCTTTGTTAAACAAGTCAAGGAAGATTTCTTTGCACAGTGTGAAGTTGAGAGAGAGAAGCTTCAAGGCTTAAACAGAGCCTGGGTGTTTACCAGAAACACTCCAACAAAGCTGGTAACTGTTGAAGTAAGTCCAACACAAGCAAAGCAGAACGTTCCCGGATGGAGTGGCTTTCACGCCATTATCACCGTGAACAACTCACAGCCAACCCGTATAGGTTTTCCCCCAATGATACCTGCGCCCGTTAAAGATGCAAACACAGTATACACATGCCTGAAAAGTCTTCACAAGACTTTCCGCGAGAGCCTACATCAAGAAAACGTAGTGGTCACCTTTGACGAAGGAATTTATTGTGAGGCCAAGCGCATTCAATGGGCTGTGTCACCAGAACTGGACAATGTAATTGTTCGACTGGGAGGCTTTCATCGAGCTAAGAATTTTCTCGGTGTTATTGGAAAGCGAATGTCAGAGTCAGGTGTTGAGGATCTTTGGATAGAAAGTGAAATATGCGGTAGCAGTGTTGCAGCAAAGATAATCAGCGGGACGCACTATAACAGAGCAATAAGAGCTCATAAACTAACTCTTGAAGCATTGGAGAGGTTACAGTGGGACTCGTTTTTGGAATGGCTAGAAAAAAATGGCGAAGTGAATGAGACAGCTATAAACTGCATCAAAGAAAAGAAACAGAACCTTCTCAGTCTTTTTCAAAAAGGGCAAAGCTTTTTACCGCAACAACGGAGTGAAATCCGACAGCAAGCACTTGAGCTGGGAACATTGTTACTTGAGAAGATTAATCCACTGTTCACCCAGTACAAAGAGTATGGTCGTAAGTGTTCAGCCTTGTTCGCATTCTGGAATGAATACATGGAAATGGTTTGGCTGCTGTTGGACTTCATCCATGGTGACAGAGATGCCAACTGGCTTTTGCATCTCGAAACATTCAATGCAATGCTGCCTTATGACCGAGCATTCGACCATCTAAACTACTTCCGTTGGGGAGCAGTCTACATAACCGATATGAAGTTGATGGAAGAGGTCGCCCCGTCAGTACACAAAGAATTCACGGAAATTGGGTCCCACGCTGTTTCCACAGCATCTTCAGAGTCATCTTTCAATTCGGTCGCACCAGACATGGCTCTAGAGCAAACAGTCAACCGAGATTCGAAAACAAAAGGAGGAATCGTCGGGGTCACAGGCATGGAGGAAACACGAGACAGATGGGCACTCACAGCTCATATGATGGCAGCTGCAACAACGTCTTTCAAAGCCATGAGTGGTATGTTACCAACCTCAAACTGTCACAAAGAACTTGGATCACAAAGAATGGAAAGAGATGAAAACGACGTGCAAAATATCATTCAGTGCATTGAAACAAAATTGGTTAATCCATTTGATATCAGTCAGTATGAGGGAGAACAGATGCCACTAGTAAATATCGCTACTGGGATAGTTGCTCCATCTGAAGTTGCCGAATCTTTACTCACAGCTAAAAAGCAAGGCGAGAAGGCAATGGCAGAGTTTGTTCAAGACAGGCTGATATCCGACAAGGAAAATTTTTGGGATCCTTTGAAAAAGATGAACATTAAAACTTTTCAAACGCTGAACAAGCCCATTAAAACAAGCAAAGACAAACAGGTTCTGAAGGCAATTAACCTTGACAGGCAGGTGTATAGTACACTTCTTGTTGTATCCAAAGACCGTGACATTGATCTGCGAGAAGTGCAATCGTATGAACTTGCATCTGTCCCTCTTTCGTTAGCCAACATGGATGGGTCACTGAGGAAACCAACTAAGAGTACTTTACTAAAGGAACTAGACATGGACAGTCTTGCCCAGGGCACACTCCCTGCTGGTAATCTGCATCAAACAGCGTACATAGTTGACCTTTTGGCAGTAATTCAGATGTTGTCAAAAGGAAAGATGAAAACGTTCGGAGAGCTATCTGACACAATTGCAGCAACTATTATTGCTAAATTCCAGTTCGCTAGCCATGTTCATGTTGTTCCAGACCGATATGACGTGAAAGACTCGATAAAGTCTGGGGAAAGATCCAGACGATCTCAGTTTGGAGTCACAGAAATAAAGATTCAGAGCAGACAAACGAAGTTACCTGCCAGTCTGAAACGATACTTGTCCAGTGGAAAAAACAAGTCTGATTTGCTCACATTTCTCCATTCTGATTGGTGTAAGAATCTCTCATCACAGCTCAGTGATAGGCAAACGCTGATTCTAGCATCACAAGATGGGTCAGCAGTAAAGATCACGAACACGCTGCACGGGGAGGATATAATTCCCCTCCATTCCGACCACGAAGAAGCAGACAGTAGAATGTTTGTGCATTGCGAATATATCGCAAACCAACCACTAGACGTCAGAAATTCTTTCAAGAGGATTGTCATCTTCTCCCCAGACACAGACGTAGCGGTTTTATGCTGGTATCACTTCAGCCAACTGTCTATTCAAGAGCTTTGGTTCCACACCGGTACTGGAAGAAACAGAAGATTCGTTCCTGTTCATGACGCTGTTGAAAAAGTAGGTCCAGATGTGTGCAATCTTTTACCTGCCATGCATGCTTTAACAGGATGCGATTCAACTAGTAACCTCCACGGCATAGGCAAAAAAGGAGCGTTCACATCACTGAAGAAATGTAAAGATGACTTTGATGGACTAAAGAACCTTGGTAGAGACTGTGCAGCTATTAGCGATGAGACTGTGACTGTTTGTTTCAAATTCATCGGACTTCTTTACGGAGAAGCCACTTCAAACTTGAATCATCTTCGGTATAAGCTTTTTACCAAGAAACACCTGGACAGCAGCAAACTTCCGCCTACTGAAGATAGTGCATTGTACCATGTCAAACGAGCAAACTATCAGTGCTTCATTTGGAAACATGCCCGGGAGAGAAGTCTTTCACTAACATCACCAGATGGGAATGGATGGGTCAAGGATGAGAATGGTGATCTAATTCCCAAATTGATGGAGAAGGAGCCAGCGCCGGAAAGCCTTTTGGAACTCATTGTATGCCGGTGCAAGAAAGGATGCACTGCGAGATGTTCCTGCCGGAAAATTGGGCTCTCCTGTACGGCGGCTTGCACTTGTGAAAAAGAATGCAGCAACGTCCGTCAAGATGAAGAAGAGGAGGATCTTTAACCCTAATTAGCCAGGGGGAGACGGAGGGAGGGGTTTAAAATTGCTGAGCAACGTTTTTGTGGCAGCGTCAATCATTTGGTCAAGTAAGTTGACTTTTGTATAGTAACCATGTTTTAAATGGGTATTTTGTTGAAATTCAACTTTCAGTGTTTTGAATCTATATTTATTTTTCCGTTTTCAATTAATTTAAAAGCAATTCGCACAGTTTTGACATTTTTGAAGGATCCAATTTGTCGACCATTTTGAATTGTGACGTCGCTAATGCGTAAAATGACGTCATGAATGACACGTGACGTTCACTTAAGTAAACATTTGGAACTTTGAATACTATTGAGCGAATGCTTTTGAGGATATATGACCATGTGGACGTGGGATGGAATATTGGGGGTTCGGGGGGACAGCACAAAGAGAGAACGTTAGAGCCCCCGTAAAAATTACACTCGGGCTTAAGAGTGTGAAAGACAAGACGAATGAAGTGATTACCATGCAAGAAGAGTAATATTTTCTTAATGCCTTAGATTTAAGCTCAATATATAGCTTACGTGCTTGTCTTAAGTTAAAAGTGTTATTTTCCAATTTTTCAGTTTACTTCAATTCCCATTATTTTACTTTTAAATTATCTTATTTTAGATGTAAAATGTCTTGTTTTTGAAGAGAAAATTGTCGTATTTACCTCAATAGTTATTAACTGATAAATGAAAGACATTTTGTACAAAAATAGAAACAAACGTAAAATGCTAAGACGTTTGTGATTGCGGGTATGCATAAAACCGGGGCAGCCATATTGAATTTCTCAGTTATTAAAAAGTTTGTGACGTCACATGCTGATCACGTGACGTATTATAACAAATTCAAGTTATACAATGCATCAACTACGTCTTGTGAAAATTTCATGTTATGGGACAAAAAAGGTTAATAGTTAAAGCTCATAAACTATTTCTCATCTTATCCCAGATTGTTGTGAAAATTTAGTTTAACAGAATTGAGTAACTCAAGGGGGTGTACTTTAAAGTGCTGTCAATTGCAATGGCCCATCTAGCCCGCTCCACTGCCACCCCAGCTTTATTCTCCAAGGCCTAAGGAACATTGCTGGGTAACTCAAAGTTTGCCAGCTCGTCGAGTAAACGGAACCATTTTTTAACCCCCTTTCCCAGCACGGGCACCCGGACTAAAAACGCTATCCATCTTAAAGACACAAAACGGTGTTCCATATGTCTTCCCCCTATTTTCAAGTTTTCATTACTGCCAAGTAAGTGCCTAGCTGTGACATCACATTTCATATGTTAACAAATGGCCTTCCGAGGTCGTTCGCTTACAATGGAAACAATAACGTGATTGCGCTTCAGTGATTGCTTCGAAGCCTTAGCGTAGCAGCACACTATTTGTGACTGTCCGCGTGGGGCCTGGGCGCTTTATATATGCGACACACTCGATTTTCGACTTTTTCGCTGGCGATGATTTTGAGTACATGCAGTACGTATGATCAGCGGCATGTATAATGTGGAAGCTCTGTTTGTCGTTTGCGATGTCCATTTCACTAAAAGTGCAAGAAGTTAAATTTTAAAATGTGGCCGCTTGCGCTTCTGTTCAGTACTTTGAAAATGCTTTCCAAGAAATCTCTCTTGAGCATGATGGTCAAGTAAAAGTGCCGATGAAAAGGTCTTTTCATCCCTTATGCGCCAGCTCTGATGAATAACGAAATTACGATCGAGGCCTTCTAACAATTCGCTTTCATGATTATTCATTACCAATAATTTTTAAGTAGAAATTTTACTTTCTGAGCCTTTAGCGGGAAATATGTACAGCAAAAACACTACAATGATTATTTGCGGAGGCTCCACGAAAACGTTTCTATAATGAACACTCGCTGAAATGGAACGAGCTTTTGATGTCATCAATTGGTGTTTCTGATGGCTTTGCAATCGAATTTGCACGTGCTTTCCTCAATTTCACTAATTATTATATAAACTAAGCGAATTGCCAGCATTTAACTTACAGAGAAAAATCATCAATTAAACAGAACTTAGAATTTCAGCCAAACTTTGCCTACTATTTGATTACCGTAAGGGGACTTAAATTTTGAAATAAAAAAAATTGGGGTCCCCATATTCGTGTAGGAGCAAGAAGACCTTGTATTTACCGCATAATTCCTTAAAATTCCCTTGCGAGTTCCGGCAAATTACACATTTCCAGTGATAATTTATCTTTCAAACATAAGAATTGATCTGTTTTCGTTACACAGAACTTGATCGCTTCACCCAAAATCTGAGGAAAAAAATGACAGGTCACCACACTCGTTTACGAGAAAGAGACGATTAATTTTTCTCGCGGACTAAGCTGAATAGAAAAACGCCGCCATTTTGTTTATGTGTGCGCGCTAATTACGCGTAAAAATCTGCGCAGTAAGGATGCGCAATGCAATACAGGGCAATAACCTAAAAATGTATAGTGTTTACTTTTAAAATCACTGAAGCGCAATCACGCTATAGTTTCCATTGTGAGCGAACGACCTCGGAAGGCCATTTATTTAAACATGAAAAGAATCGACCAGACACTTAATTGATATGCAGGAAGACACTTTTTCTTTGATTTAATAATAGGAGGTGATGTCATAGCTAGGCGCTTACTTGGCAGTAGTGAAAATTTGAAAATAGAGGGAAGACATATGGAAGGCCGTTTTATTGACATATTAAAAGAAGCGACTAGACAGTTATTACTATGCAGTGGGAATCCCTTCATTAGTATGGAGGAACACACTTATTAGTAGAGAAGAAGGAAGACAAACGGAAGACAGGGAAAGACACTAGCTAGGTATTTTTTTGCTGACCTATTACTACTCCCGGTCCATCAGTCCTCATTAACGAAAGAGGTTCACAGTCAGGAGGTGTTCGCAATCGACTTTAGGTAAGTACAAATAAAAAAAGGCTGAGGCCGATCCGAAGCTTAAGCTTATATACATTAGGTGATGCATTTAAACGTGGCTCGTCATTCTCTTGCGAATTTTGAGTTCAAAACATAGTTTCCCTTATTCAGTTTGTAGCTAGAATGATGGAAATCCAGACTAATCTCCCGCCATCACCCTTTAAAGAAGAAAAAGGCACATTCCATCCGTGACTGTTTCTTATTTTAAAAAAAAAAAAACGATAACGACGACCGACTTTTCCAATCGTTTTACAGACATTTTTAGCCATTTTCAGTCCTACCGGGTCCTACAGATACGTTTTTGAGTTAACCGACAAAGCCTATCAGACATTTGTTCGTAGTCTATAAACGTACTCTTAGTCGCTATCGATGGATTTCAGCTAAAACTGATACTTACTCAGGTTAACTTTTTCACTGTAGAAAATAAACATAGCAAGTTTTAAAATTTCTGCGACAATAATTTCTGTTTTTTAACCCAAATTTCTGATCTAGCCCTTACGTTTCGACAATTGAGAAATACCTTCTTTTGTTCTAAGTCAATGGCATCTTCGATAACATAATCCAAGACGTACTCCCCAAACCGCTCACGCAAAGGTGTTTCATTTCTGAGCGGATCGAGTAAACTGTAAGTGAAGGCCTCTACAGAGTTTGCCTTCTGATTATATTTTTCTTCATCGGCTGTCTTTCTATCTGCCAAGTTACGAAGTTGGAAGCTGACCTGAAATTGAAACAGAAAACTGAAATTAGATAAAAATGAAAGCAGGACAGACATCAAACTGACACATCAGACGACAATAGGGGAATTTTTCCCAAAATTGTGAAAAATGCGTTATTTCATTACAAAAAGAAATAATCAGCTAAACAGAGTCATATTCAGCAAGGGTAAGGTAAAAGGGATATCACTTAAAATCACATATTATTTTAAACTGTTGTCTTCCGTATGATGTGGCCAGACATTTGCGCAAATATTTTTTTCTCAATAGAACATCTACTTAATTTGGGGCTAGACAATGCTAAGTGTTCTTAGCCTTTCACACCAAAGTGGCACTGCAGGACGTTCCTCCAGAATATATATATATTCACACTGTCAAATATTTAACAATTATTAGGCGAAGGCAAATAATTATTTTGGAATAATTTTCAGAGTAAATAAAGAAGTAAAACATAACAAACGTGAAGAACACAAGGGCTTGCTTGCATAAATGTAAACCAGTTTAATAAATTGATGCGAATCAAGTCAATAAAACAGAACAATGCAAAAGAAACGCTGCGAAAAAGACATTTGTCTGGTCAAGTTGTGTTTATCGTTTTAAAATGCGCACCTCCGGTCCATTGAGAAATAGATTTCGGTCACTCGATCTGACACAGCTCATTGGCCGCGTCACTACGGAGCCACTGGTTTACAATCTCTTATTATCTTGTACACGATTTCTTGATAATCTTTTTGGACCAAAAGCCTTGGTAATCATTTTCGAAAATTCCCAGTACTTGTATATCTGGATTTGGAGAAATTTCTTTCGAATGAACGAAAATTACAATCAGCAACTGTCCGCCATGTGAAATGCTATATTCACCTCCCATCGGCAGTGAATATATCGTCACAACCTTATTCACTCCCTCACAGTTTCAGTTTTACACAATTATAAAATTTAACAGCCTCTTGATGAGGACTCCTAATTTTCACTTTAACAATAAACAATCCCTTTATTTCAAGTTTTGAGGCGTGACTAACCTGATTTTGAGTAAACTTCTAAGACGTTTTAATCGTTGAAAATCATAATAAAAAATAATTTGAAATGGTAATAAAGCAAATTCGCTCTACAATATTTGACAATTAAAATTAGGATTTCAATAATCTCTTATATTCACAATTGTATAGTAAATAAACCATATTTTCGTCTTGTCGAGCTTCTCTACAAATAAATTTTTAATCAAAACATTTTCTTACCGTTGTTTCAATAATCTCTTATATAATCTCTTATATTCACAATTGTATAGTAAATAACAAACCAAAAAAAAATTTGCAATTCCCTAACCAAACAATACACTTGTGATATACAATCTTTACTGATCAAACAGAACGAGCTCAGCCTTCGACTCTCTCAGATTTCGCTTTTGGCAATAATCGTCTACAACATCAATACGCTATGCCCACAGTTCAATATAAGCACATTACAGACCTTAGTGAAGCATAAGTATATTTTCGTCTTATCGAGCTTCTCTACAAATAACATTTCAATCAAAACATTTTCTTACCGTTGTGGATCAGACTCGTACCCAGTTGCTATTTACGTGCTTTTTGGGAGAGAGAGAAGATTGGATATGAGGGTGGATTGATGCGCGCAGTTTTGACACTCGTTTCCAATCTTCTCTAACCCCCAGAAACACGTAAATAACGACTGGGTAGAATTGTATTTGTAGATATCTATACTCTAGAAGTCAGAACACTAGGACATGAAGTAGAAAGTAAACGATCTATACACAATCGAAAAATCCAACATGGTGGCCCGACCTGAGTTTGCTGCTCACTTTTTCTGATCTGGAAGCCTATCCGAAAATATATTGCGCACCCAAGGAAGTCCGAAATTTATTGTGCATGGATACCCCAGCCTGCTTTGATACCCGTTGCCCGATTTTACAGATGAGTACAAAACAAACGAACATTTTTTCAGGCCTACCTTTTCACACAAATGGCAACTTGCATTTATTTTATTCTTTTTTAAGCCGTTTTCACTGTATTTTTTACCTCGATAAAATGGGCTATAAAATTAAACAAAGGACACTTAATAAAAAAACTTCGACTGGCCTGTTGGTATATTGGAGGATAACACCCTTGGCTGAAAGTTGTCGTGTCAATGGCACAGTCAAGCCAAGCCTAAAAGCGGAGCTCCCGGTTTTTTACTTTGCCCTTTATTTGAATCTTAATAATACTGCTCCCGTAAATACTCGCATCTGATTGGTTGACAGCAGATCAATATATCCCAAATTGTATCGCTAGCTAAACAATTAAATATTATGACTGTATCGCTCAGAGAATTGCGCCAAAAAAAAAAACGGCTACAGCACTGTCATAACTCGTTTCCAGTCTTCTTCACTCGAGGCTTTGTTTCTGAGAAATCGTCAAAGATCGATCTGAAAACGATGAACGTTGACTGTCCTAATCGACAAATTTAACATGGAACAGAAATTAAGGAATGAGACGGCGTTAAGGTAACATTTTAAGTGGCCTTTTCAACGAATAGCTCACCTTCATTGAATTTCAAAGCCAAGATGAGCGAAACAACGCCGAAAGGACGCCTGGCATATTTTAACGCGTGTGAAGACGAAAAGTAGCTCAATTCAGAAGCTCGTATTTACAGTTGCATTATTATTAAAAGGAAATCGACCTTTTCACTCGGAACAATAAGGTATCCATTGTACTTGTGAACAGATTGGACTATTGCTCTTTTCCACTCGTGGCTGTGCCACTCGTAGAAATTACTAAGAAGTCCTTTTTGTTCCGGCTCGTACAATTTGTCCCTAATTGTTTCTCGAAAAGACCTTTTTCCTATACGAATTTACATTCCACTGACCATAGACAGAAAAAGAATCAGGACTTCACCCGCGATCCAAAGGAAAACCATTAGTTGGTCAGCGGTCAGCTACAAAAACACATGACATCGATGAGCTCCACACCGAGCCCACAATTTGGTCATGTGATACTGGTCAGCAGCTAGACACCTCGATTTGAATGCTGTCAGTGAACCATATCATGGATGTCCAATATTAAATATGTAAGCTGCATGACGTTAACCTTAACGTCAACCTTTTTCTCGGGTATGGTCGCCATGTTGCGCGACGTCCTTGTCGTACGTATGTATGTCGTTGTCCGTAGGCGCACGCGCCCGCGACCCATGCCGCTAGCCATGATGATCATGAAAAATCAAATGCATGGTTCTCCCATTTCTGTGCATGTGTGATTCTCCTATGGGGCTCTGCTCTGGGGCCCTAAAGGCCACTGGGGAGCTCCGCTACTCAATATAAATGTACAAATTACTGAGGTAATGCAATGATGTTTTATAGCAAAGGTTTATTAGGCGGGCCCAGGCCGCTAGCGGCTGACGCTGGCGGCGTGCTTTTGTAGTTGGGGCATTCTGGTTGGTTTACAACGGGTCATCGGCCCCTTGAAATTACCTGCATGGAGGAAGGGATATGGGACGGAAGGATTTTATTACTTGTTGTTTTTTTGAAAGAGATGTCTACGTCACTCATTCTGTTTGGCTTAATACGAGTCATCTGTCATCAGCCACTTGATATTGCTTAGATGAGGCAGGGAGGATGGGGCAGAGGGATTTTATATACATGCATAATATGCATTTTGTATGTGTTTAACTAAACATGGAATCTTCGCTTAGACCACAAAGCAAAATACAGCCGGGCAGTTAGATTGGACTAGTACAAGATATAAACGAGAGAGACAAGTTGTATTTCATGAGCTCTTGTATTATAAAGAAAACAGAAATCTCTGACATCTCTACATTCAAAGCGATGTAAACAATTCAAAGCGGCGTTTGACGGGGCTTACTGGCGGCCGAGTATCGTATATCGGATGCCACGCTTCAGTATAACACGTTTGTTGAATAACAACAAAACGAAATAACGCTACTAGGCCCGTCTATAAAGCCATAGGACTTCCTGTAGATACTTTCTTGTCTTTTGTTTGTATTTTCAACAAATGGAGAACAATAAAAGTGATTACCCACTCTGTTTGGTCCTTCACAAAGTCGGCGTTGTTATAAAATCGTTCCTTGAAAAATATAACCCAAGCCTTTTAAAATGATAGGTTCATGATAGTAGTGATTTTAAAATTTTCATTTTCTGTTCTCGTGCAGTCTTGTAAAGGGATTTCACAATTATTTTTAAAGTTTAAAAAATCAAATTCCATGCGATGATATGGAAAAAAGCTTTTATAAATGGCAACGTGTATTATTGGTCCTCTAGTTTAAGATACAACATTTTAGGCTACAAATACAAGTTGCACTAACAAGTATGGCTTATTCGTAGTTTCCGCCGACGTTTTAACACTTTTTAGCTCACTCTGCTACTTGTTATCTAACTTAACTTTGATTATACACAGATAAATAAATACCTTCATTGACATGAGCAAAGAACTGGATTCGCAGTTTGCTAACGCCCTTGGTGTAATTTCGTCAAAGGGAAATTTTTCGTTTCCTCCCTTGACATTTATCTTTTCCAGCAAATCATCTTCATTTTTCTTCTTATTCTTGTGTGTCTTTAAGATGAACGCCTTGTAGAAAAAGAAATGATCATCAAAATAAAGTCAAATCCATCAAGGTTAATTAAGCTAGAGGTGAGAAAACGTAATAATATATATGCTTACATATCATTGTCTTCTGCATGATGTGGCCAGTCAGTTGGCGCGAATTTCATCTCCTTTTTACTAGAACGCCTATTTTGAGGGCTGTGATTTGATTTTCTGTTAATGCTGTCAAAATAATACTTAATATTACAAGCCTTTCATGCCAAGGTGGTACTGCTGGAAGTCAATGCCGTCAGATATAAATAAATGCCCACATTATTTGGATAGGTGATGGCAAAATGGTTTCAGCAAACGTTCATCCATATTTTTATTTATGATTTTCTTAACAAATAGAGAATAATTTGAGTGCATACCAAAATGCCGTACACTGTAAACGTTGTTTTCGTGTTGCTAAACTTTTGATCTTTCTCAACCTCGGTGTTCTTATAAAATGCTTCCTTGGAAATTTTATTTCACTAATGCTAAATAATATACCAATGCATTTAACATTTTAGTTAATTTCTGTTCTTTTATAGTCTTACAGTTATTTTTGAAGTAAAAAAAAATATATGCGATAATATGAAAAAAAAAACTTTATAAATAGGCGGCCATTACTGGTCTTTTAGTTTTCTTATAAATATAAATGTTTTGGACTAAAAATGCATATTGCATACGTACTTACACAGATTTTATTCGTAGTTTATGCCAACTTTTCTAGCACTTTTTGACTTACATATTTTACGTGGAAAAAATGATTTTTTTTACTTTATTTTTTTTTTAAATTTTACTGTTTCATGTTACAGAGTTTCATTTCAGTGTTCATTGAATTGAGATACCCCCATTCAGACCCTCTTTCATTGGTGGCGAGCCTTAGTGACGCAGCCGCCTAAGCTCTTTTATACAATAGCGGGAAAAATACTTCTATTCTAAGTAAACTGCTGACAACAGCTTGCTGGTCTCGTAAAAAAAAGGAGAAAGGTGTGACGCAAAATGGCTTTGGGTCTTAATGGTCCCAAAGGCAAATCATTCTCAGTAATATTCGCCCGTTGAGGCGGTAAATTTTATCGTTGAGTCAAAAACTCTTCCCGTTGAAGTTAATAATTCGACTTTTGAGTCATACTGTTGTTTGTCCGTCCAGGCGAAAGAAAAGTTTGCAACCATGGATTTAAAATTAAGATCGCTCGTTAAAGCTAACCATTCAACTGTAAAGGCAAATGACTGTTTAGACTTTGAGACAAAATCTCAGTCGATCTGACCCGCTGAGAACATCCATTCGACCGTCGAGTCCAATTGTTTTTCAACCGTTGAGACGAAAGAAAACTTCTCGCGCACAACATAAGGTTTTCGTTCGCTAATTGAAGTTGAACATTTCTCAAAATGCGTTGGTTTTACGAAAGGCGGTTCTCGATTTTTGATCGAAGAACATAAGCATGATTTCTAGACTATGACTGTGACATTCACAGCATAAAATATGGAAAGCGTCGACAAGGTCTCATGAACACGAATGGAACCCGTTATCGTTACCTTTCCCTTGTTCAGTCATGGTGTTTTTCTCAAAAGCTGTTTAGGTCTAAATAAGATTGAGAAATAACATCTTTCATTTCAAAAAGTTTTACCCATCCTAATTTCCCAGCAGTCACTTTCATTTTCGCGGGCTTTTAAGGTGATGTTACACGGGACAACTTGCAACAACTATTTTTCGCTCAACATTGTTGCGCGAAAAATCGTTTACCGTGTAATATGGTACCGGGGACGATTTTTGGCGCATTATTTTACTCGGCAACACGTTGCGAGGTTTTGAAACCAAGTCAAAAACTCGCAACGCAAAATGATGAATATTCAGAAAGTTGACTCGTGTAACAGGGTCGCCGTCAATTTCTCGCCCAACACCTTCCCAGAATTCTGTTTAACATGACCTGAACACGCGCGCGAAATGTTGCGAGTTGGCGTTGCGCTGAAAATCGTCCCGTGTAACATGTATGTTGCCAAGCATTTCACTTTACATTTATCCACATTTATCATTTGGACATATTTGAGCCTGCAGTTGGCAGGACATGTGTCACGCATAAGAACCTAGTATATACACCGAATGCAAATATGGCGGACCACTCGGTCGGTGCCTGGGACGAGCTGTATGAAAGCGAGGATAGTCAGGCTTCGGTGTTTTGTTTTGACAAAAGTCTTGCTTATTCGTCGATCTGGTGTGTTTCTTTTCGTTGCGCCTACGAGTTGCTGTGTTTCTGAATGCCACGAGAAGTGATAGAAGTGTTCATCCGTTTGCCCCTAAGGGAAAAAGTGGATCAATGCAATTCGTTGAGACGAAAGAAAGGAGTTCACGGTCGCCGCGGGAACTATTGAGGTTTGTTCGCTACATTTCAGGTTAGAAGATCGTTTAAATGACGAGCTTATGTGGTGGCGGTGTTCCAGCACGAGTTGCATGGCCAGTACCTTTCCCAAAGTAAAGAAAAGCTCCACTTCCAAGACATCCTCTGTCTAAAAAGAAGTTGTTCGTGTCCGGCTTTGTCCGCATCCGATCCACTCGCACGGAATCGCACGAAACATATCCTAACCAAGTGAATGAAATTCAACTGCCCCCATAGTTTAAGCTAGTGAAAGCATTGAGCCAAATAAGAATGACTTGGAGCTAAATGTGATCGCTTACACATTTTCTAAGATCTTCTAACCTGAAATGTAATGAACAAACTTTATAAAAAGCCGAGTTCCTTCGGCGATGGCGAACTCCTTTCCTTCGTCTGATTTCCCCTAAGATGTGAAAGAGAAAACTGGCAAAAAACCTTTCTCTGCTGTGGAAGATTCAAATATTCCCTTCAGGTAGCATTAACGAACCCAAAAACTCGTAGGAAGGTGAAACTTAACAGGCCAGATCGACACGAAGCAAGGCTTTTTTGGGAAAGCATTGTCAAAACAAAACATCGAGGCCTGACTAGCCTCGCTTTCATTCGACTCGTCCCAGGCAACGACTGAGTGGTCCGCCATATTTACATTCGGTGTATGGCCTCGCTCACCACGAGTCTCCCATAGCTCAGTGGTTAGAGCGTCCAACCGGTATTTCTGGAAGGTCATGGGTTCGACGCCCGTAGGGGGAACTCGGAAAATCTTTTTTCCGAGTATTCAACTTGAGAACGCTTCTTCATTTACTTTCACATCATTGTTTATGTATAACGTAATTGCAAATCACTTAATTACGTCCATTTTACCAGAGGTTGATTTAAAACTCAATCATGCGGGGTAACCGATCTCTGTAGAAGGTCACCGAAGACTCCGACTATTTTCCGAAAATTATCGACTAATTATTTTGTTCAAAGGTCATGCCATGTGATAGATTTGTCTAAATAATGTCGTAGAAAAAAAAACCTTATCTCAAACTCAAACCATCCAGCTACTTTATAGAAAGCTGTGACGATATAAAAGTATCTGAATCTGTGTTTCTATATCAAAGCCAAACTCGTTTCTAGAGATACGGAGCAAAATACTGAATGACTTCGTTTTTCTTTTTTTAGTTTCTCGGACACAGATAATGAGTTGCCGCCTGCCTTTTCTTCACCCATAACAGAAAAAAGGGACCATCAGTCAGTGAAAGGTACTTTGAAATAAATTATCACATTTCCATCTTTTTTAATAATTTTAAGGGCCAGCCTCTTGCCCATTTAAGCCTCGTTGTCGCACCAAAAGAGTAATCAGCTTTAATGCTAATGATAAAGACGATGTCGATGAAGATGACGGTAAAGATTGTGATGATTGTGATGATGGCGTTGCCAGTAACAACGACACCTTCCAGTTATCAGTGAAGAGAAGGGAGACCATCAGCAGCAGGAAGCAGTAGAGTTTCATAATGGGGATTGTCGAGTTCCGATATTTGCTCGTGGGAAGACCGTCATGAGCCCTGTATAAACAATTAAAGCCCTACTATAGATCCTGATCCAGATCTTAACTACAATTTTTATCTTTCGCCTACTTTTATTATAAGATGTTATATTCTATTGTCTTTTGTTTATTTATTCATTTATTTATCTATTTTTCTATGTAGTACGGTTTTTTCTTAGAATTTAAGTGTAAATATTTTAACTTTATGTAGCTTAGATATATTTTAATGTAAATAGTGTCCCCAATTAGTTTTTTTTTAAAGGTAAATACCTCACTGAAAGTATAATAAAGTATTTCATTCATTCATTCAGAATACATTTGTACACAAGTTCCATTGAGAGCCCCCAAAAATGCCACATTTATCATTCATCTGGGTAGCCTCGATAGTGTGGGAGATGTCAAGTGTGACGATGTGGGCAGCTGGCGAAATAGCAGCAATGTGAAATTTCCCAGGCCCTTTCAAGTGATGTTGTTACGCCAGAAACATCATTGAGAGTACTTTCAGGTGGAGAAACCATTGACGAAGAGGAACGAAAGGTTATTCTTAAGCGGGAGTACTACTGTACCGCATAAACCATGATTTATACAAGGACTCCCGGAAACGGATCGGCACTTTCACTGGTGAGTAATTGCTTCGGATGACTTTTTATATCACCTTTATTGATTTCGAGTGGGGACATCATAGTTTAAGTAGTCAGTAAAATTTTCTCGAGTCGATGTTTTCCAGTACAACCGTCGAATTGCTCCGAAGCTCCAAAAGAATGCGAATAGAATAGAATGTAGAATAGAAAATTTATTAACGTGTCAAAATAACCACTTAGCTCGAGAAAACCCATACTAATTTGGGGTCACTAAATGAATAGATTCTAAACGACAATTAAAAAATATTTCAAACTACGTAAAATATCAAATAACAATATAAAAAATTATAATCCTAATCCCAAAAAAATTTAAGTCAAAGAAAAAGGGTAAGTAAGAACCTGTGAGAGCACAATGGAAGAACTGAAGACTTTGGGTGGTCAACACGGAACCAGCGATGCATTTCACACACTGATCAAGGAGAATGGAAAAGTAAGAGGGCTCGGTAAACTCCCCAAAAGTACAAAGCACGATTCATTCCTCTTTGTCTACATCGCAGCAAGGAAGCTCGTCTATAGGAAAGATGCCTGGTATGATTTGCTTCTAGAATGTAAAACACAAAGCCGTTTCCAGGATACCGAGTTTCTTAGGCAAGTGAATGCGCACCAGAGCCAGCTAGTTTTCTGGGTAACAACCTTCAAATTAATGACATTGCTCGTTTCAAGATTCACAACCACCCCATCTGAAGGGAATAATAAAGTGGTTCAAGATTTCAATGACGAAGACACGCAGAAGGCACTCGTCTTCGTTCAATCACTACAGAACGTCAGGAAATATACCTTGAAATGGCAGTCATCGACCAAGGGCCCTACCGTGTGCGAGAGGCCTTTAATCACATCGTCACCTCCCCCGATGACTGGGTCAAAATGACATCGAATCAGTGAAAAATGGCTTTGCAGAAAGTGCACGAGATGAAGTTTTCAGAAGCACGCGACAACAGTCTGACATGCAAACCGTAGGTTGCAAGGAGCGCAAGAAACCCAATTCTAGACCGTCTACTACAGGAGGGAATTGATTGGATTCCCCTTTCCACCATAACAGGAATGACCCAGAAATCGGAAAATATTTTCCAGGACCCAGAACAAAATAACCCAACTCTAAACTCGGAAGGATCAATTCTCATTCCATGCATGTCGGACGCCCAAAACCAACACATCGTTAACGGGTACAGTACAAGCCGAATAGTTTGAAATTGCGCAAACAACTAAAGTCTGTCGATTTGCTCACACACCATTGTCTATGCGGAGCACCAAAAGGTACAGGCAAAAGTCTTCCATAGTTGGCTTAAAAAGCTCAGTCGTACTCAAGGTAGCAGTGCTATCAATTTTTCAAACCTCGTTTTAGCGGAAATGCCACGTGGAACGGGACGAAAGGGCGAGAGACCGCCCCGAAGCGAGGTAACAACAAATCAGACAACCACTGGAGTGACGGCCTCAATCTCCACATTACATCAAGAGACACAGCAAACGTTGCAACAGCATCAGACCCACGTACGCCAGCAACCACACGAAGTGCGGCCAAAGCAGGGGTCACAGCACTCACAGGTCAATCAGCAAACATGTTTGTTATATCCACAGCCGAGATTCAGGGCTTCCAACAACAACATGTTTTATGGCCACAGCGACAAGCAGCAGGTCCGCACCATCTGGCAGTAGACGCACACCAGCATGCACGAAGTCCACAGCAGATAGCAGCAAGGCCACAGCAGCAGATTTCGGGGCCCCAACAACAGATAGCAGGGGCACAGCAGCTGTCAGTAGGTCCCCACCTACAGGCAGCAGGTCTACACCAGCAGGCAACACGTCTCTGACACCTGTCAGTAGGTCCACAACAGCAGGCAATATTTTGGCAGCTGGCAGCTAGACCCTGATCGATTGTGCTAGCAAAATTTTTGGCATAATTTGGACAAACGCGCATATTTTTTTTTTCGTTTTTATAAAAGTAGCACTGCTAGCATAATCGGCTTGTTTTCTTTTCGTATTTTTGAAGGGAACATAACCAGGGTCATGACTTGCTTGGTCTCTGAGATTAACAATTTTTAATTTCTCTCTATGGTTCAGTCTAGCTATTTTCATTCGTCTGGGGGAGGGGGAGAGGATGACTGGATAGGTAGATAGCTAGACAGATTTTACTGGAAAACTCACTTCAGCCGCCGGCGCGGCTGAATTACGAATTATACTACAAGATAAAAAAATAACAAACTATTAATAATTAAAACTATGGTTCATAATGAAAGTATTTCTAAACCTATGTGTCTAACAAATCGGTAGTTCAAAGTATCCCCGAGTTCGTGTGCAGTAAGTGGACTCGTTACGTGGCGGCAGCAGTTTCACTCAAAGCATGTCTCCTCTGTACAGTGAAGTGATACCTGCAGCTACTAGAGCCTCAGCATAGGATAGGTCAGGATATATTATCCGCATCGTGCGCTGGGTACACCAGAAGTGAAGGTTGCAACAGTCCCAGTTCGCGCTCTTACAGGCAACAAATTGGCGTCAAGCACCTTGCAGAGACGTGAGGCAGAGCCGCCTGATAGGCCAAAACCCGCTTAAATTGCTAGAGATCGGAGCCTGAAGCAAACCAAAGGCAAATACAAGACCATGGGGGTATCTAGTTGTCGTCAAAAAAGTTCCATTTCTTTAACGCATCAAAAAGCATACTGGCACAATAGATAAGGGCCTACAGTGGCCGCAGGGGCAGGTGCGCCATGGAAATATACACAAATAATCTTATATCGGGTGTGGAGGAGAGACTACGAAGTAGGCCGTTGTTCCCGAACACTTGATCTTAAAACTTCGTCAATCAAAATGCGACAGTTTAGGAGGCGGAGCTGACAAGTAACAAGTTAGGTTGTTGAGTTGTTCTTTTTAGAGGGTTCACGGTTTATTTTTGGAAAGCAAGGCATATAAAGTCTTAGGAGATAGCACGGCTTTGGCACAATGAAACCGAAGATTGATTTTAAAAATCCATGAATGGCGATTTACCATATTTTTATGTCAAAATATCCAACGACTGTTCACTACTTTTCGTAAAACGTGAGCTGCTTACCAGCCATATCGAAAGTTTGAATTTATCATTTTGATTGAACGAAATACCCGTGATCTGATTTATTTTTTTTATTTAAGTTCCATTTATTTTATTTTTTTATTATTATTTTTTATTTTTTATTTTTCATTTTCATTTATTTTTATATTTTTGCGCACTCCGCACTGGCCATTTTTGGAACAGCCCGAGTTTTATCGAGCAGTGAGTAAAAAAGAAGCTAATCAGAATATAAAAGTACTGACAAATGACTATAAAGCCTTCTTAGAACATTTTGTAATAAAGCAGCACTTCAGAAAGCTTCATTTTTCAAAGGGACAACTGAGGACCTTCAAAACTTTGTTTATGTCTGAAACTTATATGTTGTAAATACTGTACTTTCTACCTAGACTTTAATTTTTGATTTTAATTTTATCTTCATTTTGTATTTTATCATCATTTCATTCTTGTATATAGTAGGTTTTTTAATTATCATTGTAAATTTCTTACATATTATAATTTTATTTTTTGATCATATTTTATTTGATAGCAGGTCCACATCAGCTTAATTCAGTTAATTAGTTGCCTTTTTTTAACCTGCAATACCAAATAAAGTACCAAACAAATAAAGCATATATGTGACCAATGATTTTAACGTCCAATAAATTGACGAGAGGCACAAGGCTGAAAACATCGACTATCAGTATAGCCTAGCTTCAAATTATTCATGAACATTCATATCTTGGATCAAAACGATTAAGTAAACATGAAAAAGAAAATTAAAGAGCAACAAGAGCGGATCGTGCTGGAAAAACTCCTTTGGATTAAGAGCTTTGCAGAACTTTTGCCAAGCAGGGATCGAGGGCGCAAGTAAGTTTTCTTATGTTATGCACGCGTACTGCTTCATTTAGTTGACGTGTGCACTTAGTTCGTACTTCAACGGTTTACATTTAGTTTGAGTTGTTTTTCTTATTGTTTTGTATTGTCTGTAACAGTGCTCACATCGTGGGTGGCTCCTGCTAAAATGTTCTGCAATTGGTATACACTGAACAGAGCCGAAACCAATTGTAGCATTACACGCATTTTAGGCATCCTACTGATGAATGGCTACGGCAATAAGACAATTATAGGAGCGACTATTGTGTTCGTGGACTGTCCCTTTAGAATTGCAATTTCTAAGAGAAAAATAAAACTTCGAAAATAATAATTGAGTCCTCAATATTTCTTGGTAAAGTGAGCGTTTACAGGCGATTCGCTATACTGCCAATTTATTACAAAAAGTTCTCAAACTAATTAATAATTCATCAAGTTAAAACAAAGAAAATCATAACCGTGAAGGAGGTTTGGATACCTGGTCTTAATTAGCATAGATTTTTACGATTTCATTTCTCCGTTTACTCCGTAGTTTTTGTTTTGATTGAGAAGATATATCAAACACTCGACACAGTGTTTTGTGATCCTAACAACTCGAATTTCGTCAAAAATACTCTGCTGCGTATCGTATTTTCATCTCTTTTCTCGGTGTTTGGATATCCTGATGTAACAGTCTCTCCTGTTTGATATATTATATGAAAGTTCGATAAGCTATTCGTTTGCGCCGCACTCCTGGTCACGCAAAGAAGATATGCAAAACAACGGTGGTCAAATGTTGCCATCGAATTTTAATTCATATTTTCGAAGGGCAAATTTGCTTTATATTCACTTCTGTTGTAAAACCAAATGTCTGCTGGTTATAAATTTGTGTTCAAAGTCCGTTTTGGCAAGCCAATGTTATCTCACACATGTTATCTCACACGTACGTGCCGCATTTTATTCTTGGAAGTCTTTTTTTATTTTCCTAGAAACTTCGCGATAACATCTAGCATTCGGAATATTTCAGCTGAGAACATGTTAGTGTCTTTCTTGCGACCTTGGCTACTACCTGCCTTTTATTTTAAAATAGATTCATGGTTAACTATCGCTTAAAGTGGTCGAATCAGTCGAATATACCCAGTTTTCATTGATAAGTCTTTGCTTGCCAAACAAAGTTAGCTGTGTTCTAATTCATTTTAGCGTTCAGACGTCTCCTATTTTCTTCCTGCGTCGAAAGGGAATAGAAGACGTCTGCACGCAGGGTATGTTCATTTTAGGTTAAAGATGATTTCTAGTCCGTACTGCGCAATCTTCGCCTGCAATGTTTATGCGAGTCTCACACGAAGTAAAGTTTACTAGCCAAAATGAAACTTCCAGGACAAACTTACTTTTTCCTTCATTATTAACGCCCGATATCCTTACAAAACGTTAATAATGATTACAAGAACTTCTTAGATATTTCGAACCGACGTTTAAGCTCATCGAGTATTCCTGAACAAAACGACCAGTAATGCCGGACATAGAAATTTCATGTACGCTATTACCGAAGTAATAATAATATCAACGAATTCAAAACAGAAATGAAAACAAACCCCGAGACTGCGCAGTGTCCACTGGAAATCAGCTTTAACATCCGAGAACTTTGTTTATGAGCCTCCTGGTTTTCTTTTGGCCAGTACCCTGTGTGAACTTTCGTTAGACATAAAAAGCTTGAGAGTTGTAAAGTTAAAGTAGTCTGTAGTCTGAAGACTCTTGGTTCCTTCCGCGAGAGCCTCGGCTACATCCCTACCCTTCATTTAAGTTATATTTAAGTTACACGGTCATTTTAAGTAAACAATGAAGAAGAAAAATTGTACAGCCCAATACTTCTTCAGCACGAATGCAGTTCCTTTTTTAAGGGAGAACAATAGCTCGAAATCAATAATACCGAGAACAATAATGCCTACTTAGCTCAATACGCTTCGTCATTGATTCAGTAATCACATACCCTGGTCACGCATATGCTGCAAATAAATACGCCCTTAGATGAAACAAGTGAGCCTACCACTAAATCCTCTGCTGTGGCTTCTCTCAAATGGTATATTTTGTTCAACCAATTCTCCGAATCACTGGCTAGGTCGTCCTACATGTACAAAAATGTAATATTAATTAAGGACGGTGCCTCCTAAATACAAATATCTTTTGCGCGGTTCATGAAATTGCGGGAAAAGCAGATCCCAATAAGGGCTATTGGAATCAAAAAGAAGTAGAAACTCTAAAAGATTGCAGTCCAAAATATACAATGTTATATGCTGATTTTTGGCTTAAAAGTACGTAAAACTATAGTTAATAGTAAATAACAACAAGTAAATAGTTAAGTAAGGAAAGTAAAAGTAAATATTGTAAAGAAATTGTAAGTAAAGAACACCTTCCAGGCAAAGACAATACAATGTTAAGAATACCTGTTAAGAATACTTAACTGTATCTGTGTCAATGTGTTTTTTCTGTCATCATTTCTGTTGTTTTTATTAAGTATTATTATCAATACACGTGACCAAATTGAAAACCGCCCTATTGAAAACACGAACTTTGCGGGCCGCAAATGACTCCTAGCTATAGCGGGCCGTTAATGCATTAACGGCCCTGCAGCTGATTGGTTCTCGGTTCATCATCCGATTAATTTTAACCAATCAGCGTCGCTGACGGGGGAAAACCATTCAGGTGCGTACGCGTACAGCAAGCTTTGAAGTTAACGCAGCCTCGAGCAGTTTCTCGCGAAGCAAATTGTGTTCGGAAAGAAAACTCAACGTCTATTTGTTGTAAATGGAACAAAATGCGGCCAAAAAATCGGATATAAGCAAATGGACAAGATGATGAGACAAAGACAGCAACTTCTTGTTGTCTTGCGAGAAACGAAACATCGTTCACTTGAATTGTATTTCCGGTCGAACTAATTTAGCTAAAGCAGTTGCAGGAATTTTACGCCGAAGGTAAGGTAAGGTAAAGTCTTTATTTAACGAGGGTAGCACTAAAATAGCATAAAAACACTAACAAACCAGTGGCCCTCAATAATTATTTACAATAAAATATAAAAATACTCAGAACAATACGAATATTAAAACTATGGATAAACTATGAAATATTACAATAAAAATACAAGAAATACGAGATAAAATATTAAAAAGGTAAAAAGAGTAAAAGTGTTACTAAATTACAGAATAAAATGATTTAAAAACTGCTGTTCTTTAAAAATTCTCTTCCAAAGAGAGTTCCTAAAAGCTTTAATTGTTGACAATTTTCGCATAGATAGGGGTAGGCTGTTCCATTCTTTACAAGCAGTCACAGTAAAAGTTCTGCCACCTTCAGTTAATCGTTTTATAACTGGATGAACAATATTAAAGTTGGCATATCTTGTATTTCGTGAATGAGTTTCGCTAGTAAGCTTAAGTAAGCTTTTCAGATAGCTGGGTACATGCCCCTGTAAACGCTTGTATATAATGCAGCACTTACTTAGTTTAGCCTGTTCGGTAAATGGTATCCAGTTAAGTCTATTTAACAGTTTGACAGAGTTCGCTTGGCGATCGGCATCTAGAATTACTCTTGCAGCCCTCTTCTGCAGTTTTAGAACACGTGTGAGGGTATGTTTATCACAGCTGGTCCAAACCACGCTCACGTAATCAATAATTGGTCTAATCATGGTGTTATAGTAAAGTAGTCTGTGTTTTAGAGGTAAGCAGCATTTGATCCTCTTTAAAATTCCTATCCGCTGCGACAGTTTTATACATATTTTGTCCACATGAGGGATAAATGTTAGTTCATGGTCGATCTCTAGACCCAAAAGCTTTGCACATTGGACATTTTCAAGTTGCTTTCCATTAACAGCAATAGCAAGGTCCTGGCTAATTCTGGTTGAAAGTCGCTTACCAGTGACGGTAAGCACTTTTGTCTTGCTCTCATTAAGGGGAAGTTTATTTGCTGTTGCCCATTGGTCAACTTCAGAAATCGCTGTAGTCAGTGAGCTTTGTAAGAAATCAACGGAACCATAGTTAGCGGTGGAGGTTACTTTTGTGTCGTCTGCATATAAGTCAATCTGAGCAGAGCTCACATGTAATGGAAGATCATTAATGAAAGCGATGAAAAGCAAGGGACCCAGAATTGAGCCCTGAGGTACACCATGACGAACACAAGCAGCAGGGGATTCTTTGTTACCCATAGATACCAACTGAAGCCTTTCATTTAGATATGATCGAAACCAATTTATTGATTTGTCGTCAAGCCCATAAGCTTGAAGTTTTTGCAATAAAATCGAGTGATCGACCATGTCAAAGGCCTTGCAGTAATCAATTAGAATCATACCACTCACGCGATCATTGTCAAGGTTGAATAGCAGTTCATCGATAATTCCAATAAGCGCAGTTTCTGTACTGTGACTCATGCGAAAACCAGAAATCAAGTTATTGTCCATAAGATAGCC